>NC_067143.1:63814133-64153061 GCF_903995435.1 Acomys russatus | reverse complement strand
AGAGCTGAGAGGAGAAGTGGACACATGTCCCCATCGCTAACACAAAAGCCGTCCCTAATTGATAAACACTTGTAAATAAAAAATATTTAGTTTTCTACAAAAGTGTCTCACTGAGGAAACAAACAACTCTTAAGGGCAGGTCCCATGGCCAGCATGAACTTGACAGCATCTTTGGAGGGTTTTTGTTTTTTGTTTTTTGGTGTCATAATGTTGTATCAGGGCTTTGTTTGTTTGTTTTGTTTAACCCTACAGGTCTATATATTATGGCTTCTGGTTTAATATTTTTACAGGATTCCTGTGGTGCAAATGTGAGTCTCTGTGTTTGCATATGTTTTTTCTGCTTTTTCTTTGTCCTTTTTCCCTCTGTTTGTTTTGTCCTGATCTGATTGTTTTGTTTCATATTATATTATATTATACTATACTATATTATATTGTATTGTATTATTTATAATTTCTTAAATGCCTATTTGTTTTCTAGCAAGAGATAGGAAGGGGGTGCGTCTGGATGGGAGAAGAGGTGGGAAGGAATTGGGAAGAGGAGTGGGGGAGGGGGGAAACTGTAACTAGACCATATTGTACGAATACAATCTATTTTCAGTAGCATAAAAAAAGATAATAAAATATTTCTTTAAAAAAGTGACAAAATGGGCAGGATAGGATGTTAAAACACACATTTGAAGGCAGTGTGAACGTGTATGCTGACCAGAACCAAGAGGCCAAGGTTATCTCAGAGAGAACTGGGTTGCTGACAGTGGATCAGAGTGGTGCTGGGAAGCCAGCAGGGAAGCTCTTGAGCCTAGCAAGGGAGCAGTGTCCCTCCCTAGACTGTGGGCAGCTCTGACACTGCTGGTGAATTTGAATCGAACTGCTTATTAACTGCCTCCACCTCCACCCAACAGACAAAACAAAAACCTGAATCATCTTTGATTCCTCCTTAACTTATAATCTCACTTTCTCTACCCCAACCAGTCAGCTGGCTTCCTCATCCTGCCACTATGTCTGGTCTTCACTGCCACCATCTGGCCCAGGCCATCACCTTGAATCTCCTAGGCCTTTGCCTGGCTTCTCAAGTCCAAGTGAGTCCTCTGCCCTCCATTAGTTCCATGGTGCTCAGGGCTACCCTTTAACAAAGAGAATAAGCCCTTGTATTCCACAACCCAGCGATCTCTAGCAACTTTTTCTTTTCTTCTTTTTCTTTTTTTTAATCATTGTATGTAGAACTGAAACAGCAAACCATTTCTCTGACTCATGAAACTACACAAGTTGCCTCTCTGTCAGGATGCCCCCAAGGAGGTCTTCCCTGCCCTATAGTGAGCACCCCCTGCCATTCTTTGAACAATATTTATTACTCTTATTTATTTCATTCTTCTGTCTCTCCAGGCTTTCATGCCCCAAACACAGAGGCCCCATCTCCTGACATATAACAGACAACCAACAAACACCCGTGAAATCATTTGAGAATGACAGAGGAAGGGGTTTCCTCATGTGGCAGAGCTGAGGGAGGCTAAGAACATCCATGGACAACAGCCACCTAGAGAATGGTAGCCACAGAAAAACCAGCAAGAAGACATGGGTTCTCTAGAGCGCTCTCTAGGAAGTCCATTGTCACTCCTCCTCATGCATCCACACATTGGCCCCAATAGCTACTGCCTGAGTCACTGTTCTGTTGTTCCGAAGAGACGCCATGGCCAAGGCAACACTTATCTAGGAAAGCGTTCAATTGGGAGCTTGCTTACAGTTTGAGAGGGTCAATCCATGATCCTCACGGCAGGCAGACAGGTGTGGCTCTGGAGAAATAGCTGGGACTCTTACATCCTGATCCAGAAGACAGGAAGGAGGGATGGAGGGTAGGAGGGAGGGAGGGAGGGAGGGAGGGAGACAGAGACAGAGAGAGGGCAGGTCTGGGCTTTTGAGACCTCAGAGCTCACTCCCAATGACACACTTCCTCTAACAAGGCCACACCTTCTAACCCTTCCCAAACAGTTCCACCAGCTGGAGACTACACATCCAATATATGAGCCTATGGACTCCATTCTCATTCCAGGCACCACAGTGGCCTTGTCACGAGGGCTGGTGAGGTTTTGTACTCTCCTTTCAACAGTCTCATTACTTCCCATGAGGTTGTTTACTATTTGCTCACCAGTTTAAAAGTCATGATTTTTATTTACTTGATCCTCACGTCTTCTCAATCCAAAAGTGAGAGTATCAATAATAACAGCACGCAGGGCAGGAGTGCTGGCTCCTCACTTATCTCTGTGGCAGCCTACAGCTTATAGACAGGTTGGAGTACTGGGATTCATCGCCCTGAGACTAAGTCTAAAAGTGCCGTCAGGTATGCGTATCTCATGTGGACTCTGAGCGCAGAGGTAAGAAAGGGAGCCGTGCTTCAGGCAGGGGTATAGTCTGTGCGTGCTCATATTCTAGGCAGATCTTAACAGGAGAAGACTGTTCCAGAAGGAATTGGAAATTTTTAGCGAAGAAGCACGTGCGGTTAAGAAAGCCAGTGGCTTAAGACACCAAAGCACTGACAGTTTGGAAAGCTGTTACATGTTTAAACCTAAGGGAATAGATGCTTACTGTAGGTCTGGATGCTTCTGTAGGTCTGGATGCTTTCTGTAGGTCTGGATGCTTTCTGTAGGTCTGGATACTTACTGTAGGTCTGGATACTTACTGTAGGTCTGGATGCTTACTGTAGGTCTGGATGCTTTCTGTAGGTCTGGATGCTTCTGTAGGTCTGGATACTTACTGTAGGTCTGGATACTTACTGTAGGTCTGGATGCTTACTGTAGGTCTGGATGCTTACTGTAGGTCTGGATGCTTTCTGTAGGTCTGGATACTTACTGTAGGTCTGGATACTTACTGTAGGTCTGGATGCTTACTGTAGGTCTGGATGCTTACTGTAGGTCTGGATGCTTTCTGTAGGTCTGGATGCTTCTGTAGGTCTGGATACTTACTGTAGGTCTGGATGCTTACTGTAGGTCTGGATGCTTTCTGTAGGTCTGGATGCTTTCTGTAGGTCTGGATGCTTACTGTAGGTCTGGATGCTTCTGTAGGTCTGGATACTTACTGTAGGTCTGGATACTTACTGTAGGTCTGGATACTTACTGTAGGTCTGGATGCTTACTGTAGGTCTGGATGCTTTCTGTAGGTCTGGATGCTTACTGTAGGTCTGGATGCTTACTGTAGGTCTGGATACTTACTGTAGGTCTGGATACTTACTGTAGGTCTGGATACTTACTGTAGGTCTGGATGCTTACTGTAGGTCTGGATACTTACTGTAGGTCTGGATGCTTACTGTAGGTCTGGATACTTACTGTAGGTCTGGATACTTACTGTAGGTCTGGATACTTACTGTAGGTCTGGATACTTACTGTAGGTCTGGATACTTACTGTAGGTCTGGATACTTACTGTAGGTCTGGATACTTACTGTAGGTCTGGATACTTACTGTAGGTCTGGATACTTACTGTAGGTCTGGATACTTACTGTAGGTCTGGATACTTACTGTAGGTCTGGATGCTTTCTGTAGGTCTGGATGCTTACTGTAGGTCTGGATACTTACTGTAGGTCTGGATACTTACTGTAGGTCTGGATGCTTCTGTAGGTCTGGATACTTACTGTAGGTCTGGATACTTACTGTAGGTCTGGATGCTTACTGTAGGTCTGGATACTTACTGTAGGTCTGGATACTTACTGTAGGTCTGGATGCTTACTGTAGGTCTGGATACTTACTGTAGGTCTGGATACTTACTGTAGGTCTGGATACTTACTGTAGGTCTGGATACTTACTGTAGGTCTGGATACTTACTGTAGGTCTGGATACTTACTGTAGGTCTGGATACTTACTGTAGGTCTGGATGCTTACTGTAGGTCTGGATACTTACTGTAGGTCTGGATGCTTTCTGTAGGTCTGGATACTTACTGTAGGTCTGGATGCTTCTGTAGGTCTGGATACTTACTGTAGGTCTGGATACTTACTGTAGGTCTGGATACTTACTGTAGGTCTGGATACTTACTGTAGGTCTGGATGCTTTCTGTAGGTCTGGATGCTTACTGTAGGTCTGGATGCTTCTGTAGGTCTGGATACTTACTGTAGGTCTGGATACTTACTGTAGGTCTGGATACTTACTGTAGGTCTGGATGCTTACTGTAGGTCTGGATGCTTTCTGTAGGTCTGGATGCTTCTGTAGGTCTGGATGCTTCTGTAGGTCTGGATGCTTACTGTAGGTCTGGATACTTACTGTAGGTCTGGATGCTTACTGTAGGTCTGGATGCTTACTGTAGGTCTGGATACTTACTGTAGGTCTGGATACTTACTGTAGGTCTGGATACTTACTGTAGGTCTGGATGCTTACTGTAGGTCTGGATGCTTACTGTAGGTCTGGATACTTACTGTAGGTCTGGATACTTACTGTAGGTCTGGATACTTACTGTAGGTCTGGATACTTACTGTAGGTCTGGATACTTACTGTAGGTCTGGATACTTACTGTAGGTCTGGATACTTACTGTAGGTCTGGATACTTACTGTAGGTCTGGATACTTACTGTAGGTCTGGATACTTACTGTAGGTCTGGATACTTACTGTAGGTCTGGATGCTTACTGTAGGTCTGGATGCTTTCTGTAGGTCTGGATACTTACTGTAGGTCTGGATACTTACTGTAGGTCTGGATACTTACTGTAGGTCTGGATACTTACTGTAGGTCTGGATACTTACTGTAGGTCTGGATGCTTACTGTAGGTCTGGATGCTTTCTGTAGGTCTGGATGCTTACTGTAGGTCTGGATGCTTCTGTAGGTCTGGATACTTACTGTAGGTCTGGATACTTACTGTAGGTCTGGATACTTACTGTAGGTCTGGATGCTTACTGTAGGTCTGGATGCTTTCTGTAGGTCTGGATGCTTACTGTAGGTCTGGATGCTTACTGTAGGTCTGGATGCTTACTGTAGGTCTGGATACTTACTGTAGGTCTGGATGCTTTCTGTAGGTCTGGATGCTTCTGTAGGTCTGGATGCTTACTGTAGGTCTGGATACTTACTGTAGGTCTGGATACTTACTGTAGGTCTGGATACTTACTGTAGGTCTGGATACTTACTGTAGGTCTGGATACTTACTGTAGGTCTGGATACTTACTGTAGGTCTGGATACTTACTGTAGGTCTGGATGCTTTCTGTAGGTCTGGATACTTACTGTAGGTCTGGATGCTTCTGTAGGTCTGGATACTTACTGTAGGTCTGGATACTTACTGTAGGTCTGGATACTTACTGTAGGTCTGGATACTTACTGTAGGTCTGGATGCTTTCTGTAGGTCTGGATGCTTACTGTAGGTCTGGATGCTTCTGTAGGTCTGGATACTTACTGTAGGTCTGGATACTTACTGTAGGTCTGGATACTTACTGTAGGTCTGGATGCTTACTGTAGGTCTGGATGCTTTCTGTAGGTCTGGATGCTTCTGTAGGTCTGGATGCTTCTGTAGGTCTGGATGCTTACTGTAGGTCTGGATACTTACTGTAGGTCTGGATGCTTACTGTAGGTCTGGATGCTTACTGTAGGTCTGGATACTTACTGTAGGTCTGGATGCTTCTGTAGGTCTGGATGCTTACTGTAGGTCTGGATACTTACTGTAGGTCTGGATGCTTACTGTAGGTCTGGATGCTTTCTGTAGGTCTGGATGCTTCTGTAGGTCTGGATGCTTCTGTAGGTCTGGATGCTTACTGTAGGTCTGGATACTTACTGTAGATCTGGTCTCCAGAATCCCTGACACATGGCTGTGGTCATAAACTATGGTTCCCATGTAAGGAAGACGGAAAGCCCACAAGCCTTCTCTGCTCTTCCTCCAGATCGCAGCCAGCACCCTATCCCAATTTTGTTTCTATTACTGTGATAAAGTATCTGGACAAAAAGCAGCTTAGGGAATAAAGGGCTGATTTTTAGCTTACAATTCCAGGTCACAAGTCCATCACTGCAGGGGGGTCACATTGGCAGGAGCTTGAGACCACTGCTCACATAATACCCGCAGTCAGGAATAGAGAAAGGGCCCTGGAAAACGGTTCAGAAGTCAGGGCTGCTTGCTGCTCTTGCAAGATCAGTTCCAAATTACCAGCACCCCGGGGGAGTGGCTCACAGCTGCCTTCCTCCAGCTCCATGGAACCCAAAACCATTCTCATCTCTGTGGGGTTTTCCCAGGCACACAGATACACATGCATGCATGCATAAAGAATAAAGCCAATCATCAGAAAGAGTAAAGAACTGATTACATGCATGCTTAATACTCAGGTAACTCTCTCTGTTCTTATAGAGTCAAGAACCCCAAATCTGAAAATAGCTACTCACATTCAGCTAACTAAGATAACCCCCCTAAGACATGCCAACCATGTGGACACCCCTCAGTGAGACAGGCTCTCTTCCCAAGTGAGTATAGGTTGCGTCCACTTGACACAATTCAAGCTTATCACTCCAGGCCCTGTTAGCTGAACCCCCTGAGGAGCCAGGGAGTCCAGCTAATGCGATCTCTTAACGACAAGTTCCTCAGACATGGAGGCATCCAGCACAAGTGGGTAATAGCCAGAATCCAGAGAAAAAGCAAGACCTTCAGTCTCTCTAAACACCAGTCTTCATTCCACTGAAACACCTCAACAAAAGCCAGAACCTTCCAGAAAGCTTCTAAAATTGCCTTAATGGTCTTGAGAGGCCCAGAATTTACAGCTTGTGGCTAAGGGCCGGTTCTACAGGGTGTCAGGAGCTTCTGCTGTACTCATGTGCACACCAACAGCTGCAATAGGAGTGTTCAAAAAAGTTTCACTAGGATAGGAAAAAATTGACAATTTGAATAATTCAAAGGCCTTAATGACAACCTTAGGGTTCATTATAAGAATGGATGGGCGATTACCCAGAAATGATCTCTGTCACAGAAAAGATTTCCAACCCAGGAGTTAGGAAGGAAGGAAAGAAGGCAGAGAGAGAGAGAGAAAGAGAGAGAGAGAGAGAGAGAGAGAGAGAGAGAGAGAGAGAGAGAGAGAGAGAGAGATTTACTTTAAATTCCCTAAAATTAGCACTGGAAGGCTCTACCCTCCTGAATTTACTCATGCCAAATCCCCATAAGAATGTGAAGGAGGTTTGAGTGGATGACTTGGCATTTGCTGCACAAGTGTGAGGAACTGAGTTCAAATCCCCAGAACTTATGTAGAGCCAGGTAATCCCAGCGCTCCTACAGTGAGATGTGAGGGGCCATCTAGCCTGGAACAGGGCGTGGCAAACAACTATAAAGACCATAGCTCAAACAAGGAGGAAGCAAGGACCGACCCCGGAGCTTGCTCTCGGATCTCCACATGTGCACCATGGTACATACGTGTCTGCACCCACACGCGCCAACACATACACATACACGGGCACACACCGTAAACTCAGACACACAGGTTTCAGTCCAGAATACTAAGACTATCCAAGAGCAAGAACATTCTCCAGAAACTTGCTACTTCAGAACATGGTGACCTCACTACAGCTGAACGAAATTCAGCCTAGCCCGTGATAAGTGGTGAAGCTCTGGAGCTATGACGTATACCATTTAGGGCATGACTGCGATTAGG
The DNA here is from genome assembly GCF_903995435.1 of Acomys russatus. Lineage (NCBI taxonomy): Eukaryota > Metazoa > Chordata > Mammalia > Rodentia > Muridae > Acomys > Acomys russatus. The sequence goes on along the minus strand of NC_067143.1, from coordinate 64,145,477 downwards.
GCAAAGCCTCAGTCCTTGGGGCTCACAGACAAAGGAGGATCTGGCGCACAGACAGGAGCACAGAAGATTTATTCTGTCAGCCACAGAATGAAAAGCACATATGCATATGACCCTAGGTGCAGGGATATTTGGGGGGAAACCTGTGAGAGCTCGCCTCTGATGGATGCCATTCTCTCAATGAAGTAGGAAGCAGTAATATGGGTGATGGACTTAGGGGACTTAGGGCATGAGGAGACGGGAGGAGATGGAAGTAAATGGGAAAGCAGATGAGGCATGTAATATCACATTATGACTTCCAGACAGCACTAAAGGCCTAATTAAGGCTCTTGGACTCAGGAATTTTAAAATGAGATAATCATATGACTGTGTGTTTATCGTTAGTCATGAAGGTCCTTGGTCCAGATGCTGGTCTTCTCTAGAACATTCTGAAGGTTGACTATCACTTTCGGGGGCCCTGTGACACGCTAAGTAGGCATGACTGAAAGGAAGCGCTTCCATGTTGAGCTGCCAGTGCTCTCCCAGTCGGCTCTGCCTAGGCAGAACCCTGAGGGCCCATTGCTGACGGCTGTTACCTGTGTTGCTCCATCTCCCCTTCAGTCTGGTCATTTGGAAATTCATTCAGAATGTGTTCACATATCTAAATTGTGAAGCTGGAGAAAACAAGGACTCCTATGCCATGCAAGCAGGAGTGCAAAGAGGTGCATTACCTACAAGCCATTTGACTAGGCAAACCCACCGTGAAGAAAGATGAAACTTGGTGTCACATTAGAAATAAATTAAATTAAGAGGATCCCAGTTTGTGTGCAATTGCATTCCCTAAAGGAATAAAAATGAAGATTTTGGGAGATTTTTCTCCAAATATGATTATTATAGCATTTTTATGGATGTCTGAAAACAATTTCCATATGTTTAAGGGATTGATTAACTAAAAGCTGGCACATTTATTTAATAGAATGTGAAATAGAAATTTTAAAAAATGAAATAGGAGAAAAACACAAAATGGAGCAGAAAAAACATGTACACTGGGAAAGGGAAAGTCTTTGGTTCTTTTCCTATTGCTAGACAGACTGTTCCAACAAAAGCAATGTAGCTCACAGCTCAAGGGCATGGCCAGCTATGATGGGGAAGTGAAGGCAGCAGGAGGTTGCAGCAGCTGGCCACACCACATCCACAAGCAGGAGAGAGAAGAGATGCAAGTCGCTGGTGCTCTGCCCACACACCACCCACAGTGAGCAGGTCTTGAATGTAACTGAGATAACCCCCACTGGCATCCCCAGAGTCCTGTTCTTCAAGTAATTCTAGATTCTGTCTAGTTGACAATTAAAACTATCCATCACAGGCAGATTTGCAAAAAGCAGCTTTGGTATGATCAATTTTTATAACTATGCACATGAGGTTTTAAAAAAGAACTTTCTGCACACCCCTATGTGCTGTAAGGAGGCTTCTTTAACTGTTTCTTTATAATCAACACATAATGATTGCACAGACTCATGCTGTTCAGCAAAACAATCTGATATTTTGACACACTTACACATGTGTAATGGCACATCACAGTAAGTAGCACATCTAACGGCTTGAGCATGTATTATTTCTTTATGGTAAGGCATTCACACACACAGAGCAGTACTGCCAACTGTGACCAATCTGAGCAACAGCAGCAGAGTTCATCCCTTTGTGCCACTGTCACTTTATATCCTGAGCCAACTTCTACCTCTATCCCTCTATCGTAGCCGTTGTTCGACTCTCGACATCATGAGATCAGCCTCTTTAGACTCCACATATGAGTGAAGTCACGTGGTAACTGTCTTTCTACGTGTGCCCATCTTCATTTTACACCGTGTGTGCCCTACATCTGTCCAGGTTGTCACTCACAGCCGGCTTCATGCTCAGCTGAGTAGTTTTCCTCGTGCATCTAGTTACCATCTTCTCGTCTTTGTCTTATCATCTCAGCTGATGGACACCCGGGCTGGTTCCATGGCTTTGTAAGAGGAGCAGTGATGCAGTAAACAGGGGTGCAAACATCCTCCCGATGTGCTGGCTTCACTGCTTTTGGATACCCACCCAGTGGTTGGACGACTGGGACATACTGTATTTATATTTTTAAGGAACCTCCATGCTCTTTTGCAACGGTGGCACCGGCTTACATCTTCCCCAGCAGTAATACCAAACTGCTAATGGTGGATTTATCCTGGTGACGCAACAACCAAAGAACAAAATCATTTTCTTTCCTATAGTTTCCAATTTTGTGTCTGGAAAATCAACTTTTTAAAGCTAAAAGACAACCCTTACTGACACTTTAACACTTAATCCAGGCTAATTCTGCCACAAATGCCCCTATTTTTGCCTCCAGTCACTCCCCACTCCAACCAGGAGGTCAGTAAGTCTCCTCTGAGTTCAGACAGCATTCTGACATTATAAACCTTGGTAAGACACACTCAGGAGGGCGAGCAGTTCTGTAAAAATGTAGGGACCTCACTCATTTCCCTAGTGCCCCCCAGCCCCGAGCCCCTCCAGTTCTGCCCTTGCACCCCACCCGGCACCTCTCCACCTTTGCCCTAGCCTTTGTCCTTTTGGGATAATTAGGACTGCAATCACTTGTCCTGGGCTCCTCAGGCAAACCCTTCCAGAGCAGAGAAACCTTCCAGCCTCGTCTTTCCTAAAGATTCCCATGTGCCACCAGAATCCTGAGCACCTGTGGGAGGGAACTGCATCTGGGAGGGGACATGGGGAGAATTAAAGGTGAAACTGGGAGACATGGACCCTCTGGGGAAGAGGAGAGGGGGCGGGTGGGGGCGTGGGAATCTTTGTAAAGCAAGCTGACACTTGATGTGCCCCCTGGTAGAAAAGAAGTTACAATTGGGGAGGAAGGCTGTTTTAATATGTCACCAATCCCCAAAATGTTCTCTCCTTTTTTTCTTCTTTTTTTAAAATTAATTTTATTTGCTTAGTAGCTTTACAGCTTGATCCCAGCCATGTTCATAGCAGCCTTATTCATAATAGCCAGATCATGGAAACAGCCTAAGTGTTCCTCAGTGGAAGAATGGATAAAGAAACTGTGGTACATATACACTATGGAATACTACTCAGCTCTTAAAAATAAGGAATTCCCGAAATTTGTGGATAAATGGGTTGAGCTAGAAATGATCATAATGAGTGAGTTAACCCAGAAGCAGAAAGACTGAAATGGTATATACTCACTTATATCTGCATCCTAGCCCAGGGGGCATGTCTTACGAAAGCCTTCACTTACCAGGAAACTGGGACAGAGGGGAGGACATCCTATTGGGACTCTAGATGAGAGAAGCATGGGAGAATAGCAAAGTAGAAGGATCCAGAGGGTCCTAGAAACCTACAAGAAGAACATTATGATAGGCAGATCTGGGCCCAGGGGTCCCGCTCAAACTATGCCACCAGCCAAGGACGATACAGGCCGTAAACTTCAAACCCCTACCCAGATCTAGCCAATGGTCAGATCATTCTCCACAGTTGACTGGAGAGTGGAGTCTGATTTTCACATGTACTCTGGTGCCTCACATTTGACCATGTCCCCTGGAGGGGGAGACCTGGTGGCACTCAGAGGAAGGACAGCAGGTTACCAAGAAGAGACTTGATACCCTATGAGCATATACAGGGGGAGGTAATCCCCCTCAGGAACAGTCATAGGGGAAGGGAGTAAGAGGAAAATGGGAGGGAGGTAAGAATGGGAGGATACAAGGGATGGGATAACCATTGAGATGTAACAAGAATAAATTAATAAAAAATATTTTGAAAAAAATTAATTTTATTTGCTTAGTAGCTTTACAGCTTGATCCCAGCCCCCACCTTCCTCTCTTCCTAGTCCTGCCCTCATGCTCCCCTCCCCCTCTCCTCCCTCCTTCTCAGAAAAGGGGAGGCCCCTAAGGAACACCAACTACATTGGCACCTCAAGTCACAGCAGGGCTAGGCGCTGCACAGTAGGCAAGACAAGGCAGTCCAGCTAGGGGAAAGGGACCCAAAACAGACAACAGAGTCAGAGACGACCCTACTCCCATTGCTAGGGGACCACATGATGACCGTGCTACACATCTGCTACATATGTGTAGGGGGTTTAGGACCAGCCCATGCAAGCTCTTTGGTTGGTGGTTCAGTCTCTGTGAGCCCCCATGGGCCCAGGTTAGTTTACTCTGTAGGTCTTCTTGTGGTGTCCTTGACCCCTCAGGCTTCCTCAATCCTTCCTCTCACTCTTCCACGAGACTCCCTGAGCTCAGGCCTGTTGTTTGGCTGTGGGTCTCTGCCTTTGTTTCCATCAGCTGCTGGATGAAGCCTCTCAGAAGGCAATTATTCCAGGCTCCCGCCTTGGAGCATAGCAGGGTATCATTAATAGTGTCAGGGCTTGGCTCTCTCCCATGGCATGGATCTCAATTTGGGCCAGTCATTGGTTTGCCATTTTCTCAATCTCTGCTCTTCTTTATAGCTACACTTCTTGTAGGAAGACAAATTTGGGGTCAAAGGTTTTATGAGTTGGGTTAGCCAAGTGGATCAAAGACCTCAACATAAAGGCAGATACACTAAATCTATTAGAAGAGAAAGTGGGGATCAGCCTTGAACTCATTGGCACAGGAGACAACTTCCTGAACAGAACACCAACAACTCAGGCTCTAAGATCAATAGTTAATCAATGGGACCTCATGAAACTGAAAAACTTTTATTTTTTTTTAAAGTCCTCTCCCCGTGGCTTTTAAAAATCCACTTATCTCCCACGTTTAATATAATCTGTACAGTCTCATACTATTTGGATTAAAGTAAATCCACAAATGTATAAATATTCACATAGCTATTTCACCACTTTTATTTTTGAAGCCAATAAAATATGTTTAGTAAATGTAAACATTTTCATGAGTCTGTTAAAAAATAAAAACTTAGGCACTTGGCTCATAGCTCCAATATCTAAGAAGCAAGAAGTTCACATATCTGCCTTGAACTGAAGGTAACTGTAACCCAGGTGACAAGGAGACAGCAGGAGTGGGGACCAGCAAGGTGACAACAGACTGGTTTGGGAAAGGCCCACAGCAATGGTGGTTCCTGGGAAGGCATAAATCAAGCTTCTGCACCCCCCCCGGCTGTTTTTATAAAGAGAACCCCACAAACAGGTTTGAGCATGGGAGGACAGAGAAGCAAATGAACTAGCCTCTGCCTGGGGGGAGTATCGAGTCTGATAGGAACTATTGTACCTGACACAAAGGAAAGCTATGATAACCCAGTGTTTGAGGAGACAAGCATGTTTAACCAGATTGAAACATCACATGATATATTGCTATACTGAGACATCACGTGGCATTCCACTAGTCTGTACAATTTTGTGTTTTATATATTAGTTTATAAAGAAAATTCATTTAAATTAAAAATTAATGAACACATATTCCAAATGTTCATCTTACCCTCCACTCTTGTTCTTAGAAATATTCTCTATGGCCAGTCAGAAGGAAAGTAATAGGCCCACCTACTGGAGGAACTCTCCCATGTTCTCAGTTCAGAACCCAAATCCCCTGCCCCACCACCCACCTCTACTACTGTGCCCACATCTCCACCTCAGGCAGATATCCTCTGATTAGGTGCAGGCCACAACAGCCAGAAGAACAGATAGGCAAACTCAGGCAGAGACTCCCTGCTGAACCAGAGACCATAACCCTGTCAGGTAAGCAGCCCACCAGTGGACCTCTTCCACTCTCTCTGTGTCCCCACACTATTCCCAATCCCTACTCCCCATGCCCCACTCTCCACTTCAGAAAGATACTCCCTGTTGGATCAAAGGCCAAGCCCCAACTCAGAGGAGACTCCCTGATAGACCAGAGGCCACATTAGGCTGTCAGAAATTCAGGCCACACAGGAAAAGAAGACCAGAGAGGAAACAGAAACCAAGGGACAAAGTACCCATCCAACAAAGACAAAGAAAAAACCAGCACCTAAACCTATAATCACCCCAAATCCAGATGCCTAGATGCTGGTGTAAGAACACAATCTACAGCAGCCAGAGCAATATGTCGCCACCACAGCCTACCTACTCTACCACAGAAAACCCCAAGTATTCCAACACAGCTGAAGCACAAGAAAAAGACTTAAAACCAACTTTATAAAGATGATAGCGATCCGTAAAGAGGAAATGAATAAATCCCTTAAAGAAATTCAGTAAAACACAATCAACTGGAAGAAATGAATAAATCCATCAAAGAAAGCCAAGAAAAAACAAACATTTGACAAAAACAGATAAAACTGTTCAAGATATGAAAATGGAAATAGAAACAATAAAGCAAACATGAATTGAGGGAATTCTGGAAATGGAAAATCTAGGTAAGTGATGAACAGGAACTATAGACACAAACATCGCTAACAGAATATAAGAGATGGAAGAAAGAACCAAAGGTATTGAAGATACAGTAGAAGAAATTGATATATTGGTCAAAGAAAATGTTAAATCTAAAAAATTCCTGACTCAAAACATTCAGGAAACCTGAAACACTATGAAAAATATCAAACCTAAGAATAATACAGATAGAAGAAAGAGAAGAATCCCAGCTCAAAGGCCCAGAAAATATTTTTTAAAAAATCATAGAAGAAAATTTTCTAACATTAAGAGGGAGGTGCCTATAAACATACAACAAACTTACAAAACACAAAATATATTACACCAGAAAATAATCAAAATGCCAAATATGTAGACAAAGAAAGAATATTAAAGGCTGCCAGGGAAAAGGGCCAAGTAACATATAAAGGCAGACCTTTTAAAATTACACCCAAATTCTCCATGGAGACTCCAAAAGCCAGAAGGGCCTGTACAGATGTCCTAGAGACTCCAAGAAAAAACAGGTGCCATCCCACACTACTATACCCAGCAAAAATTTTAATCACCATAGATAGAGAAAACAAGGGAATTTCATGACAAAGTCAAATTTAAATTATATTTATCCACAAATCCAGCTCTAAAGAAGATACTAGAAAAAAACTTTCAACCCAAGAAGGTTAACTACAACCATGAAAACACAGGAAATAAATAATCTCACTCCAGAAAAACCAAAAGGAAGGGCAACACACACACAAGCAACAACAAAATAACAGGAATTAATAATTATTGGCCATTAATATCTCTCAACATCAATGGACTCACTTCCTCAATAAAAAGACACAGGCCAGCTAACAGAATGGATGTGGAAACAGGTTCCATGCTTCTGCTGAAGACAAGAAACACGCCTCAGCATCAAAGATAGACATTACCTCAGAATAAAGGGTTGAAAAAAGATTTTCCAGCAAATGGACAGAAGAAACAAGCTGGTGTATTTATTCTAATATCTAACAAAATATACTCCAAACAAAAATCAAAAGATGTGGGAAAGGACAGTTCATACCCATCAAAGGAAAATCCACCAAGATGACCTTTCAATTCTTAACATCTATGCCCCAAACACAAGGGTGCCCATGTTTGTAAAAGGAACATTACTAAAGCTTAAATCATACACCTAACCTCACGCATTAATAGTGGGAGACTTTACTACCCCATTCGCATGAAACCACATGACATCTAGACAAAAACTAAACAGTGGAATAATGTAGCTAACAGACGCTATGACCCAAATGGACCTACCAGATATCTATAGAACATTTCACTGGTAGAGATGGGAACAGGAGGTATGGAAGATACTGAAAGACACTACTTGAATTGGGAACATTTTGGGGACAATGTAGAAACCTAGTGCAGTGTTAACTCCTTGGAATCTACAATGGTGACCTTAGTGAAGACTCCTAGTAATGGGGAATAGGGAGCCTGAACCAACCATCTTTTGTAACCAAACAAGGCTTCCAGTGAAGGAACTGAGACACCAGCCCAGCCACAAAACCTTTGACCTACAATTTGTCCTGTCTGCAAGATGTACTGGGCTAAAGGTGGTGCAGAGCTTGTAGGAGTGTCCAACCAGTGACTGGTCCAACTTGAGACATCTGCCAGGAGAGGGAACCAATGCCTGAGACTGCCTAGATGGCTAGCAGCCAGAGGCAGGATGGCTCAGAGACCAGAATAGAGCCAAGGCAGATGAAAAATTAAGTTAATGAAATGATTCCTAGTGACCTATACTCACAGACTGGAATCTAGCATAACAGTCATCGGAGAGGCTTCATCCAGCTACTGATCGGAGCAGAAACTGAGACCCACAGCCAAACATTAGGCAGAACTTGGGGAACTCCATGGAAGATGAGGAAGAAAGATTGTAGAACCAGAGGGGTCAAAGACACCACAAGACCATAGGCCAGAGAATCAACTAACCAGGACTCCTAAGGGCTCACAGAGGCTGATCTGACAACCACGGAGCCTATATATGGGTCTGACCTTGGTCCGCTGCATATATGTTTGGTTGTGTGGCTTGGTGTTCTTGTGGGACTCCTAACAGTGGGAGCAGGGGCTTTCTCTGACACTTTTGCCTGCTTTTAGGATCCTTTTCCTCCTACAGGGTTGCCTCATCCAACACTGATTTGAGGTATGTGCCTAGTATTATTGTAACTTGTTATGCCATATTTGGTTGATATCCCTGGGTGGCCCACTCTTTTCTGAAGGGAAATGGTTGAGTAGGTGTGGGTGGTTAAGGCAAAGGGGAAGTTGGGGGGGGGTGGCTGGAGAGAGGGGGCAAGGAGAAACTGCTGCCTGGATATAATATATGAGAGAATTAATTAGTTAATTAAAACAAGATTCATTAGCTCTTTCTGTATTTATTCTGATGTCAATGATTCCGATTCAAACTACAGTGTTGCTCACATCCAAGTACTCAGCATAGCTCTTCTGGAGCCATTGGTCACTTCAGCCCCTTGGTGGCCCCTCAGTTTTATAAAACTCTAGGGATAGCACCCTGTTGGGGATGACCCTGATACACTGAACATTAAACTTTTTCCCATTAGCATGATGAAAGGAATTTGGAAAGCTGCTGTTGTGTACAGCCCTCAGAGAGGAGAAAGTCTGCTGCTCACAGTGGAAGCTGGGGAGGGTATTGTCCTTTCTAACCCAGCATGCTGGAAATGAGCCCAAGCCGTGGCCTCCACTCTACCCCCAGGGCTAGATCTAGAGAAAAAGGCATGAGTGTTCATATGGTGACAGCAGTATATGCACTTACTCTACATAATTTTAGAAGCAACTTTTCAAACTGTAAGAAAAAATATTACTGAATTATTAGTTGAATTTAGTTGTAGGACATTTAAACCACTGAAGCTTTTCATCCACATATATGTCTCTTCTCTTATTTAGTTCTGCTCATCTTTTCTTTCCTTCTTTCTTTTCCTTTCTTCTTCTTTTTTTTTAAGAAAGGGTCTCACCAGCTATCTTAGAACTCATTATATAGACCAGGCTGGCCTCAAACTCACAGAGATCCACCTGCCTCTGCCTCCCACTTATCGGGATTAAAAGTGTGTACCACCATACCTGGTAATTTAGCTATTTTTAATGCATCTTAGTAAAATAGAATAATCTTACCAACACAGATAACTCTTAGACTCTGCATTTTATGTTTATTTGCAGCTCATGTGACTGGCATTATCTGCTTTATAATGTATTTTTAAATACATTGACAAACACCAGTCTATATAATATATATTGATCTCAGAGATAATATTTCTAAAAAGTAGTTTCATTAATTCAAATATTTTGCTTACATATTTTTAGAGTGCCTGTACATATAATTATAGAACTGTTTTCGCCGGCTTTAACCCTTCTTTTCTCTAGCTTTCCTGACTTGGCCAGGACCTTTGGTAACAGACACTCCTGAAAGAGCAGTGCTAAACTGCAGGTCATGAGATGTGGCAGGAACAGTGCTCAGAGGAAACCAGAGCTGAAAACTCTGGACTGGATGAGAAGAAACACTTCACGCCAATAACAAGTCATCCACTAATAAACTGGGCAAAGAAGAGCTGAGCTCAACAATGCTGACTCCAGCGGAATTAATAAAATGTAGAACTTGGAAAAACAGAAAATTGGAGAAGCCAAAATATGGTTATTTGCAAAATCAATAAAGGTGAGCAATATTTAGCTAGACTGACCAAGAAAAGAAAGGAAGGAAGGAAGGAAAGAAGGAAGAGACAGAAAAGACAGACAGAAATGAAAATTACTTAAATCTTAATTAAAAGAAGAAACAGTATAAAAATAAAAATATATCACATGGGGGATGCTACCAAATTAGACAACCTCTATGTAAGGGGAAAACTCCTAGAAAAAAATTGAAACTACTGAAATTGACTCACAAAGAACTAGAGAGTCCGAACAAAACAGCTGAACATTGCACAGCCCTTTAACAGGATCTTAATTCACGAAGGACATCAGACTAACCCTCAGAACATGCCCACTGAAGAGAAGCCCAGGATAGATTGCTTAATTCTACCAAACACTTAGCTTTTTAAAAAATCTCTCAAAAATATAAATGAAGAGAAAATCACTTTCCAGCTCAACCAACAGACAAACACTCTTTTGTCCTAATCTGTTTGGGCTGAAGCAAAGTTACCTTAAACTGGCTGTGTGGAAACAGCAACTTGTTTGGCTTGGATCCTAAGGCTGGTGTGTCAGAGACTGAGGCAGATCAGTGTCAATGCAGGCCAGTGTTCTCACAGACGTCGCCTTACGTGTTGGAAGGGACAAAGGGTCTGGCCTAGGTCTTCATGGCAAGGCACTGACCCCATTCGTGAGAGTCACACTTCCTTGACCTCCCAAAGAATGCAGCTCCCAGTGCATTTGGGGGAGACCTCGGTATAGCAGATTTCAAACTGAGACAAAAATAAAACTACCAGCCAATAAGTGGCTTGAGATGAGAACACAGAAACCATGACTAAAACGCCAATAAGTTGGATCCAGAAAAATGTACATCATCACCAAATCAGTGGCGGCTTAAAATCAGCATAATAAACAAAAGTAATGGAAAGCACATGATCTAATTGATACAGAAAACATAAATTCCAACACGCTTTCATGTGAAAACTCTACATAGCAACAGGAAAGAACCGCAAACTCTACAGGGCAACACCGCACATAGTAATGAAACACTTAAAGCACTCTCCTTAGGAAAAGAGACAAGGCAAGAATGCTTGCTTTTGTGATTTCTATCCAGTGTCATACTACACACTCTTACCAGGGAAAGAAACAAGGAAAACTAAGTAAATAAAAAGCATCCAAACAAATTCAAAAGAACTAAAAAACCCAAACTGCTTTTACTTAATAGCATCATCTTATATCTTATACAGAAAATCCCAAAGAACACACACCACACACACACACACACCATACACACACCATACACACACACACACACACACACCATACACACACACACACACACACACACCATACACACACACACACACACACCAACACCCACACACACACCACACACACACACACCATACACACACACACACACCATACACACACACACACACACACCATACACACACACACACACCATACACACACACACACACCATACACACACACACACACCACACACACACACACACCATACACACACACACACACACACCATACACACACACACCATACACACACACACACACACACCATACACACACACCACACACACACACACACCATACACACACACACACCACACACACACACACACCATACACACACACACACACACACACCATACACACACACACACACACCATACACACACACACACCACACACACACACACACACACCATACACACACACACACACACAGGAATTTGAGCAAATGAACAACTTAAACAAGATCTTGTATAAAACAAGATCATTATACAAGATGAGTGGTAGTTCTAGAAACCGGCAATAAGCAGTCAGCACGAGCCTTGAGCATCATGGTGGGTAGCTATAGCTACAACATAACAAAAACAAAACAACAACAAGAAATCACACTCCATTAGGAAGCCAAAGACAGACTTTAAAAGTCCATTCAAATATTTATAGCAATTTGCTCTTGCACAAACTAATCTCCTTCCGACAAGGAAATATTATTTATCTAATCAGGTGTCTTAATGGCCCAAGGAACTTCCAAAGACCTCACTTCTTAAAGGGTCCAGTAATATCACCACCCTGGGGGCAGATCTCCAAAACAGATCTTCGGGGGTGGCTTAATTAGTTTTCTTATTGTTTTGATAGCATATTGACCAAAGCAATTTGGGAAAGAAAGGGTATATTTCAGTTTACACATTCCAATCACAGTCCGTCATGAAGGAAGTCAGGGCAGAAATTCAAGGCAGGAACCTGGAGGCAGGAGTTGAGGCAGGGCAGTGCTTGCTGCCTTGCTCAGCCTGCTTTCTTATGCAACCCAAGCCCATCTGCCCAGGAGTACCATCTCCCACAGTGGGCTGGACCCTCCCACGTCAATCACTAATCAAGAAAATGCCCTACAGATTTGTTTACGGCATCCAACGGAGGTATTTTCTCAATGAGGTTCCTTTTCCACATGATTCTAACTCGAATCAAGTTGACAAAGCCTAACAAAAACAGAGAGTATAAATTAAATCCAAACCAAACTATTAATTAATTTTTAAAAACCTACAGATCAACCCTGTGCACACCAATTGGAGAATGCAAGACTTTATAAGATGTAAGTGACCCTTAAACTGACAGAGATGCAACATAGTCCCTATCAAGATTCTTACTGCCTCTTTTGCAGAAATGGGCAAAGTGATTCTGCATCAGGGTGACAACAAAGAGGATTCTGAAGAGCCAAGAAAATCTTGAGAAAAGAGGAAGAAAGTTGGAGAACTCATATTTCACATTTGAAAACTTACCAAAAGTTACAATAACTACAACTGCACATTATTAACAAGTGACAAATACTTTTCATTTTTATTACAATTTATTCAGATTACATCCCTGTTGTTATTCCCCTCATTTGTATCTTCCCATTCCCCCTCCCTCCCGCTTTCACCCTATTCCCCTCGCCTAGACTTCTGACAGAAGGGGACCTCCTCCCCACCATATGACAACAGCCTATCTGGTCTCATCTGGATAGCCTGGCTTCTCCTTCTTCTGTGTGCTTCCAAGCCACCCCACCAAGGGGAAGTGATCAAACTGGGGGCACCAGAGTTCATGTCAGAGGCAGTCTCTGTTCTCCCCACAACCAGAGAGAATAAGCTGTCCATTGACTAGATCTGAACAGGGGGTCTAGGGTTACTGCATGCATTGTCTTTGGTTGGTACAACAGTTTGTGCAGCCCCCCGCCCCACCTGGGTCTAGATTCGCCAGCCTTGATAGTCTCCTTGTGAGGCTCCTGAACCCTCTGGGTCCTTCTATTCCCCCATTTGTCCATATCACTCTTACCTGGAGGCCAGAAGCAAGTCCCAGCATCTGTTTCAATCCCCTGTGGAGTGGAGACTCTCAAAAAACGTCTGTGTTGGGCTAATATCCACTTATAACTGAGTATATACCATGTGTGTCTTTCTATGTCTGGGTTAACTCACTCAAGATGATTGAAAATCCAGAAGTAAATATAAACAGCTATGGTCTATTGATTTTTCAGTGAAGTTCTCAGAACAATTTAATCTAGGAAAAAATTATCCTTTCCATAGATTCTGCTGCGATAAATGGATATTTACGTGCAAAATGAGCGAGTTTGTACCAGTACCTCTTGCCATAGTTAAAAAACAACTAGAAGTACATCAGAAACCTAAACGTGAGAGCTAAAACTATGAAACTATTTCAAGAAATGATTAGCAAATCTGTAGGCTCAGTTTTCTTAACCAATATATTTTATTACAACTTATTAACTAAGCATACGTCACTTATAACCCGACTAACCAAAACAACAGGAAAAGAGGATTAAAGAACACAATAACAAAATTGTAAGGATACCAGTTCTGAGGGATGATTCTCCTGGCGTAATTCACAGGATTTCTTCTGCTGGAACCTGGAGTAACCAGAACCCGGAACCTCAGCAGGAGCCGGAGCCCCGAAGCCTTCCCGAGAGTGGTTCTCTCTAGAAGCGTCTAGGAGTGATGAACAGCCAAAACTATCCCCAGTCTCCAAAGGCCCTGCCTCCAGTTCTGGGCTCATTTATATAGCTCCTCCCAGAGTCTGGTCACGGGATCTTTTCAGCTGGCAACAATCAAGCTCCCACATGAGGTGGTTGGTCTTCTAGTGGATTAACCTCACCTGTTCTCTCACAAGACCGTTCGCCAGCCCAGACTTGGGAAACAGGTTTATCTCTCCTTCACAAATCTTTGTAACAAAAGACATTCTTAAAAAGAAATTTATATTAACATTACAACAGGCTGCAATTTTTGGCTATGTAACAAATGTATGGTCTGAAAACAAGCAATATCTCTTCAGTCTGTGTGGGTCAGGAACTGGGAGATGGCCTGGCTGGGTGATCTGTGATCTGGGTCTGTCATGAGGCTGCAGGCATCTAGACAATGATTCTGGGGGATCTGTTTACAGCCTCATCAAGCACACTTAGGGACCTTGCTATGTAGATCTCTTACAGGACGCTTAAATAGCATCACAAGTTGAGCCAGTAAGCAAAGAAAGACAGGAAGAAAAAGGCCACGATCCCTTATATCTTCTACCAGGATATCACTTGTCACTTCCTCTAGCACATTCTGTTTGTTAGAAGTATATTACTAAACAGAATTGACACTGAGAAAGGGATTTTTGAGGTCGTGTTTTAAAGAACATAGGATCAAAGAATTTGTGGACATGTTTTAAACTACCACAAAAATAGAACAGGATATCGACTCTCACCATTTCGATTGAATATTATTCTACAGGATCCAGGCAATGTAGTAGGTTAAGAAAAAGAAACGATCTGCCAAAAAGTGGGCAAGCTTGGATACAGGCAGAGTCAACAGCCAAATTCTGCCAAGACAGAGTAAGCAAGTCCTCAGTAGTTCCTACTCACACCTATGTCTGTCACATATACTGGGGCAGAAGGCTGAAGATGATGCTCCAATGTTACAGAGAGTGTTGGGTGACTGTCTAGGCAGCAGACTGTCTCTGTCATTTTCTCAGTTTGGAAACTACTAACTTGCACTTCCTGTTTACTCAGATAATTAATTTTACTACTTCTCAAGTCTCTGATGGGGTTGAAGACCAGATAGTTTAGTTTTACAAATAAGCTTAGTTGTTTAGGGGTTGTTTTTAGGTTTAGATAGATGTTTTTTGGTTGACAGAGATGAAATATGATAGATAATGATTTATGTTCAGAATTTTAGAATCACCAAGATAGGAAAGATGTTTTCTCCAAGGTTGCCAAATACAAATAGGCAAAATACTACGAATATAACATTTGTATAATTCCTAATTGTTTCACGGTCCTTCTTGCTGTATGTAGTTGATTTATATATGTGAGATAATATAATGTAAGTGTAAAAGTAATAAAATAAAACAGCAAATTACAAAAAAAGGAAAAGAAATGAAAGTGAATGAGAAAATGAACGAATGAATGAACGAATGAATGAATGGATGACTTGACTGCTCCTAGGTATAGTAAAGGTTTATTGTAGATATGGCCATAGCTAGAGGCAGAGACATCTTGGCAAAGTCCAGAGTGAACATGACCACACTGAGCAATGTGAGGAGAAGGTGGGAGGGGAGAGGGGAAGGTAAAGGATAGACTAGACAAAATAGCCGGATAACCAAAGGCTTGGATTACATAGGGAAAGCAGCTGGGAGAAGCCCAGCCCCTGAGTGGAGAGGTTTAGGGTAGGAGGCAAGGTGTGCCAGCCAGGAGGACCACTTAACAGGAAGGGACTGAGGGGTGCTGGGAAAATCTGCCAGCCATGTCTGCTTTGCTGTGTTAAGTAGGCGCCTCAGCCTTTGACTTGGGTCAGCGACCTAACAAGAGGTAGGTCAGCTTAAAAGTAAAAATAAAATAAAATAGAGTGACTCAACTAGCAGAAAAATGTGTGCATAGAAAAACCTTCAAGAAATGTGTCACTTCTTGGCCTTTGGCTGAGATCAAGTGTAAGAAAAAAAAAATGACAAAGAAACAGAACAACCTAATGCAATGCATGCGTGAGCTTTGCAGGGTCGTAGAGCGAAGTCAGTTTTTCATAATGCCTCACACTAGCAATGAACAACTGGAAACGTTAAGAAATCTAATCACCACTTCCATAGCACCAAAACCCAACAACTACAAGTCTAACAAGATCTTCATGCCAAAAAAATAATATATATGTGGAAAAAAATCAAAATCCTAAATAGCTGGAATTATGAAGTACCTATGAACTAATCAATATAAGCCTTACTAATATATTAATTCTTCTTATATTTATCTTCTAATGTAACAGAACTCACAGTCAAATTCTTACCAGAAGTTTTGTAGAGACCTACAACCCGACTCCAAAATATATCAGGAAAGGAGAATAATCTAAAATAGCCAAAATTATATATATGAGCCCAAAACAGGAGGAGGCTTGGGAGAGGACTTGGGGTCGTTTGGCTGTTCATCAACACTTGGAGAGACGCTCCTAGAGAAAACCGCTTCAAGGCTTTGGGCTCCAGCTGAGGCTCTGGGCCTCAGCTGCTGTTCCAGGTTCCAGCATCAACCTTGGTTGAATTGCAGGTTTGCTGAGGTCCTGCTGACTACGGCAGGAGACTCCTTCCTCAGAACTGATATCCTTAAGGTTTCATTATTGTGTTCTTTAATCTCCTTTTCCTATTGTTTGGGTTAGTGGGGTTGTAAGTGAGATGCGCTCTGTTAGTGAGTTCATAATAAAGTATACTTGTTAAGAAAATTGAGCCTAAAGATGCCGCCCAATGTGCTTTGGGCATCATGGGTAACTTAGCTTCTAATGTTGTAGAGGAAGATACAGGTTTTCAAGATACAGCAATGCTCTTTCAGGGTGTCAGCAAAATCCTAGCTGCTGTTGCAAAGTGCTTTCCTGCTTTATATCCAGAGGGGATTTTTTTTGTTTTTGTTTTTCTTGGTCTTTTTACTGTATTACATTTTTTAAAAGATTGGAAGAGAGACCGATAAGATGCAAAAACTGAGAGGGTCAGTAAATTCTATCATCCTGGAAAGGACTGCAGAGTTGGCAGCACAACTAGAAAATTTGAAGGTAGAGGTGGAAGCAAATAGAAAACAAATGGCTCCAGCACCATTGATAAAGGAGAAAAACCTGTTAACTGAGAACGAGTGTTCCCCACTGTTGGCACCCCGCCATGCTCTATGGATCAGGTGGTCAGAACACCAGTAAGCAGAAGGGGGCGGAGAGAAACCAGAGGCCTGAGAGGTTGTAAAACAAACAAACAAACAAACAAAAACCAAGAGGAACAGGACAGCAGAAAAACAAAAGGGTCTTTGGAGGAAAATGTTTCCATAGAGGAACCCTCCAAAGTCACACAGTCACCACCAGCTTTTCCAGTTAGTGTAAGACAAATGCCTGCTCAGAATGGTGCCGAGGGTTATGATGAAATGGCATGGAGTCCAAGGGATAAGCTAGAGGTAAAGCATTTTAAGGAATCTGTCATCAGGTGTGAATTACATTCCGCTTTTGTTAAACAAATGCTGAATAATTGGGCTATGCTGCATAGACTTGTTCCTCAAGATTGGGAAAGTTTGCTTTCAGCAGTATTAGAGGCAGCACAACAGCTGCAGCGATTCTCATGGTGGCAAAGAGAGGGCAGACAGAATAGAACAAGAAAATAGAAGAACGGGGATAAACGTTAGTAAAGAGCAATTGCGTGGTGAAGGAAGATATGCTGGCTTAAGACAACAAGTCCAATATGATGACACAGTGATTGAACAATGTCATGCTGAGCCTTAAGAGCTTGGGACATGGCAGAGGAATCTGGTAAGATAACCGTTCCCTTTACTAAGCTATTTCAAGGGCCTGGGGAAGCGTTCACAGAATTTTTGCAGAGATTGGGATCAGCACTAGATAGAGCAATAATGGATTCTGACACCAAACAGGCATTGAAACTCATTATGGAATATGATAATGCTAACACGGAATGTAAGAGGGCAACTAGACCCTTAAAGGAAAGAGGAGCTGCATTACATGAATGGGTAAGAGAAACAGTTAATATTAGCTTTCCAGAACATCAAGACAATACAGTAGGTCAAGCTATGGCCAGAGGTCCCAGATATCATAACATCTGGTGCTTTAAGTGGCAAACTTGGTCATGTACAAAGAAACTGTAAGGTTAAAAGTTCCAGACCTCAAAATAACAGTTGCACTCAATCTGGAGTAAATGGGTACTCACAGGGCAGAACAAGGAGCATCTGGCCATGATGATTACGAAGTGCCAAGACTTCCAGGGTATTGTAGCCAGTGTGAGAAAGGAAAACATTGGGCTAGGGACTGTCAGTCTAAAAGAGATAAGCAAGGTAAAATTTTGCGGGTAGGAAACGGCAGGAGGGGCCCATTGGCTCGGGGCCCCACCACCAATAATACAAGCCGGGTTCCTCTGGCCAGTCCAGAAGTAACAGACTCACTCACAGAAAAATGGAAATTAGGTATTAGTGACCTAATGCATGCTACTGAAGGCAGCACAGCTTGCATCTGGCCTCAGATATATCTATTACATTATCTCTACAGGTTGAATGCTACAAATTAAGTACTGGTGCCTACGGTTCTTTGCCTTCAGGGACAGTGGGAATAATTCTGGGAAGAAGGTCTTATTGTGCATCCCAGTATTATAGATGGGGATTTTAAAGACATCAAAATCATGGCATGTAAGCAGGACATGCAAATTGATGCAGGGGATAGAATTGCTCAGCTAACACTGTTTCCTTACATTATGGGCAAAGCCACTCCAGTAGATCAAACAGGTGCCTTCCGA
This sequence comes from Acomys russatus, assembly GCF_903995435.1. Lineage (NCBI taxonomy): Eukaryota > Metazoa > Chordata > Mammalia > Rodentia > Muridae > Acomys > Acomys russatus. The sequence continues at coordinate 64,126,685 of NC_067143.1, read as the reverse complement.
AGTACAGAGAAACATGTGTTCTGGCAAGCATTAGTTAGTGATCAAAGACCTAAATTAATAATACAAATGAATGGTGTTGAATTACAATGTCTGGTCAATATCAGTGCTAACATTACAATTATTTCAAACAAGTATTGGACTCCGAGTTGGCCACTTCAGAAGGTTTATACTAAAATTATAGGGATTGACAAATTATCGCAAATACAACAAAGCGTACGGTGGTTTAAGTGTGTGGGACCAGCAGGGCAGACAGGGAAGCTGAGGCCCTATGTGGCTGACATACCCATAAATCTATGGGGAAGGGATCTCTTTCTAGAAACAACCTAGATGCCCATCAATCAAAAAATGAATAAGGAAATTGTGGTACATTTACACAATGGAATACTACTCAGCTATTAAAAAAAAGAAAGAAAGAAAATCTTGAAATTTACAGACAAATGGGTAGAACTAGAAAAGATCATCCTGAGTGGGGTAACCCAGCCCCAGAAAGGCATGCAAGATATATATTCACTTATAAGTGGATATTAGCTCAACACAGATGTCCTTTGAGAGACTCCACCCAGCAGGGGATAGGGACAGATGCTGGGACTGGCAGCCTAAGTGGGCTGAGCACTGAGAGTGGTATGGAAGAGTTGGGGGGGATGGAAGAAACTGGAGAGGTCAGGAGGCCTCCTCCCATACCATCTGACCCCGGCCTATCAAGTCTCTTCTGGACTGCCTACATCCTCTTCCTCTGTGGCCTGGCAAGGGAGCCCTGCCAGAAGGAAGTGATAAACAGAATTCTCTTATTAAGTTAAATGCGTAATCACCAAATGGTCCGGCAATCCCATTGCCATGCATTTACCTAAAATGCTGGTTTATTATTTACCAGCTTATTATATTATTTTCCTGGGACTGCCATAACAAATTGCCAAAACTTAGTCACTAAAACAAAAGCACTAGCAAAAAACAACTACAGTAATAATAATAATAATAATAATAATAATAATAATAATAATAATAAATCAACAGCAATTTGTTCTCTTTCAGTTCTAGGGGTCAAATGTCCAAAGATGTAGGTACGGGGAAGGTGTGCACTGCTAGTGGGGTGGCTTCTGGAGTCTCCCAGCTTTTGTTAACAGAGGCTCCTGGCTCCTATGTTTCCTTCACTTCCTTGGCTTGCCCCTCTCTGCCTCTTCCTTCACATCATCATCTCTGGACATTATCTAAGGACACAAAGGACTTACAGCTTTCCTGAACCATCCAAAATAATCCTATTTTAGAGCTCTTAACTGTCTCTGCAAACACCATTTTCTTTTTAAAAAGTAACATTTCATCAGTTCTAAAAGATTCGAATATGGGCATGTCTTTGCAGGGTCCTCACTGAGCCCAGATTATCATCATATTAAAATTTTGTGAATATTTCACATACCTCTACTCACAGTATCAAAAGCTAGAAACACCCCAAGTGTCATGCAGTGGGGGTACATAAATTGTTGGGGTTCACCTCTACAATGTTTTATTACTTGGTAAGTCAAAAATCAAACTAGTGATATTTGCCATGACACGGAAAAAATCTTAAGCGCGTTCTGCGAAGGAAAAGCGCCCAGACTCAAGATTTCATGCTGATCCCGCTGAGGACGTTCTGGAGGAGCCACGCCCATGGAGACGGAGCAGCAGGCGGCAGGAGAAGGATTTGGTGAGTGATGTAATTGTTTTATATCCTCACTGTGCCGACTCCATGGCTCAAGCACTTGCTCCCAGAATCACACACCGAAATAAATGAACTTTTCAAAATGTTAATATAAAATTACATATCTGAAATGAGATCCTGGGGCTAGGACTCTGCCAGAAAGAATTTCCTTGCCAGCTAGACCCCCTTTAGACGCCTTCAGTAGGAGAGCCTGAAAGAACTCTGAAGCCAAACCCAGGAAGGAGCTGGGCCCTTCCAATCTCAGTCTCTGCTTCTGTCTGCATCACCTATGTACTGGCTTACTCTGGCAGCAAAGCTGTTTCTAATTGCTACCTTAGTTTAGTTCTTCTAAATTCCTAGAACATTCTGGATGCACCTCCTCCCTTGCCCACCCAAGGGATATCTGCATTTGCACTCTTAGAACAGCCTTACATTACCCCATCACCCAACCAAGACAGACTGGCGTCTGCGAAAGCCCCTTCTCAGTGGTCCAAGAATCCTTTTTTAAGTTTCTCACTTCCTCTTCCTCAGGCCGCAGGTGGCAACCTCTTTGCTTCATGTTCTCTTTGGCCTTTTCAGCACTCTAACACCTGTTTGTGCCACTGTTACATTAAATATTAAATATTTTTCAGTTAAAATGACCAATGTAATTTATTTTCTCAACTAGAACTTAACTGATAGAAATCCAAAGTCTTGGTCAGGCGTGGTGGCACACGCCTTTAATCCCAGCACTTGGGAGGCAGAGGCAGGTGGATCTCTGTGAGTGCGAGGCCACTACAAAGTGAGTCCAGGATGGCCTCAGATAACACAGAGAGACCTTGTCTCAAAAAACCAAAAAAAAAAAAAAAATTTAAAATTTAAAAGAATTAAAATCTGAAGTCTTTTAAAGACCCTACAGAATCCTATGTTATCTGTCACCTTCACCTCTGACCAGTGTCACTCATTCTGGGTCTGCCTGCCAATTCACAGACCGCAATGGAGAAAACTATGTCCCATAGAGCCGAGTCTCTCTTGCCAATGAGTTGTGAGAGGGAAACAGATGGAGAGGAGCCCCTACTTCACAAGGGCCTTAAGCATGAACCAGAAGCAATACAAAACTCAGTAGCAGCCAAGACTTTACATGTAGATGTCTAAAGATCTGGGGAGGGTTAAACCATTACTGCCTGTGTCTGAGCAAAGGATTAAGAAATAAGGAATGCACCCATTTTCCTTGTTAAATAGGACATGGTTATGCTCAGCATCTTTCCATTCAGAAGTGCATAATGAACTCCTTACAGATGTGTTGATGTGGATTACTTGGAGTAGAAGACGGGGTGGACAGTAGAGTAACTACGACTGATTTTTCTTGAAACCAAGTGAGGGATACAAAGGGCTTCATTATATTATAAAATGCTTAAAATTTTTATGTCTCCAAAATGGAAGGGTCTACCATATCAAGCAGGAAAGCCAAAGAATGGTCCATAGATCTCTGGTAAATGTCAGAGGCCATTGTGAAAAGCATGGCATGGTGGCTTCTGATGTGTGCTTGGAAACCATCACAGGTCTACCACAGTTTATTACTGTGACCTTAAATCTCACCTCTCCATGCCTTTATCTCCTCAAATGTGGGGATCTTCTTATGGCTTGGTCATGAAGATTAAGTCAACTTGCAGGTATATAACAATTTGTTAGAACATCAAATAATACTAAACACTCGAGTGTTTACCATTATTATTATTACTATTATCATTATTACATAGGAAGACAAGGTGAAATGGACCACCACAGACTCAAAACAAATGTATCCAAAATATGTTTTAATCTTGATGAAGTTCACAAATGGTACACTTTTGACATTTCCTTAAATAAGTGCACAACCATGTTCTGAGACATAAAGGCATAGCATCCTATCTACCGCGAGTCCCCAGAGGCCACAAGAGGCAGTGATTTCACATCTCCCTAAGGCTCAACAGAGCTGCCACCATCAGCTGGATGGCTCTTGGAGAACCTGTGTGGCTTGCTGCTGGGGAAGCCAGTGGGAGACACCATCACATTGACTGGCTACAGACTTAGTATAAAAATGATGCAAACGAACACAGAATTAACTCATTTATACCCAGTTTCTTTCCTCTCAAGAAACAACGGTGCTTTTCTCCAGTATCTATCAGGATGCAAACATATGCATTGTCCATGGGACCTTCTCGCCAGGTTGTTGTTAATAAAAATTAATAGGCATGGTGAGTTCAGCTTTATGTGACCTGCGATAAAGAGAGACAAAAAGAAAAAGGAAAAGAAAAGAAGAAGGAAGAGAGGCCAAAGGAGAGGGGGAAGAAAGGAAAGGAATAAAATAAGGGGAAGAAGAAGGACACAGACATGTGAGTAACCACCATCATCCCCATCAGCGCGAATTTACATAAGCGGTCCTCCACTAAGCAGCATCCGTGAAGTCTGAACACGGAGCAGGAAGAGGCTTAGAACACTGTCCCCATTAGTACCGGAAGTGGTGATGGGTGTCCCGGAGACTCCGTAATCTACATACTGAGCTGGAAGCCAGCCTGGGCTACTTGAAAGTGTCTCAAAAGCAAAAAAGATACGAAAGGTACTGGTAGTGATGTGCTCACAGCCTTCTGATCTGAACTGGGGGACGCCAACCGAGAGCAGAGCCCTGCAGGGGCTGGACCCATCGTGAGGCTCAGCACTGGGTAAGGTTTGCAGGCCCCTCGCTTTCCAGTCCACGCAGCATCTCTCCTCCTTGCTGTTCTCAGCAGCAAGGCACTGCTTCTCTGTAAACTCTCCTACCATTCCGATTTCATCTTCAAAATAAGTTTGAACAGGGACTCACTACCTCAGGAAGAAGACTAGTATTAAAGATAGGGGGCCCTACCACTGCCTGTGGGCTTCATACCGCGCATCTTCGCTCCCAGATCCTCCCTCTCCCAAGCCAGCATACAAAATCACCTTCTTCCTAGGCCTGTTGGTCACTCAGGCCTGAAAGTCCCTGCGGCGCCGGCCGAAGGCTTTGGAGCCCACATTGGTGGGCACAAAGTTGTCCTTCACCACACCTCCCGATCTGCTCAGCAAGCCTGCCAGCCGATGCGTCACACAGGTGGCGGTGTTGCAGGATCTCTTTTGTGCAAAGTCACTGATGTTCAGGATGGCAAAGGAAGAGAAGTGTTGTCAGTGAAGGCTGGGAGCTCCTGCCCACTGGGAACTCCATAAGGCGAGCTGCGCCCCTTCGACATGCCACTTAGCAGTAAGTGTTTTCTCCTAAGTGAGTTTATCAGAGTTGTTCAGGGAAATGACCTGAGTCTGTGCCAGAAACTCTTCCCCAAACCATCACTGAATTTAAAAACAAACAAAAACAAAAACAAAACAAACAAACAGAACCCTTCTTACCTTGCTGAGGCTAAGGCCAGCATTTGCAGCATCATCTCGGACATGCTTATCTGATGCTTAGCTGCTTGCTGTGGGTGCCACATCACAGAGATGCCCATCGAGCCCCCTGCACAGATCCCATGAAGCTAAGGCTACGTCCTAGGCCCCTGGCCATTGATAAGCTTCAGATGTGGACCAAAGCAATGATCCCTACAACTTAGGTTCTTCTAGAAAAATAAGTGAGGTGTGTGGAATGTGCCTATGTCAGTATTCAGGAGCAGGGGAAGGAAGGGCTCCAGAAGGCTCCATTACTGTGCCTCCCTCAAATATAATCTCTTATTTCGGTTCCCTCCCTTTCTACTCTGAGCCACTAACGCTCTCAGCCATACCAAAGCTGCTATTGCCAGCTTACAGAACAGGCACAGACAGATGCATGTGCCTGAAGTTCCATACCAGAGAAGGTAGGAAAGGACACTGCTCAGATCCTGTACCTACGCGCCCAGAACTCATGCCTTTAGATTCACATACCACTTAGATCTGATACTGCAGGGAAAAGACACGCCCAGGGGCTGACCTCAGCAGGTTAGACCCGGCAGGGGGACCAGAAGTTGGGGCAGGGAATGGTGGACTGAGACTCCTGCTGGGAAGGTTTGGAGTTGCCCTAGGTAGGCCAGGACAGTGTGGGGAAAGGGACAGGAAAGGGTGGCTTTTTCTGGCACTCCGTGTGCCATTCATCTTTTATGTTGTCAGAGGTCTCTCAGGGTGGATGCAGGTCAGCACATGCTTTTCCTTGGGTGGTGCTGGAGCCAGGCCACGGTTGGTCTGGTTCCAGGACTGGGATGCACAGGCAGCTGACCCTGTAATGACGTGCATACCTCTACAGGTGGCCCAGACCTTCCTCACACACTGTTCTCTCTGTCCCACACCCCTCTTATCCTTACGTCCTCCCCTTGTAAGTGAGAAAGGAAGGCTCCTTGCCAGCTGAAAGAACAACCAATGCCTGAAGCTGTAAAGATGTCAAGGTATCCTAGCCCTTCCTCTGGCGTCACACGTACCTGTCCTACTTCAGCCAGTGCAGAGATGCGTTCCCATGGGCGTAAGTCCAGCTCCCACAGGAGTGATGCTACATCGCATTTCCTTTCCCAAGAGTTTTTAAGGGAAAACAACATTTTAATGTGTCTAACCAGTGTGGGTCTCTCTGTCGGCACCGGAACCTCTGTCTTCCATGGAGCCTGGGACACTCAGCTTAGTCCCTTGGACTGCTGGCCAGTGTTTCTCTGCCTCTCTGGAATAGGTCTTCCGGAATATATGGGGGCCAGGTGACGAAGAGCCTTACCTGGAGCCCTCAGCCTTCTGCTCCCTCTGCTCCAGCTTTCTGGCCTTTGTCTGCTCATAGGCCTGTATCAGTATGGACAGCAGGAGGTATTCTTTCCCTTCCCTGGGGGTGGCCAGGTCTAGGCTGTTCTCCAAAGCTGACCTGTGGAGGTAGCAAACCCAGAGCAGGGTGTGAATGCCAGGTAAGCAGCCAAGCTTCCAGATCCTGGCTTTTTCCCTAAGGGCATTGTGGTCAGGTCATGAGGCCAGTGCCCACATGAGGGCGCTGACTTACCAATAACTGCGATGCGGTTAGGTTACAGAGCTACAGAGTTGACCCGTCCCTAGGGCAGCTGGAGGGGAGTCAAGCTGTACCCCTGATTTAGGCTAATTTACCTGAAAGGTGTGGCCTGAAGACTGTTGGCCAAGCACAGGACCCATATGCTGCTGAGAGCCAGACAGGAAAAGAATTTCCAGAAGCCCATGGTGTCTCTGTGAGAGAGAGAGAGAGAGAGAGAGAGAGAGAGAGAGAGAGAGAGAGAGAGAGAGAGAATGGTCCAAATGCACAGTGACTATAGACCCTAGTTCCAGCCCTGCTCCTGCCACAACTGCCCTGATAACTTTTCCTTCACCTCCCCATCACTGTTCCCTTGTTTGCCAGAGGGCTGTTGGGGCATCTCAAGATACAGTGTAGTGAGAAATGAGTGGGGGAGGGTAGATGTGGATTGCATTTTCCATTCTGTGTAAGAGCAGGGAGGAGCTACAGGCATTCATTTGCACCCAGCTTGCAGCAGCACACACACCTGCTGTGCGTGCCCCCTTTTGCTCTCATCTGGGAAGAAGCCAAAAACCACTCAGAGCACCCGAAGTGGTCTCGCTGTCCTACAGCTTTGGACTTCTCACAGGCTGAAGTTTTTCGAACCGTCTTTTCTGAGAGGTTATCCTGGGGAAGCTGGATCGGTAGTTTGGAACTAATCTCTCCCTCTATCTGCAGAGTTGGGAGAATATTTTGAGTCCCGGTTAAACTGTCTCAGAACGACAAAAAGTGCAGTTTCGCAGCTGGCGCTGAACGACTCCTCTCCAAGTGCAGCCCTGAAGCTTGCTGAAGACCCCAGGGCGCTAATGGCTGGGAACACCTGGGAGAAACGATTGGCGCTCTCTAACCCCGGATCCAGGACCTCCCATCCCCAAATTAGACAGGGAGCGGCAAGACCACCGGCCCCCAAGTAGGAGCCACAGACACGCCTGGGGTCGGGGTGAAGGTGGGGGTGGGGGGGGGGGGGGTGGAGGTGGGCGTGGCTCCCAGCTTCCAGAGCTGCTGCATAGTCCTAAGGGCGAGCTCTAGGGTCTCACTCCAGTTAGGAGAAAACGTCAGGCCCAGGACCGCACTTTCTGACTAGAGCACCAGCTGCAGGAAGGTGGAAATGGATGTAGACTGAAGAAGTTGCCAGCAAAGGGAGCCTGGGTGCGGTGGCGGCGCCTGTAATCCGCATCCTCAGGACCAACCTGAGCTATACAGTGCGTTCCAGACCAACCTGGACTACAGTGTGAAACACTGTGCCAAAAAGAACAATAATAAAAAAGGAAACAAACTAGTACAGAGTGAGCTGAATGAGTTAAGAAGTTAAGTTTCTCACCTGGTAACCTGAGTGTTGGTACAGCAAGAGCGAAGTGTCTACTCCAGACGAGCGCACTGGGCTGCAGAAGCCTTGTCCCCCAAGCTCTGTTCTCTTATTCTCTGATCTTGAGGTGGGGGGGGGGGCGACCGCAATAGGGCTCTCCACCAATCAGAGCTCTGACCGAGCTTCCATAGCGTCATAGCTGGAGCTATCTACAATTCTGCAGGAGGGAGGCAAGCAGTCCGCTCCTTGTCTTTGAGGTCATTTCTGAGGAATGGGGTGGGGGAGGGGTAAGGAGACAGAGAGGGTGGATTCATGCAGAATATGTGAGCAAACCGGGGAGAGTCTGGTGTCAGGAATTCTTCAATGCCTGACCTGGAGCCTACAACCTTTTGCTACCCACTCCAATGGGTTCCTGAACCTTGTGGCAGGCTGTACTCTCAGGCAGGGTGAGCACTTCTGGGTTCTAAGAGGACTTCAATAGATACAGCCAGGAAGATGACTGTCAGGGCCCTAGGGTGCTTCTAGCATGTCTGCTCCCATCCAGCACTCTGCAGTCCTTCGCAAAGCTCCCCTCAAAAGGGGTAGAAACTAGAGAGTATTGGGGAGCAGGCTAAGAGACTGAACATTCTCCTCCCGAGCCAGACCCTCCAACTTTTACGCTATAGCTTTGCATCCTCCATCCAAGTCCAGGCCCCCACACTGCCAAAGCAGCGCTGCTGTAGGTTCGCGCACCTCCCTGAGCCCCTGGCGCACTTGCCAAGCTGTTGGCTGCTGCTCCCTGTGCCCAGGTCTCTGCTCCCTCTCCTGCCTTTCCCTTCCCTCACATCTACACCTCCCCACTCTGTAGAGCTTGAGAGCTGAGCCAGGGCCCTGCACCCACCACCTAAGCAGACCGCAGCAACCCGGGGGCCAGCAGGGGACTTTGACACTCTCTCAGCTGCTGTTTAACATCCCTAAGTTCAAGCATCAGGACCGCAGGTGCCTTTGGCACAGCCACTGAGGAACGCTCAGGCGGCTCACTTGCCTTCAGCAACAAGCTGTATGCTCGCACTAACCCAAATCAACTGAGCTCTGGCAAAAAAAAAAAACCAACCCCTCAGAAACAGGTATGAACTTTGTGCACACTGAACAGACACATGGCCACTCTGCCCCAACCACGGACATCCATAAACGCACACCCAAGCTAAGGAACTAAGTATCTCCTGTTTTTCTGAGCTCAGTCTTCTGAGTCCACGTTGCCCACTCTCCCTGTTCCCAGGTACCCATGAGCCCCACCCCCACCCCCAGAACCGAAGTTCCTGGAAAGTGAGCTTTGGTCTTTCCATTGCCTTGACTGCTGCTCAAGGACTCCTCACGTGCCTAACTAGTGCTGGGGATTCCAGCAATGTGACTATACCGGAGGCTTGTGGAGGTCCACACCCAGTATGCAGTTTCTGGGAAACAGAAAAGAGCTCAGGGTTTGTCCAGAGCCTCTGAGTCATTTTTGTGTATCAGGTCCTAGTTGTTTGAGCAAGGGCAGAGGACACCCCCCACCCCACCCCCACCCCCGCAAAAAAGCCTCAGCTGGGAAATTCCCACTAGCCTCTAATCCTCATAAACAATGCAGTAAGACAGAATGGGAGGCAGTTCCCGAGGAAGCCAGGTATAGATCAAAGTTGCCCCTGGCAGAGGCTCAGGATAGTTTTGAATGCCCCCACAGGGCACCCTAGCAATCTCTCTAAAGGATGCTCTTCATGAAAGCAAGGCCTTTCTGCATCACTTCTGGATGGAAGGAGAACTGTGGGCATGGTCTTCATTTGAGGCCCTTCCCTCCAAAAGTACTATAAATAATAGGGTTATATCTGTGTCCCTTTCCTGGGTTTTGGACCGGGGGAGTGGCTGTGGACTGGAGAGGTGAATATGGGGTGAGGAGCATCTGTACCCGCACCACACTGTCATCATTGTCGTGGGGGGGGGGGTTGTCTCCCAAAGCTGTGGCACAGTAATCCCAGGCAGCAACATGATCCACAGGCAATGGGCCATTGTTAAAGGGAGGGACTGGATGTGAAAAGCCCAGCCTCAGCCCAGCTCTCCAGCCTGGCCCAGCGCTAGTAACATACATGAGAAAACAGAGAGAAAGAGAGGGGTATATCTGGATTCCTGATCAGCCTGATCAATCCTGAGAAGCCCCCAAAATATTTATTTGGAGGAACATGGAGCCTTTGAGATTAGACACTGGGAGATCCACATGGCCTCCAAAAAGCCAACCAGGATCTGCAACCCCAGGACTCTTTAGAAGTCTTGAGACAGACAGTGTGCAGCCAGGAATACAGTCTCCAGCTACCTGAGTGCTCAACACAGCCCCCACCCTGGTGCTGACTAACTAGGGTGGAAGGTGCAGTAGTTTCTGTAAAGGCCCTGACCACCAACAAAAATAGCTACACCCAGTTTAGCAAGTTGGTTATCTTCTTGGGAACCCCACAGGACTGATTTTTTTACCTCTGGTCACCCAGAATTATTTGACCTTTTTTTCCCCCTTTCCTTTCCTTACCCAGTGATAGGTGCATAGAATATGCAGAACAAACTGCTGAAGTCAGAAAGAGTGAAACAGTGAACCGATGAACACTTCTAGAGGTCATTAACCTAGAGTCAGACAATTAATTCACAGCCAAATTAAAGTGGGCCATAGACCCTATTTAGAGCCACACTGGGGGAAGCACCCATTGCCAATCTAGAGACATACATTTTCTATTTAATCAGAGGAATGGGTGTACTGGTGGAACTTTCTGGAATGGAATGCCAGAGGCAGTACAAAAGGCATCTCCTCAGGAGAGTCCACCAGCTTGAAAAGCAGAACAAGGCATTCTCTCAACCCAGATTGGAATCATATTAGTGAATGAACAAGAAGAAAAATCAATAAGGTAATTACCTTTCTAAATGGAGGAAATTGCATTCCAGTTTCCCTGGAACTGGCTCTGTCTCCCACCAACCTAACTAGCATAAAGAACACTTTCCTAGGAACATATCTGGCTTAAAAAAAAAAAAATCTCCTCCATATTTTGATAATTACCTTAAATGTTTCATAAACCATTAGTTTTAAATGCTGGGAAAGTTTTTAAGATTGAGAAGGCCTGTCTTGAATTTTTAGAGAAATCCGAACTTGTGCCGTCTGGCTTTGGAAGTTTTGCAAATGCATCTGTGAAGGTTAGTCTCTAGTCAACTTGACCGGATTTACAATCATGAAATCAAATGCCTAGACATCTCTGTGGCAGATTTTTCTAGATTAGCGTGGTTGAAGAAGGAAAGGCCACCTCTAATGTGGGTGGCACTGTTTCAGAGGCTGGGTCCCCAGTCCTCAAAGGGAGCAGCATGCCAGCATTGCATAACACGGTGTGTTCATCTCTCTGCCTCCTGACTGCCTCAAGCTCCTCCATGAAGGGAAAAGTCCCACTGAAAGGTAAGCCAGGACTAACCTCCTCTCTTCGGGTGTTTTTCGTCAAGTGGCAACAGGAAGAACAACTAATATCTTAATTAGCTGTTTTCTTAAAAATTTTTCCTAGGATAAATATTCCATATCAGGTTTCCTCCAGCCAACGTACATTTATTGAGAACCTACAATGTGCAGGGCGTTTTGTCTTAGGCGCAGGGATTCATAGTGAATGCAAGAAAAATTCCTGTCCTACCAGCCTTGTATCACAGTGGCAGACTTAATCAGTATACACCCTATTTCCCAAATAGAAGCAATCCTACTGTAACAGTAATGCCTGTGTCGAGTGAGTGTCTGAGGTACATGTCGTTGATGCAACATAAACACTGCCCTAGCTCAGCCAGGCGGTGTCGTGTGGCTCCTCCCATTTGCCCCATTCTTTCTCTGCCTTGTTTAGTCCTCTTCCTTGGATCCCATTTGCCCCTCATCAATTTACTCTGTCACTTTGATGAAACCTGTTCACTATTATGGATTAACAGTGGCTCTTTAGGGATGATTCTAGACAAGAAATCATTTCCCTGCACATTTCCAAACTGCTCTCCACTATCTTTTGCGGACCTCCACCCTCTCTCCTCACTGTGATGTGCTTTGGTGAGGTGCATTCTCATTTATTATCTGAGTATCAGGAAGTGTGTGCAATCTGAAGTTCCTGCCTTCACTAGAACAATCTCTTGGTATTTTTAGTGTCTCTCTGTCTCTGTCTCTCTCTGTCTCTCTCTGTCTCTGTCTGTCTGCCTGTCTGCCTATCTGTCTGTCTCTCTCTCTCTCTGTCTGTCTGTCTGTCTGTCTGTCTGTCTCTCTCTCTCTCTCTCTCTCTCTCTCTCTCTCTCTCTCTCTCTCTCTCTGTGTGTGTGTGTGTGTGTGTGTGTGTGTGTGTGTGTGTGTGTCCCAGTCTGTCTGCCTGCCTCCTGTCTTTCCCAACTTTGAGAGGGATTTCTGATGTTCAAGTGTATACTGTAAACTCTTTTAATCATAGTTTTAATTTTCAAGAGCCTGTATTTACCTCATAATATTTCTGTTTATAGGTTTAAAAACAACCAAAAAAAAAAAAAAAAAAAAAAAAAAACCAGGTTCAGTGTACCCTAGCTTCTAAGAGTATCGGAAGCAGGTTGTTAGGGGTGATGCCTGCATCTCCAGCCCTTTTTCTCTGCTGATTCAGATGTAAGGGAGCAGTGAAGTCCTCAGCTGTGAGGGCAGCAGAGTTGTTTGTATGTGGACTTGAGTTTAGAGTTACCAGATGGTGATTTTGACATGTTACTAGGTAAAACCTTACACTACCAGCTGCTGCAAGTGTTCTGCCTAGATTTCTTGATCACTCTTTAAGAGGGGTCTCCTAGCTTCTTGTATGGAGTAGTAAGGTAGAGGTCAGAACTGGAGGGTGGTTAGCTGAAAAGAAAAGGGAGTTGGGAGTCTACTGTTTGCTATAGTAATCTCCAATCATTTCTAGGACCCAGGAGAAGTGAGAAAACCCTGGAGTCTAACTGTGAGCACCCTCCCCCTTCAGCTTCGTCCCTCACCTTACCCTATCCCCAGAATTGCAATCACTTTCCTCTTGGCCTGTTGTGTAACTGCCAACTGCTCCAAGCTCTGAGCTTTTGTTTTGTTTTTGTTTTTCTTCTTCTTCATGTCTTTCCTTACTGCACAGGATTTACAGCAAGAACATGCATTTTGACATAGTTTTCTTTTTCCAAACCTAGTGAGAAGGCTAGCCTAGTTGTAGAAGGCACACTCTACTCAGCTGATTGCTACTGTTCATCGCAAGCCTCTCCCCAATCCCAGAGAAATGAAGATGTCACCATCAAACTATCACATAAATATTCTGGAGAACATTTTTAGATTTCTCTGTGTCTGCCAGAGAATGAGCAAAGCACAGTGGCACAGACCCAGGCTGGTCGCTCTGAGAGGCCAGTGACGTCAAGAAGTCCTCAGGTTAGCTCCTCTGAGATGATTGAAATTTTTTTCTTGGCTCAGACTCTCAGGACCCAAAGTGACTTCTCCCTCTCTCGGTCTGGTCTGCAGCACTACCCCACAATGCAAAGGTAGAAACACAGGCCCTTATCCTTATATTTCCTTGTCATTCTAATTACAGTAGAATCCTCAGTGCTCTCGGGCCCTGGGAGGTTTCGTCGAGGTAAATTTCCAGTGTTGCAGATGGGCAGTTTCTTAATGTTCTCTGGATGGTTCCCAGGCACCGCCAAGGGAACATTCCCACAGAGCGCTGTGACCTGACCCCCGTGATGCAGCCTGTTCACCCCACACTGCTGACTGCTGTGCTGTGGAACTCCTGCCTCATCACTTCCTTCCTCGCAGAATCTCAAAAAGGTGGGTTTTGAGTCTTGACAGTTTCTTCTTGTCACTGCTAGTGTATTTGCCTCTACCCACAATTCCAGTCTAGGTTACTTTTCACCTACTAACTCAGCGCCAGGCAGAGAATAGGAGGATCCTGATCAACAACAGTGACCAGAACAAGTCAAAAGTGAGGAGAGATACAGGACGTTACTAAGAGCCCTCCTCCTGCAAAGAACGCTAAATAGAAGCCCCTCCACTGCCCTGCTGTTCTCTCTCCTAGTCCCCTACTGTGAACTACATGAAGGAGAGTTTTAAAGGAGGGGCCACTTCAACTACTTCTTTCAGTGTTTCTAAGATGTTAACGTAAGAGACTAGCTGCTAGACAGACTCCCTGGTGGACAGGCAGAGAGGGAGAGGAGCTCTGGCTAGATGACAAAGATGAACTGCCAAGGCGGCCTGTTGCTTCCTCACCCTCCCCACTTGACACAAAAGCCTGGAAACTTAAAACAAAGGCCTTGTGGCTTTTTCTCCTACTCTTAGGTCCTCTACTGATGGGCTGGCATGAGTTCAAGGCCTGATCAGGACATGCCTACACAGCAGTTGTGGGCCAATCAGCCATCCTATCTTACTTCAAACTGACCAGCCCTAAACTAGGAGAGGAAGACTCTTCAGAGACTTAAAAAATCCCCAGCCCTCTAGAAGCAAAGGAATCTCAGCTTCCCAAGACCCCTCTTGGCTTCAGCTTCACAGAGCATCTTCTTCTTTGTGCCTATTGCATGTGTGAGTTTATTTGCCCCATAAAAGATCCTCTTCAACTGCTGGCTCCATCTACCCCTGGCTGCTGTGTTCCAGCTTTCTTCTCTGCTACCTGCTGAGCTCAGAATTTTTCTTGCCTTCTAATTCTTCAACTGGCAGAGCAAATGAGCCTAATAAGACCCCTAGACAGTAACGGAGGCATTAGGCAAGGTGGGAGTAGAGAGCATCTTCACAACACTGCTGCCAACAGACTTTCTTGAGCTAAAGAAGTGTTCTGTACCCAGTCCAGCAGCCACTAGTCATGTGTCATTCTTTAGCACATAGCACATGTGGCTGGTGGTTAGCTTAATGGGCAGTGTAGTTCTTTCTGTTGCATAGAGTTAGATACTCACATCACACAGTGACTACCTGGTACTCAAAGGCTGCCTCCCACATCTATTAGCAAGAAACCACAGGCAAATCATTCAAACTTTTTGTAATTCCTGATCTTCCTTTATCAGCCTGTTTCATAAGGCAGGCATGGAGATCAGATTAGGTATAAAGCGCTTCCGATAGTGCACTGCACACAGCAGGCACTGTGCAAATGCTAATCACCGTCTTGCTTTGCATTTCTCTAATAGCAAACCCAGAGACAAGAATTTGGAGGCCAACCATTTGCATGGGAAGTTGCACCACTCAGGGTGGGAGGAAGTGAGACACAGCAAGGAGGCGGGCATTACAGAGCAGTAATGAGCAGATCACTGCTGTCCCCAGGACATCCCCTGGGCCACAGTCAAGAGCGGGTCTCAGATTTGCTCCACCCATGGAATAAACTACTTATCTACTAATTCCTGCCCCGCATATTTAACCATCCTACGTGGCCACCATCATGTGGCCAGAGAAAAATCCCCTGGCAGGTAGTTTAGGTGCTTTTAGGATGAGCTTGTTTCAAGTGGCAGTTGTAAACCCTGGCAGAGCACCAAGATAGTCTGCCATAGCTTATAAGTCTGCCATGACTGGCTCACATTACAGCTAGGCAGGATTAATCTCCCATGCATAAAATGCTGTGAAATGTGAGCCACTAGGCTTGTGATGGGCTGAGTGGCTTCTTTCCAATCTCAGGCCTCTTACTCCTAGACCCAGCTCCCTTCAGAACCTCTTGGATCAGCAAGCAAATACACAGAAACATCAAGGCCTTTTATTCTCCCACAACACAAATCAAACCTACAGAGAGGCCTTTGTTCTGAGGGAAATAGAAAGGACATACTGTCCAGATACCTATTCAGGGTGGGTATCTGAGGTGCTATTCCCTGTTGGCCCTCTCTGCTGAACGCTTGTGAGCTCCTGCACCGTGCCTGCCGCCAGCTGCCATGTTCCTCAACATGATTGTGGACACTAATTGGAGCCCCAAATAAACTCTCATGTACTTTGCCTTGGACATGGAATCTTATCATAGCAACAGGAAGTAAATAAGGCAGATTGCCAATCCTAATTTATTGGCATTCATGAATCAATCTGCTACTTTTTAAAATCAGAACCTATTTTCTCAAGCCTATCATTTTAGAAGCTTTCCTTTGACCAAGAAATATAATTATAATTGGGCTTGTTTAATGTGTATCTTCTTTAATGGGTTATCTTCCTTCAGGTTAAAATTACGGTTTTTTTTCTTTGAGTGAGAATTAAGTTTTCACAAGTATTACTAGAAGAATGGATGATCATAGCATGCATATGTATGGCCATCAATAATACATTTAACATTGTGTCAAGTGGATACGTATTTGAATATAACAGAACATTCTAAGCTAATTTAAATAAGGCAAGAGTGTTTATAAGGTATTGGGTGGTATTTTACTCTAGTTGTGCTATTTTGTCAGAATAGTGAGAATGGGAAATTTAAAAAGAGGCAAAAATGGTCACATTTCTGAGACTCGAAAATATAAGATCAAGCTCGAAGAGGTCCCTCTTACTGAGTCATCAGATGGCAGAAGGAAGAACGCCAACCTAACCAACCACCGCCTTTACAAAGAATATAGTCCTGCTAATAAAGAAAGAGCCCTCTCTGGGCAGCAGGACTGGGCCAGAGAGATGGCTAAGCAGGTAAAAGCACCTGCCTTCAAGTCTGACAACCTGAGTTCAACTTCCAGGATCTAATTCTTTTAGGTTGTCCTCTGACCTCCACACTCACAGCAAGGCACACATACATATATGTATGTGTACACACACACACACACACACACACACACACACACACACGGCATAAATGTAATTTTTTTAAAGGTGTCGTGACCTAATTACCTCTTAGTCACTCTACCTTTTAACACCACTTCAGTGACAAGCCCTGAATCTTATATGGCGCATATTCAAACTATGGCAGTTTCCTTATAGCAATCAGGCCTAGACGCTGTATAGCCAGGAACAACGCATTCAGGAGAAACCACCCTCAGTATGAAAATGCTCTAGCGGGAAGTCCTCAGTTAGTCATCTATGGCAAGTGCAGCCCTCAGTAACTCTTGGATGCACAGAGCCTCCGGCCTCCTGTGATATAACTGCCATCATCAAGTGATCACTTCCTCCTTCAAGAACGCCTCTGACTATAAAATTCTGCATTTTTACCCATGACTCTAGCTGGAATTAAAGGGAAAAAATACTCTAGTAAATAATGTTTTAGGTTTTCCAGTCTTCATAAAAAGGCTTCTGAGATACTTTTGGATGTATAGTGGACATGCCACATGCTCTTCACTTGGAAGTTTAATGATTATCTCTAAACACATCCTAAAAAGAATTTATTTTTTTTTATCCAGATTTGTTCTTGGCTTCTAAATCTTCTCCTGTAACACACACTTCCTCTCCCTTCATCTATATCTGCTCCATTAGGAGACCCTCATAACTCCACTCTTTTCCTCCCTTAAACACATCCCACACCCCTGCTTTTTCCTCATCTCTACTCGGGACCCAAATTCGGCCAGCGTCTTAGCCACTGTTCTATTGCTATGAAGCCACAGCATGGCCAATGCAATGCTTATGAAAAATAGCATCTAACTGGTGGTTTTCTTACAGCTTTAGAGGTTTAGTCCAATTATCTTCATGGTGAGGAGGATGGAGGCATGCAGGCAGGTGATGGAGCAGTAGCTGAGCACTAGATCCTGATCTGTGGGGGTGTGGGGGAGGGGAGGGAAGAGAGGGAGTGGGAGGGAGGGGAGAGACTGAGCCTGAAGTGGGCTTTTTAAACCTCACCGCCTAACTCTGAGTGACATGCTTCCATCGAGGCCACACCTCCTAATGATTCTAATCCCTCCTCTCAAGTAGTATTACTCCCAATGAACAAGCAGTCAAACATATGAGCCTATGAGAGCAATTCTTATTCAAGCCACCAAAGCCAGCACCACCTTCTTCACGCACTCAACTCCAGTAGTTTCCTAACTAGTGTCCTGGCTTTGGCTGTTTCATTTTCCACATAACTCTCAGAGGGATCACTTAAAAATATACATTATGTTGAGTTACTTCTTTTTTGACATTTTTTTACACAGTTAGGATAAGAATATACTTTCTCATAGCTTTTAAGACCTATGCTCTCTCGCTCTGTTGGGGTACACTGTGTGAAGATGTGCCTTTGTATATTCGATCTTTGATTGCTAAACCGGCACAGAGCTAAGTGCCAGCCTGCTGGTTGATCTCGGTACTGTTTTTCCTGTAGCCCATCACTGGTCTCATGCTTTGTAAACAATTGTCCATCCTTCTTCACTTGCCTATTGGACGTAAAAAAAAGATTTGACAGCCAATAGCTGAGCAGGAAGTGGAGGGAGGGAGAGGGTCTCTGGAAAAAGAAAGCAAAGGCAGGAAATTTGCCAGTGGGACACAGAGGTGAATGGACAGACATGAACAGGAGCAGAAAGGTAGAGCTGGCCACATGGCAGGATGCAGTGCCAGGCTTAGTTGGGTTGAGCTAGAAAGCTAGATGTGAAAACTGCCCAGCTAAAATGCCTAAGCTTTAACATAGTAAAAAGCTTCTGTGTCGTTTTTCTTATTGCTGGCAGGTCCAAAAGTCCTGCTATATTCGTCCATCTGTGCATTCCTCCTATTTCAGTCCCCCTTCATCCATAAATCCATAAACCCACTCTGGCTTTGTGGGCACTTCTACTCATCCACCAAGTCTTTTCTATCCCCAGAGCATAGATACTTGCTCAATGCCCTGGCCCTAAGTTGTCCTCACTTGTAGTTCTCCTCTTCCATGTCATGCATGGCAGCACCAGCAACTCTTTTGGTGTCTGTAATTAATCACTGGTCAATGAAGCTCAGTTGTCAACTTAGAGATCATTGTCAGAAACCAAAAAAAAAAAAAGGCCTTTGCCGAAATTCTAAAGAGTTGTCTTCAACATCTTCATGAGGTCAGACTATTCCCTTTCCAGGACTCACTGGTCCCCAGTGCTATTCCTAACAGGTAGTTTGTTCCTCCGGCAGAAAGTAAACGCTCTTTCTGAGACCATCCTTCTTATTCCCCGGAACAACGCCCAGCACAAAGGTTGGTGATAACATCTGAAGGCAGATGGAAACACACACATGAGTTTCACTTGAGTGCAACAACAGGCAGGACCAAAGACAGCGCACACAAGCCAGAGCCTAGACTTGAAAGCATGAAAGGTTTGAGCTGAGTGTTGTCTGTACTGAACTGGCTGGCTCCAGCTTGCATATGGACCACCCTGGCATCACGACAGCCACCCGGTAAAGGGATTTCTAAAGGTTATACCGATCTCCAGTCAGCTGCATCTTCTAGCATACAACTCGGTAGAAATAGAAACATAAGGTAAGAGTTTCACACCACGGTATGAGTGATGGCAGCATGAGGTGTCATTGCAGGTTGTTTACTCAAACATCTCCACATCCTTGCCGCAGCCCCTTGACCTCAGTGTGCCTTGCCCCCGCTTTGCCTGTGACTCACAAGTACCACGTGGCAAGTCCAGCAGAGGGCACAGCCTTGGCCTTCCCTTCCCTCTAAAGACCTCCACTGTTCTCCTGCGTCATTTCACAATTGAGCTCCTCAATTAGTCACTGCATCTCTGATCCCTACTTTTCTCTTCCAGCTAAACTCAACCTTCAGCCCACACGATGGAATTGGACAAAATGAGGTAGCACATTTTCTGTGTGAGTCACTCTGGCTGAGTCTGTTCAGAGAGCACTGTGTGGTGAGCAGCCAGAGCCCAGGAAATGTTTCAGCCATCCAAGAACTGGCAGGCAGCCCGGGAGACACTCACCTGATGATGGACTTGCCGGATGAGACTTAGAGGAAATGGTTTCCAACAGCTGTAGGAAGAATCCCTTAGAGGTGCACAGCAATACTCCCCTCAATTAAAAACACTATCATCATTCAAACTGCAACGTGAAATCCTTTTACACTGTGCTCACATTTCTCCAGACCTCCTACCCTGGATATTGAAGACAGGAACTTTCTGTGCACGGGCAACCCCTCTAAGCTACTGTTCCACCCAGACAGCACCTATAGCTCAGACAGATGGTTTGCAGACTCTGAAAAAGAAATACAAGAGGGGATTTCCATAAACCTGTTTCTCTTTGTTGGTAACTTAGAGAAGAGTGGGAAGTGGCTGGAAAAGGGCTGTGTTGTCAAAACACAATTTTTTGTATCCCCAAGAGATTCCTCCATTTATTTCCAGAGAGGTCATCTCTTAGATGCTGTCAGTTGACCAGAGATTGGCAGCCGAGCAGAGGTGTTCAGAGAGGTTTCCGATGAATAAAGCTAGAGAAAAGCTGCCAGACTCCTTAGATAAGTAACTTGAAGGATATTTTGGGGATAAAAATAAATCCTTTTTGAAAATGAAAGATGGAACGTTGCCGTGTATACAAATTGCCCTGTTCTGAAAAGCCAGCCAGGGCCAACTCTGCAGACCAATGACATAAGCAGAGCAGTTCTCAGACACGCTGAGTGCTGAGCGGCCTTTCCTAAAGCATCTGCCCCACCTATACGGCATTTGTAATTGTTGCTTTTGTTGTATAGCCCTGAAGGACCTCCACTTTGGGTTAAGGGAAATTCTGTAGCAAGATCGAGGAAACCAACCTAAATACAGAAGTTGGCAAAAGAAAATCGAATGTCCAGCCTGATGTCAGAGAGGAGGCTGTTTCAGAAGTTTAGGCCCCCAAAGAGTCAACCCTGTCAGAAACACAGGAATCACAAGGCCAGGGTCCACTCGAAAGTGAAGTACCTCAAGTAACACATTATAGCCCTCACTACAACAACAAACGGCTGAAGAAGATGCTCCAATGTTATAGAAGGTTTTGGGTGATTCTTCAGGTAGCAAACTGTCTCTGTCATCTTCTCATTTGGAAAGCTACTAACTTGCACTCCCAGCATACTCAGGTAATCAAGTTTATTACTTTTCAAGTCTCTGATGGAGTTGAAGACCAGATAGTTTAGTTTTACACTGAAGCTTAGTTGTTTAGGGGTTAAGATGTTTTTAGGTCTAGATAAATGTTTTAAGTTGATAATGACAAGATGTGATGGAGATTGATTTACGTTCAGAATTTTAGAGGCACCAAGATAGGAAAGATGTCTTCTTCAAGGCTGTCAAATACAAATAGCCATAACACTAAGAATGTAACATTTATAAAATTCCTGATTGTGTTGTCATTCTTCTTGCTGTAGGTAGTCTATTGTATACATGTGTAATAATAGAAGTATACATGTAAGCAGCACATAGTTGTTGTTTCACTTAGAGATAATGTCTGTGTGTTAGTCTGTAAATAGAAAATGGCATCCGATAACAAAAAAAGTCAACAAGCTTAGTAACTCAGAATGAAGGTGACGTGGTTGTTTAAGAGACAAGGAAACTATGAGTGTTAGGAGTAAACACTCTCTAGTGAAATATTCATAGAGCCAGCTGTTCCCAGGACAAAGGTCCCTGGAAAGTTAAAAGATCATGTTGGTTTGTTCCATTCAGAGAAACTTCTGCCACGAGTAATTGCTGAAACTATACCCGCAATAAGGTTCAGTTTATGGAGCAGAAACATTCAAAATGGCATAGCTAGAAGAAGGCACGATGGATGTCTGTGCCGAATGAGCTGCTGTCGAGAAAACTCCATGGATGTGTAATCTACAGTGTAAGTGGGTTAAAAGAAAACAAGCCAGAACTCTACTTATCATATCTTAGGGTTTTCGTATTAGTCTCTACAACCATTTCTGGCTTCACAATTTAGTCTCTTTTCTGAATAAAATGCAGAGCAAGTTTTCATTCAAAATCACAATGTTTGATAATGAGTAAGTGACACGTGAGTAATAGGATAAATTATAAATAATTCTCAGCCCAATGTTCAGCTTGTCTTTACACTAAATTAGGCGGGTTTTCAAAATATAGAAAGAACTCAGGAAATAAAACCCCAACAAACCAAGTAAACCCAATTAAAAATGGGGTAGAAACCTACAAGTAGAACATTATGATAGGCAGATTTGGGCCCAGGGGTCCCGCTCAAACTAAGGCACCAGCCAAGGACAATACAGGCGGTAAACTTTAAACCCCTTCCCAGATCTAGCCAATGGTCAGAACAGTCTCCACAGTTGAGTGGAGAATGTGATATGACTTTCTCACACGTACTCTGGTGCCTCACATTTGACCATGTCCCCTGGAGGGGGAGACCTGGTGGCACTCAGAGGAAGGACAGCAGGTTGCCAAGAAGAGACATGATACCCTATGAGCATATACAGACAGGGGGAGGCAATCCCCCTCAGGAACAGTCATAGGGGAGGGGAATAATGGGAAAATGGGGGAGGGAAGAATGGGAGGATACAAGGGATGGGATAAACATTGAGATGTAACAAGAATAAATTAATAAAAAAAGAAAAAAGAAAAAAATGGGGTACAGAGCTAAACAGAGAATTCTCAACAGGGGACTCTCTAATGGCTGAGAAGCACTTAAAGGAATGTTCAGCATCCTTAGTCATCAGGGAACTGCAAATCAAAACAACTCTGATACACCGTCTTACACCTATCAGAATGATTAAAAACTCAAGTGACAGCACATACTACCAAGGATGTGTAGCAAGGGGAACACTCCTCCATTGCAAGTGGGAGTGCAAACTTGCACAACCCTTGGGAAATCAATCTGGTGCTTTATCAGAAAATTGGGAATAGCTCTACTTCAAGAACTAGCTATACCACTCCTGGGCATATACCCGAAAGATGCTCCACCACACAACAAGGACATTTGCTCAACTATGTCCATAACATCTTTATTCATAATAGCCAGAACCTGGAAGCAACCTTTGTGTCCC
The DNA here is from genome assembly GCF_903995435.1 of Acomys russatus. Lineage (NCBI taxonomy): Eukaryota > Metazoa > Chordata > Mammalia > Rodentia > Muridae > Acomys > Acomys russatus. The sequence continues at coordinate 64,103,958 of NC_067143.1, read as the reverse complement.
TTAACCAAAGAATGGATAAAGTGGGTGAGAGGGTAGGAGGAGAAGAGGGAGGGGGCTGTGATCAGGATTTAAAATTAATAAATGAATAAGTTTAATTAAAATTTTTTAAATAGATGTGTTTTGGAAAAGGAAATGATGAGTTCATGAGAAAATCAACACATTTTGTAGAGATGAACAGTTGTGTTAAAAAGGCAGTGTAGCTTTTGCATCTGTGGCCCCTTCCTCATCTTCTGACACTTTGAATGCTCCTATGGATTGAATATTTCAATGCCCACCCTCATTCAAACATTGAAACTTGAACTGCAATACAGTGGCATTTGAAAATGGAGCTCTTGGAAATACGTGGGTTCAGGAACAAGGATGAAGGGAAACACCTACGATAAAGACATGCATGTGTCCTTTTAAGGAGAAAAGACGTCAGAGCTGTGCCCTGGTGCAAATAGTGCGTATGTGAGTCCACAGCAAGGTCACGTATGCCTACAAGGCAAGAGAAGAGGCCCAGAACGGGACTTAGTCTCCCGGCACCTGGATCTTAGACTTCTTAATTTCAGGATTCACTAAAAATCAACTTCCATAATTAAGTTGCCTACTAGAATAGTTTGATATACAGCCCAAGTACGCTAAGGTAAATATCATCTGCATTGGTGTTACATGCACTGGCATGCCTAGCCTCTCAAAGTGATCTCAGTGGTTTTTGCTGCCCTATATGGGAAAAGCAGATCAATCCTTAACCACTATTCCTTGGCATGGTAAGTCAGGGCACAGTGGCGCTTAAATACACCAATGCAAGACTCTTTAATGGCATCTTGGAATTTGTCCAAGAGGAATCGTAAATGCCCTGGGTTCATTCAAAGGTCATGATTCGTAATCTGTCTCCAGGGTTTTTGTAAAGAGGTACATATTTATATTCAGATTGATGACACAGCATCTCTAGCCCGCACTAAATAGGTTTGGGACACCATACAGCATACTAAAATTCCTGAGGCGGGTATATTTCCTGAGAGCTTCCCTTAGGTCACCACTCTCAGGGGCTTCACATTGTAAATCACGAGCTCTACAGAAATCCATCAAGGATTCCCAGCCTCAGATGCGTCCGTAGGAAGCTGTGGTGGAGCTGACCTGTGAGGCTGTTTCCACAAACCAGCTGCAAGCTTTACCCTTTCCACTACTATCCATATCCTGACATGGGCCAGGCATCTGGAATGGCCCTCACTTTGCTTTTCTGTTCAATGCAAGCCCCTGAAGTGGGTGTTTGTGATGGTTACACCAAGGGTTGGCTTGGCTGGAGGCATGCATGTGGGTGGGCCTGTGAGGGCGTTGCCAGGAAGGGTTAACTGAGTGGGAGAGACCACCCATCGGAGTAGGAAGCCCTTCCAGCATAAAGCTAGAGTAATCCAAAGGAAGAACAAGCCTGATGGCCTGCCCACTGCTTAAGCCCCTGCTGGTGACCACATCTATCTTGATGTCACAACTGCCACCATCCCTCCCTGACATCAGAACCCAGCTTCTTTGGCCTTCCCACATAGACGAAAGACCAGCAGCAACCCAGGAAGCTCAGGACTTGGGCACCCAAGTGAGCCTTATGGACTGAGCAGCCAACTAGATTTTATCTGTCTAGTGTGCAGATACATAGCCACTGTTGGGTTCCCTAGCCCCTATCATGCGAGCCAACTGAATAGACGCATTTCTGTCCTGTACATGCATACCGTTGACCCTCTTCCTCTAGATAACCCTGACTAACCCAGTGTTGCATGATTTTATTAAAAATAACACTATTTCAGTGGCCAACGGCAGGAAAAGTTGCTTACTTTTCCAAACTTTGAATCTGTTTACTCATCGCAGAAGTGAACCATCATAGGTCCCTGCCTCTATCTGTACATATGAGGGCGTGTTTAACTTTGTCAGATACGTTCCAGTGTCCAGTAAGATGTCCATGTGGTTTCGTTCCTTACTGTTAACACGGTGTATTACATTTATCAATTCCCAGACATCAAACCACCTTGCATACCTGGGGGAACCAACTGGTTGCCATGGACAGTATTCTTTAAAAGGTCTATGTTAGTGTTTGTGTGTGTGTGTGTGTGTGTGTGTGTGTGTGTGTGTGTGTGTGTGTGTGTGTTGAGCACACATGAGCACCCACGAACGCCAGAACAGGGCATCATATTCCATCATATTCCCTAGAACTAAGCCACCCATTCTTGATCATCGTAATGTGTTACTAACTTTAGTGGTCAGTATTTTTGCTGTTTTTTTTTTTTTTTTAATGAGGTCTCATTATGTCTCCCCTGCTAACCTGGAACTCATTAGATAGACCAGGATGGCATCAAACTCATGAGAGAACCACCTGTCTCCACCTCCTGAGAACTAAAAGGTATTCACCACCATGTTTGATATGGTTTGCAAGGGTTTCTTCAAGAATATTTTCATTTCTGTTCATAAGAAAAACTGGCCTGTAGTTTTCTCATTTTTTATTGTATCTTTATTTAACTGGCTTTGGTATCAAGGTAATAGTGGTAGGCTTGACAGGATAAGTTTAATAATATTTCTTGCCTTTCTGGTTTATGAGGCAGTTTGAGAAGTGTTGGTATTAGAGCTTCTGTAAAAGTTTGATAGAAGTCAGTAGTAAACGTATCTGGTCCTGGGTTTTCTTTGTCTGGAGGGTTTTAATTACTGTATCAATGTCATTGCTTGTTATAGGACTGTTTAAACTGTTTATAGCTTCTGGGTTTAATGTTGGTAGTCATATATGGTGTGAAGTTTATCCATTTCTTCAAAGTTTTTCAACTTGTTAAAATAAGTTTCCAAAGCATCCTCTTCTCATTTACATACATATTTCATGGGAATATGTTACAACAGTTCCATTTTTAGCTCTAATTTTATTAATTTGATTCTTCTCTTTCATTCTTTTAGTTAGTTTGATAGGAATTTGTCAATCTTGTTAATTTTTTCAAGTACCAACTCCTTGCTTGATTAATTCTATGCCTTTCTTCTTCCTCTGTGTAGAGTATTCCACCAGGAATTTTCTGTAGTTCTGGGTTCATTGTCATGAAATACTTTACTTTGTACTTTTCTTAAACTATTCTCATTTCTTCATCAATTTTAACAAACAACTTTGTTGAGAATAGCAATCTTAGTTGCCAGTAACTTGCTTTTAGTTTAAAACGGACTTCTCTGTTATTGATGACAGATCTGATGTTGATGTTTCCACCTCCGTGCATGAGCTGGCATTTTCCCTCACAGATTTCAGCAATGTCTCTTTGTAGATGCCTTAGCTATAACATGCTGTGGACAGGTTCTCTGTTCATGTCTGTGAGGGGACTAAATGTTTCCTGTGTTTAAATGTCTATTTCTTTCTCTAGGTTTGGGAAATTCTCAGCTATAATTTCTTGTATAATTCTAATTTGACTTTATATCATCTTTTGGGGGTGAGGCTGAGACGGGGTTTCTCTGGGTAGCTTTGGCTGTCCTGGACTTGCTTTGTAGACCAGGCTGGCCTTGAACTTACCGAGTTCTGCCTTTGCCTCCTGAGTGCTGGGATTACAGGCGTGCGCCACCATGCCCAGCTATCTCACCTTCTTTTATTCTGTGGATTTTTGGGTTTGGTGTCTTGACTGTTCTTCAGACTTCTTGGCAGTTTTGGTCATTCTTATTAACTTTCTTTTTGTGTGTCTATGTGTGTAATTGTATTGACCTTGTCCTCTCATCCTTAAAGAATAGTTCCTATATTTCATCTTGCCTGTGGACGTGTCCTACTGTGTTTTTTATTTATTTGCTTGATTCTTTTATAGAATCCCCCCACACACACACACACGTTTTTAAATTTTTTTCCTTCATGTTACTCTTTCATCCACTTTGATAACTTCCTTGTCTAAATCTTGAGCTGATTCATAACATTCCTGTCTAGGTCCTCAATTAAATTCCCAATGTTTATTTGAGCTCTCTATTTGATCTCTGATTCCTTTTGAATGTGAGACTCTCAACTCTTTTTCTACCATTCCAGTTCCTGGAAGCAGTTGGCTTGTGGGGTGTCATAGAGTGGAATGCCATCTCATGTACTTCCAGTTTCTTTGCTATGTGTGTATCCTCTCTCTTTGTTTTATTTTATGTGAGTCTTCCTGGTGTGTTACCTCACATTCAGAGGGTCAGTCGACTGCAATACAGCTCTGATGGTTCGGCAGTCCCAGTGTGGCTGCAGGAGGCTCTTGTACTTTTCAGGTGAGTTCCCTACGGGGTGTGGAGACAGAGGCACTAGGGTGTTGGTTGTGTAAAAAGCAATTAAGTTTTGTAGGATGTTTTGGACTGAAGGTATCAAATTCTTCAAATAGTAAAACAGAGGATTAGGAGAAGGAGGCAAGAAGGTGTAGAATAATGATGAAAATGAATGTGGGTTAGTGGTATGAAAAGCAGTACAGAAAATACCAGATTTTGAGAAAAAACAGACAATGAGCCCGTCCCAATGAGATACAACATACCAATCGAATGCCCAAAGTAAAAATGTGCAATTAGTATATATACTAAAAAACTTTAGAGACATGTACGTACATAAAAATTGAAAATAAAAAATAAGTTAAAGATTAAAAATGTAAGCATCACATGAGCACTAAAATGAAGTAGACATTATGTTCTCAGCCCAGGCTTCTTCCTGGTTGGGGAGGCCCCGCCCCCTCTAGTCACCTTAGCTCTGTCTGTCAGGATGCTGCACCACGTTCCACTGCACACCTCTCATGATCTGCACAACTCCAGGTAGGGGTACTGGGAATCTCTGAGCTTCAGAGATTCATGGCCTTCCTGAGGTCCCATAGATTTTTGGCTCCACAAGAAAAAACAGCTATTGGGAAATTTAGCTCGTGTGTTCCCAACCTTAGTATTCTGTGGGGTTCTGTTTGTTTGTTTGTTTTGTTTTTTGTTCCTTTGACTTTTGTTTTGTTTTGTTTTCCAGTGCTGTTTTCAGTCACAGAAAGGCTGCCCTCTGCTGGCACATTCTGAGCGGGCGTGGCTACTGCCAAATCACTAGTACTTTAACTCCCTCTGAGTTCAAGTGATCCCTAACCGCCTGCAGGACTATTGGGGCAGACCTGGTGGGCTGCGAGGCAGGATGATCGGGAATTTAAACAAAGATGCATCCCACCTCAGAATCACAGGTTTCAATCTGACTACAGCAAGCATCAGTTCATTCCCTCATGCCACGGGGTAAACAGGTGCCAAAATGCAGGTATCACCAACAGGCAAAGGGCTAGGTTTTTTTTTTTTTTAATTTTCATATTTATTCTTCTCTGTGTTTTATAACTTTCATACAAAAATACATAAGGAAAAAAACCAATAATAGTAAAACCATTTTCTTGTGCCTTCTTTGCCTGGTGTTCAAAATACATCTCCACATCCATGACTTTCTTTTCTGGAAAACAAGCCAAGTATTTACATGAACCATCTTACTCAGAAAGGAGATGCATGTTATGATAAGAATAAAGGGCAGGACAGGATCTGCTGGGCACCATTCTCCTGCTGAACCTTCTGATGAGATCTGTATCTTCATTCACAGGAGGGCTCTGAATGCTAAGAACAGACCAGGAAACAGTGCAGCCCGGTGATGAGGACTCCTCATCTTGGCAACGTTGTGTGTAGCATTACTTGCTTACTAATCTATTTCAGGAGTCAAAAGCTTACTAAAAGGCTAGAGAGCAACTATTTTAGGCTTTGCAGACTAGTGAGCTTTCTTAAAACAACAACAACAACAACAACAAACCAAAAAACAAAAAACTAAAAAATAAAAAAACCCTACTCTTTTTTCCATCACAGCATGAAGGCAACCACCCATGAACAAAATAAATGTATGTTTGTTCCAATAAGATTTTATTTATAATTGTTAGGCTTCCATGGCCATGATAAAATTCCTGAGATATACAACTTAAAAGAGAGGTTTATTCTGGCTTGGCTCAGTGGTTCCAGCACATAGCTGGTGGAGTCTTGTTTGGGAACCTGTAGCAAATCAGGATGTCCCAGCAAGGAGACTGTGATGTTTCTACTGCCTACTTCAGAGAGAGAGGAAGGGTCCAGGCTCCCAATCACCTCAGTAAGTATGCCTGTACCAGTGAGTTCTTTTTTTTTTTTTTTTTTTAAGTTGTCTTCACCTCCTAAAAGTTCCACTGCCTCCTAATAATAGCACAGGCTAGCAGCCAAGATGTTAACACATGGGCTTTTGGCTGGGCATTTAAGACCCAAACTATAACCTACAGACACTGCAATCTATACCTTGTATGGTTTTTATGTATCATAAAATTCTGTGCACTTAAACGTTTATTTTCTAGCCCTTGAACATATAAAAAGAGAGACCAATTCTCTCTGAGGGATCCACAGGCACCACACTAGGCCAGGACTCAAGTAGGTGGTCTTTATCCTCCTTCCTGTCCTCTCTCCCCACCTCAGCCTGCCTGAGCCCCTCCTCCACGCCCACCTCCACCCCTCTTGGTGTGCACCAAGGGTCACCACGGTGCTTCCCCACTACCTCCTTCCCTCTTTGCTTCTAGCCCATCTCTGTTTCTTTCTGATTACCCACTGACAACCAGGACACCTGGTGACAAAGGGAAAATCACTTTTCTCCAATGGAGTGTCACTGGGCATATCAACCTCACTCTAATGTAGGCCCCATGCCCAGGACTAGTTAACAAATACAAAATAGACTCCATGGGGGGGGCAGGGGGAAGAGAGAGAGGGGAAGAGAAAGAGTTTTTGTTTTGTTTTGTTTTGTTTTGTTTGTCTTATTAGGGTTTGTGTTTGTTTTGGTTATTATTTTTTGTTTGGGGGCTGTCTTAGTTTGGGTTTTATTGCTGTGAAAAGACCATGGCAACCTTGTAAAGGAAAATATTTAACTGGGGCTGGCTTACAGTTTCAGAGGTTTAGTCCACTGTCTTCCCAGCGGCATACAGGCAGACATGGTGCTGGAGAAAGAGCTAAGAGTTCTGCGTTTTGATCTGCAGGCCGCAGAGGGGGACTGTGTATCACACTACGTGTAGCTTGAGCAGAAGAAACCCTAAAGCTCGACCTCAGAGTGGCACACTTCCTCCAACAAGGCCACAGTGATGACACACTTCCTCCAGCAAGGCCACAGTGATGACACACTTCCTCCAGCAAGGCCACAGTGATGACACACTTCCTCCAGCAAGGCCACAGTGATGACGCACTTCCTCCAGCAAGGCCACAGTGATGACACACTTCCCCCAACAAGGCCACAGTGATGACACACTTCCTCCGGCAAGGCCACAGTGATGACACACTTCCTCCGGCAAGGCCACAGTGATGACACACTTCCTCCAGCAAGGCCACAGTGATGACACACTTCCTCCAACAAGGCCACAGTGATGACACACTTCCTCCAGCAAGACCACAGTGATGACACACTTCCTCCAGCAAGGCCACAGTGATGACACACTTCCTCCAACAAGGCCACAGTGATGACACACTTCCTCCAGCAAGGCCACAGTGATGACACACTTCCTCCAGCAAGGCCACAGTGATGACACACTTCCTCCAGCAAGGCCACAGTGATGACACACTTCCTCCAGCAAGGCCACAGTGATGACACACTTCCTCCAGCAAGGCCACAGTGATGACACACTTCCTCCAGCAAGGCCACAGTGATGACACACTTCCTCCAGCAAGGCCACAGTGATGACACACTTCCTCCAGCAAGGCCACAGTGATGACACACTTCCTCCAGCAAGGCCACAGTGATGACACACTTCCTCCAGCAAGGCCACAGTGATGACACACTTCCTCCAACAAGGCCACAGTGATGACACACTTCCTCCAGCAAGGCCACAGTGATGACACACTTCCTCCAACAAGGCCACAGTGATGACACACTTCCTCCGGCAAGGCCACAGTGATGACACACTTCCTCCAGCAAGGCCACAGTGATGACACACTTCCTCCAACAAGGCCACAGTGATGACACACTTCCTCCAGCAAGACCACAGTGATGACACACTTCCTCCAGCAAGGCCACAGTGATGACACACTTCCTCCAACAAGGCCACAGTGATGACACACTTCCTCCAGCAAGGCCACAGTGATGACACACTTCCTCCAGCAAGGCCACAGTGATGACACACTTCCTCCAGCAAGGCCACAGTGATGACACACTTCCTCCAGCAAGGCCACAGTGATGACACACTTCCTCCAGCAAGGCCACAGTGATGACACACTTCCTCCAGCAAGGCCACAGTGATGACACACTTCCTCCAGCAAGGCCACAGTGATGACACACTTCCTCCAGCAAGGCCACAGTGATGACACACTTCCTCCAGCAAGGCCACAGTGATGACACACTTCCTCCAGCAAGGCCACAGTGATGACACACTTCCTCCAACAAGGCCACAGTGATGACACACTTCCTCCAGCAAGGCCACAGTGATGACACACTTCCTCCAACAAGGCCACAGTGATGACACACTTCCTCCGGCAAGGCCACAGTGATGACACACTTCCTCCAGCAAGGCCACAGTGATGACACACTTCCTCCAACAAGGCCACAGTGATGACACACTTCCTCCAGCAAGACCACAGTGATGACACACTTCCTCCAGCAAGGCCACAGTGATGACACACTTCCTCCAACAAGGCCACAGTGATGACACACTTCCTCCAGCAAGGCCACAGTGATGACACACTTCCTCCAGCAAGGCCACAGTGATGACACACTTCCTCCAGCAAGGCCACAGTGATGACACACTTCCTCCAGCAAGGCCACAGTGATGACACACTTCCTCCAGCAAGGCCACAGTGATGACACACTTCCTCCAGCAAGGCCACAGTGATGACACACTTCCTCCAGCAAGGCCACAGTGATGACACACTTCCTCCAGCAAGGCCACAGTGATGACACACTTCCTCCAGCAAGGCCACGCCTCCTAATAGTGCCACTCCCTGTGGGCCAAGCTTTCACACACAAGTGTCTATAGGGGCTATAGCTATTCAAACCACCACAAGGGCAGAGAGAGAGAGAGAGAGAGAGAGAGAGAGAGAGAGAGAGAGAGAGAATAAATGAATTTGGTTTGGTAGAGAGGTAGGAAGGATCCGAGATGAGTTGAGAAGAAGAAATAATAAGATCAAAATATTTTGATATGTGTGTGTGTGTGTGTGTGTGTAAAATTCTTTGTTCACAGGCCATGAATAAATAGGCAGCAGATAGATTTGGCCTGTGAACACTATCTATCTATCTATCTATGTATCTATCTATCTATCATTTATCATCTATCTATCTATCTATCACCTATCTATCTATGTATCTATCCATCTATCATCTATCTATCATCTATCAATCTATCATTTATCTATCTATCTATCTATCTATCTATCATTTATCATCTATCTATCATCTATCATCTATCTATGTATCTATCTATTATCTATCTATCTATCATTTATCTATCTATCTATTATCTATCTATCTATTATCTATCTATTTATGTATCTATCTATCTATCTATCTATGTATCTATCATCTATCTATCTATCTCTTCCATCTAAGTATCTATGTATACATCTGTACATCTATCTATCATCTATGTTATAATTGAAAGAGCATACTTTTACTCTCATTCCATTGAGAATTCCCTATCTGTTTTGATCGTATTCACCTTCCCTCCCCCAGCTCTTCCCCGATCCATGCCTCCTTCCCTTCTCACTTAATTTTGTGTCCTTTTTCCCCATCAGGGCCAGCTTGTGCTGTCCAAATATTCTTAGATATATGGACTTCCACTGGAGTGTAGTCAACTTATCAGAGGCTACACTTTTAGAGAAAACTCATTCTTCCTTTCCCATCAGCTAAAATCTGCCAATAGCTCCTCAGCTGGGAGTGGAACTTCACGCCCAACTCCCCTCTCCATGCAGAAATTTGTTTTAGTTTGTGTTTGACAGCTCTTGTGCATGCTATCGTAACTGCTGTGTGTTCATGTGTACAGCTGGCCTGCTGAGTCTAGAAAATGCCGTTTGCTTCTGGCTCATATGTTTTCCCTGTTTCCTCTTTTGCAGTGATTCCTGAGCACTGGGACGGAGGACGCAGCAGATATGTTCCACTTAGGGCTGCGCATTCTTCAGTCTCTTGTTCTTCGCAACCTGGCCAGGTATGAATCGTTGTGTTGGTCACCATTTACTGCCAACAGAAGCTTCTCTGGTGAAAGGTAAGATATGCCTTAGTCTATGGTATCATGATAAGTCATTGGTAGTTTAAAATGTCCACTTAGCAGAATAATAGTAGATTCCTCCTTAGGGCCCATGACCTATCTACCCATAGGCTCTCACCTCAATATTTTTGCCAGGCATAGATTTCGTCTTGTAGAACGGGCCTTAATGCCAATGAAAAGGGAACTGGTTACTTCCATGCTATTTGTGCCACGACTGCATCAGTGAACATATTTTGACAGGCCATCATTACCGCAGCTCACAGGGTTCACAGCTCAGTATGACTAATGCTTACTTTTCTCCTTCAGTAGGATGCACAGAACATTCCAGCACTATGAAGATAGCCAGTAGAGATAAAGTAAGTTTCTAGGTCAGTACCAGCTAGACAGCTCCCTGTTCTACGACTCAAGATCTCCAAACATAGACTATTGGCACTACTTACTGGTTACCCTCCAGAAGTTGCTAGCTATTGCTGAAAATGCTGTTAATTTTTCAGTAAGTTCTCCTTATAAAATACAGTTCTATTTCTTTCAAAAATATAATAAGCCCATTGCTATATTTTTATTATACATATATTATGATTGTATATACATATTTTAATTTTTATAGGATGACAAATTATTGATTGTCAGACATCATATTAATTTTAATTTTTAATACTTTATAAAATAAGGTACTCTTTTGTATATTTGTTAGAAACAACGGATTTATCTATAATGTGAAGTGGAAAAGGAACCAAAGTGATTGAGCTGCCGCAGAGACATGCAGCTATTGTCTATGTTGGGTGTGGATATGAAATGGCATTACAACAACACTCCCTAGTGTCAGCAGTCATGGCAGATCGACACTCAACCAGGATTTTCTTCCCAGGAAAAAGACCGAACTAATTCCCTGTTGACTACAGCAAATGCAGAATACTGCTGAAACACAGAAAACAGACTGTCAAATCAGAGACAGACAGGAGGCAACAGGTCCTGGAAAATGCAAAACTAGGTCATTCCTGGGGCAATCCAAAATTATACTTTGCAAAGTATATGGAGGTAACAATATTCCTTAGAAGTACAAGTCTGATAAATATCAACCTTTAGTGAACTCTGAGCAGGTCTATAAACAGATTAAGAAGTAATGCCTTAATAAAAGGAAGAGAAAGCCAATGAAAGAGCAGCCATGCCTAATATGTTTTGAGAGGTAATACAGCGTGGTATTTTATATTTATGAACATTGGAGTCAGACTGCCTGGACTTGAACACTAGTTGGCCAACTTCTAGCATTATGGCAATCTTCCAGCCATATCCATGCCTTTGTGAAGAACCTCGATTGTAGGATTCCAGAAATGATATAAAATTACGGGATTGGCCAGATGGCCCTGTGAGTAAAGCACTTGTTGAGTTCAGTCCGTGGATCCCACAGGGTGATAGAAAAGAACCAACTTACTTACTCACTTCCTCCCTCTTTTTTTACCTCTATATAGCAAATATACATACTTAAATAAGTAAAAATCTTTTTAAAATTAACATATTGTTCTTTGGCACAAAGTGGAGGTTTTAAACAGCCAGCCAATACTAGTATTACATTTCCCTCAGCAACATTCACCACTGTATACAGTTTCTACTTATAAATACTTGGATTTTTATTTGCTTTTATTATGTAGGGTCTGCCTTCTCTACCATAGGTTTTGTGACAGCAAAAACTTCAGTCTGTTTTGCTCAGTATTATGTTTCAGGGCCTAAGATAGTCTCTGGTTAACAGTAGGAGCTCAGTAAATATTTAATATTAAGTATCCAAAATAAGTGTACAAGTTAATGTGTAAATAAAGTAATAGATGAATCGATGGCCAAAAATAGAAATTAACAACAGAATCTCATTTTATAGTTATCATGGTTATAGACTGACAGTAGAAATAAACCAAACCGTCAACCATCAGGAAGAGAGATACAGTTCAGAGGTAGAGAACTTGCCAAGTATGTACAAGGAAGGCCCTGTATTTTATTTCCAGCACTATAAAGAATGTCAATCATCTTTGTTAAATGGCTGAATAAAATGACTCAAATCAAAGTGAGGCCTCTACTGAACTGAAGGTGAACTGATGTGCCCCAATGCAGAAAAAGGAGCCGCACTCCAGAAGCCCAGGCGGAGTCTCGCAGCCAACATTAAGCATCCTTGCTCTAATGAGCTGGAAGCCAAAGAGAACAAGAGGTATTCTTCCTGTTGTAGTGACCGAGAGTCTACTAAAGAAGTCTAACTGCTGCCATATTCTCCTCAATTACACCATCAATAATTCTATCCTCTTGCTATAGCAAGGAACAAGCAGAAAGTGGGAGAGAAAGTGACTAAAACTCTGACCCTAGAAATTCTCTAAGAAGATGCCCAACTAAATATATATTCAATTTGAAATAATAGTAAAGATTAAAAATATTTCTTCTGCTGTGTCTGAAATTCAGCTGTTTCCTTGTTCCACCGCCTGAGCTCAGTTATTTTCAGTTCACCTTTTTATGATTCTATAATCCTTGGTTAAGTAATGCTCCCAGACATTATAAATAGATTTTGGACTGACTAGATTCAAGTAGTAATTGCAGTAAAAAAAAAATTCTGCTCTCTAACATAAGTAATAAGAATAATAATATCAAGAAATATTAATTAAGCATTTACTATATGCCAGACATCATTCTAAAGTTTTTGTAAATTGAATTGTTCAAACCTTATTGGACTCAGAGAGGTCAAGGTACTTATCCAAAGATGTACAGTTAGTAAACAGTGATCAGGAACTCCAGTCAATGCTGTCCTATGCCAAAGCCAGTAGCATTAACTCCTTTAAATTGCCACCAGCCTCAACATAAGGTAAACTACTTACATAGCTCTCCTTTAGCCAGCATTCTTTTCTATGTGAATATCTATATGTTGTGTACACGTTTTTATCAAACTTTACTACCCAACACAAAATAGTACCAGACCCTGCTGTAAATTAGGCAATTCTACAAATTAAGAAGTGTGACCAAACTCCCTACTCTTCACCTAATGTTTGGCTGAGAGTCTCAGCAGAAGCATAGGGAGTCTTGTGAAAAAGTAGGAGGAAGCACAGAAGGATATGGAGGTGACAGACGCTCCACAAGAAAACCAACAAGGCCAAGTAGCCAGGGCCCAGAGGACCTTGGGGACACAGAAGCACCAACCAAGGACCATGCACAGACTGGACCTAGGACCCCCTCCACAGATGTAGCCAAAGGGCAGCTTAGTCTTCATGTGCATCCCTAGAAAAAGGAGCAGAGGCTGTCTCTGACACAGGCTTTGTTACAGGCTTTTTAATAACTTCCCCCTGGTGGGGCTGCCTCACCTGGCCACAGGGAAAGAGGACTCGCTCAGTCCTGTTGTGATTTGATGAACTGTGGTGGGTTGGTAGGGAGAAGGGCTCCCGTTCTCTGAGGAACAGAGAAAGAGGGAGGGAGGAAAAAGGACGGAGGGTGGGAATGGGAGGAGAGGAAGGAGGGAACTATGATCAGGATGTAAAGAAAAGTAAAAAATTAATTTAAAAAGTGTAACAAAGTAGAATATATTCAACAAGGGTAAATACAGGCATCAACAGCTATTAAACAGTACATAGAATAAGAAAATAAAAAGCCTGCCAGGTTCATCTGGGCAAACCCAGCAGCAGTGAGATCTGCTCTGTGCCCTCCATACGCCATTTCCCTGGCCCAAGCTCTACCTACAACCCCAGAGGCAGAAACTATCAGGAACTGACAGAGGCCATCAGCCATTAGGGAGTACCAGAGACCTGCAACCATCAGGGCCTCCCAGCTCTACCTGCAATCCCGAAGGCCTCCTGCCATCAAGGACCACCAGGCCTCCCAACACTAGGAACAACAAGACGGCTAAGGCCAGTGTAAGAACACACTCAATAAAACGCAGGCAATGTGGGACCACTAGAAACTAGCCATCCTACCTACTACAGCAACTCCTGGATATCCTAACATACCTGAAATGCAAGAAAATGACCTTAAATCTAATCTTATTAAGATGATAGAGGCCTTTAAAGAGGAAATGAACAAAACCCTCAAGGAAATACAGGAAAATACAATCAAACAGGCAAAGGAAATTAATAAATCCCTTAAAGAAATCCAAGCAAATAGGAGAAGGAAATGAATAAAATTGTTCAAGACCTGAAAATAAAAATAGAAGCAATACACCAGCCAAGGACAATACAGGCAGTAAACTTTAAACTCCTACCCAGATCTAGCCAATGGGCAGAACATTCTCCACACTTGAGTGGAGAGTGGGGTATGACTTTCACACGAACTCTTGTGCCTCACATTTGACCATGTCCCCTGGAGGGGGAGACCTGGTGGCACTCAGAGGAAGGACAGCAGGTTGCCAAGAAGAGACTTGATACCCTATGAGCATATACAGGGGGAGGAAATCCCCCTCAGGAACAGTCATAGGGGAGGGGAATAAGGGGAAAATGGGAGGGAGGGAAGAATGGGAGGATACAAGGGATGGGATAACCATTGAGATGTAACAAGAATAAATTAATAAAAAAATTTTTAAAAATAGAAGCAATAAAGAAAACACAAACTGAGGCAATGCTGGAGATGGGAGACCTAGGAAAGAGAACAGGAACTACAGATGCAAGCATCACCAACAGAATACAAGAGATAAGAGCAGCTCAGGCATAGAAGCTATGATAGAGGACATTGGTCAAAGAAAATGCTAAATATAAAAAGTTTCTAAGATAAAACACTCAGGAAATTTGTGACACTGTGAAAAAAACCAAACCTAAGAATAATAGGAATAGAAGAAGATGAAAGAATATTAAAAGTCACAAGGGGTAAGGGCCAAGTAACATATAAAGGCAGGCCTATTAGAACTACATCAGACTACATCTTGCTGACCCTAAGAGACCACAGATGCCAGCCCACACTACAATATCCCACAAAACTTCCAATCACCATAGATGGAGAAAATAAGATATTTCACAGCAAAACCAAAATTAACAATATCTTTCCACTAGCCCAGCCCTATAGAGGATAATAGAAGGAAACTCCAACACAAAGAGGGTAACTACACCCAAGAAAACAAGGAAATAAATAATTTCATAGAAGCAAAACCAAAAGAAGGGAATTACACACACACACACACACACACACACACACACACACACACACTACAACCATCAAAGTTATAGAAATCAACAATTAATGGTCATTATTATTATCTATTAACATCAATGGGCTCAATTTCCCAATAAAAAGACACAGACTAACAGAGTAGGTGTGAAAACAGGATCTATCATTCTGCTGCATACAAAAAAACACACCTCAGTAACAAAGATAGACGTTACCTCAGAGTAAAGGGCTGGATAAAGGTTTTCTAAGCAAACAAATCCAACAAACAAGCAGGAGTAGCCATTCTAATATCTAATAAAATAGACTTTCAATCAAAAGTTATCAAAAGAGATGGGGAAGGACACTTAACACTCATCAAAGGAAAAATCCACCAAGATGACATCTCAATTCTGAACAGCTATGCCCCAAATGCAGGGGCACCCACATATGTAAAACAAAGATTACTAAAGCTTAAATCACACATTGAACCCCACACAACCCCACACATTAATAGACGGAGACTTCAACACCCTACTATCACCAATGGACAGATCAACAAGACAGAAACTAGACACAGAAATAATGAAATTACTCAGTACTCGGGAGGCAGAGGCAGGTGGATTGCTGTAAGTTCAAAGCCATCTAGATCTACAGAGTGAGTCCAGGACAGCCAACGCTACATAAAGAAACCTGTCTTGAAAAACCAAAAAAGAAAGAAAGAAAAAAAAAGAAAGAAATAATGAAATTAACCAATGTTATGAATCAAATAGATTTACCAGATATCCACAAAACATTTTACCCAAACACAAAAGAATATACTTTCTTCTCAGAACCACATGGAAACTTCTCCAAAATTAACCATATACTCAGTCACAAAGCAAGCCTCAACAGATACAAGAAGACTGAAACAATCCCTTTGTAACCACCATGGACAAAAGTTAGACAACAACAGCAGCAGCAGCAGAAAGCCTACATACTCAGAGAAAATTAACAACTCTACTCAGTGACCACTGTTTCAGGGAAGAAATAAAGACTTTCTACAATTCAATGAAAAAATAAGGAACAACATATCCAAACATATGGGACATAATAAAAGCAGTGCTAAGAGGAAAGTTCATAGCACTAAGTGCCTTCATAAAGAAACTGGAAAGATCTCATAGCAGCAACTTAACAGCACATCTGAAAGCTCTAGAACAAAAAGAATCAAACCACCAAAGAGAAATAGATAGCAGAAAGTAATCAAACCCAGGGCTGAAATCAGTAACTTAGAAACAAAGAGAGCAATACAAAGAATCAATGAAACTAAAAGCTGGTTCTTTGAGCAAATCAACAAAATAGACAAACAATCCTTAGCCAAAATAACTAAAAGGCAGAGAGATAACATCCAAAATAACAAAACCAGAAGTAAAAAGAGATGTAACAACAGACACTGAGGAAATCCAAAGAATCATTAGGTCTTTTAAAAATCTTTTTTTAAAGCCTGTATTTCACAAGACTGGAAAATCTAAATGAAATGGACAATTTTCTTGATAGATTCTATTTATCAAAGTTAAATCAAGGTCAGGAAAACAATCTAAATAGCATAACCCCTAAGGAAATAGAAGCAGTCATTAAAAGTCTCCCAATGAAAGAAAGGTCCAGGGCCAGAAGGTTTTAGTGAAGAATTCTACCAGACTTTCAAATAAGAACTAATACCAATACTCCTCAAACTTTTTCACAAAATAGAAACAGAAGGAACATTGCCAAAGTCATTCTATGAAGCTACAGTCACCCTGATACCTAAGCCGCACAAAGACCCAACAGAGAAAGAGAATTTCGGACCAATATCCTGCATAATCATTGATGCAAAACACCTAATAAAATACTCACAAACCAGATCCAAGAATACATCAAAAACATCATCCACCATGATCAAGTAGGCTTTATCCCTGGAATGCAGGGATGGTTCAACATACAAAAATCCATCAATATAACCCACCAAATAAACAAACTAAAAGAAAAAAATCGCATGATTATCTCATTAGATGCAGAGAAAGTCTTTGACAAAATCCAACACCCTTTCATGATAAAAGTCTTGGAGATAGCAGGGGATACAAAGTCCATACCTAAACATAATAAAAGCTATGTACATCAAGCCAATAGCCAACATCAAGTTAAATGGAGAGAAACTCAAAGCAAGTCCACAAAAATCAGGGACAAGACAAGCTGCCCGTTCTCTCCATATCTCTTCAATATAGTACTTGAAGTTCTAGCTAGAGCAATAAGACAACTAAAGGAGATCAAGGGAATACAAATTGGAAAAAAAGAAGTAAAAATATTGCTATTTGAAAATAATATGATAGTATACATAAGTGACCCCAAAATTCTACCAGAAACCTCCTACAGTTGATAAAAAAAACACCTTCAGCAAAGTGGCTGGATATAAAATTAACTAAAAAAAATCAGTAGCCCTCCTTCATATAAACAATAAATGGTGTGAGAAGGAAATCAGGGAAGCAACTCCCTTCACAATGGCCACATATAATATAAACTATCTTGGTGTAACTCTAAGCAAGCAAGTGGAAGACTTGTATTACAAAAACTTCAAGTCTTTGAAGAAAGAAATTGAAGAAGATATCAGAAGATGGAAAGATTCCCATGCTCCTGGATAGATAGGATTAATATAGTAAAACTGGCCATCTTACCAAAAGCAATCTACAGATTTAATGCAATTCCCAGCAAAATGCCAACACAACTATTTACACACCTAGAAAGAGTTATTCTCAACTTTATATGAAAAAATTAAAATCCCAGCTAAAACAATCCTGTACAATAAAAGAACTTCTGGAGATATCACCATCCCTGACATCAAGTTGTACTACAAAACAATAGTAATAAAAACCACATATTATTGGCATAAAAATAGACAGGCTTAGCAATGGAATTGAATCAAATAAAGACACAGAAATAAACCTACACGCCTACAGATAATTGATTTTTAACAAAGAAGCTAAAACCATACAATGGGGGAAAAAAAGATAGCATCTTCAACAAGTAGCACTGGTCTGACTGGATGTATGCATGGAGAAGAATGCAAATTGGTCCATATTTATCACACTGATCAAAAATTAAGTCCAAGTAGATCAAGATGTCAACATAATCCAATTTAAAATGGGGTACAGAGCTAAACAGAGAGTTCTCAACAGAGGAGTACCAAATGGCTGAGAAACACTGAAAGAAATGTTTAACATCCTTAGTCATCAGGGAAATGCAAATCAAAATAACTCTGAGGTTCCATCTTACACCTGTCAGAATGGCTAAGATCAAAAACTCAAGTGACAGCACACGCTGGTGAAGATGTAGAGAAATAGGAACATTCTTCCATTGCTGTTAGGAGTGCAAACTTGTACAGCCATTTTGGAACTCAATCTGTCACTTTCTCAGAAAATTGGGAATAGCTCTTCCTCAAGACCCACCTATACCACTCGTGGACTCCAGCATACCACAAGGAGATTTGCTCAACTATGTTCATAGCAGCTTTATTCATAATAGCCAGAAACTGGAGACAACCCAGATGTCCCCCAGCTGAAGAATGGATAAGGAAAATGTGGTACGTTTACACAATCAAATACTACTCAGCTAATAGAAACACGGAAATTATGCAATTTTCAGGCAGATGGATGGAACTAGAAAATATTATCCTGAGTGCAGTAACCCAGACCCAGAAAGACACACATGGTATGTTCCCACTTATAAGTGGGTGGTACCCATATAGCATAGGATAACCACACCACAAGCCGCAGACCCAAATAATCCAAGTAACAAGGGGGGACCAAGAAAGGATGCTTGAATCTCACTCAGAAAGGGAAATAAAATAGACATCATAAGTGGATGAAGAAAGAGAACTGTGTGAGAGAGGGCGTGGGGAGGGTAATGAGGATGGGGATCAGCTGTGAAGAGAGTAGTGGGGGTGGGAGGTGAGAGGTCTGGGAGAGAAAAGGGAAACTGATGTGGGAGGGCATCTCTGGGAAGATCTAGAGACCTGCAGTGGGATATGCTTCTGGGAGGATATGGGGGTGACTCTAGCTGAGACTCCCAGCAGCAGGGGATATGGGAACTGAAGTGGCCACCTCCTATAGCCAGGCAGGATTTTTAGTGGAAGGTGGGAGACACCAACCCACCCACAAAACCTTCGGCCCAAAATCTACCCTGCCTACAAGATGTACATGGATAAAGATGGAGCAGAGATTGAGGGAATGGCCAAATATTGACTGGCCCAACCTGAGACCTACTCCATGGGAAAGAGCCAACGCCTGACACTATTGATAGTCTGCTATGCTTGCAGACAGGAGACTAATGTAACTCTCTTCTGAGAGGCTCCACTCAGCAGTGGATCAAAACAGGCTGAGACCCACAGCCACACATTAGGTGGCGCTCAGGAAGTTCATGGAAGAGCTGGAAGAAGGATAGAAGGACCTGGAAGGGACAAGAACTCCCCGAGAAGACCAATTGCATCAACTAACCTAGGCCCATGGGGGCTCATAGAGACTAAACCACCATCTAAAGAGCATACATGGACTGGACCTAGGACCCCTACACCTTTGTAGCTGATGGGCAGGTTGGTCTTCATGAGGGTTCCCTAGTAATTGGAGTGGGGGCTGCCTCTGACATGGACGCTATTGCCTGCTTTTGGATCACTTTCCCCTAGCTGGGCTGCCTTGTCTGGTCTCAATGGAAGAGGATGCACTCAGTCCTGATGAGACTTAATGTGCTGGGACAATTGATACAGAGGTGGGGTGAGGGGCTCCCCTTTTTTGATGAGAAGGGGAAGGGGAGAAAGGGTGGGAGGGTGGGACCAGGAGGAGAGGAAGGAGGGGGCTATGATCAGGGCGTAAAGTGAATAAATAAATAAATAAATAAGATAATGAAAGAGTCTCAAGTAAAGATTAGGGAGAGGGAAAATGAAGCGCTGACCTGAGTATTTGATATGCATTTGTTCGAAAATAGGGTAAGTTTAATCTGTTCTTTTTCATGACAAGCCAGGCAATTATGATTTGAAATTTTAAGTTCAAAACATAGAACTTAAAGTTCATTTTCAAAGAATAATTATTAATCATATTGCTTAGAAATTAAGCACCCTACTTCCAGAGGTATCCCATCACAGGCTGAAAGGGACGTTAGGGAAGAGGAAGTTTTACCTTAGATAAGAGATGTGACTCCCTTAGAGGCTCCCAAGCTACCCATAATTCCGTTTCCTTGCTCAGTGATGAATGAGAAAAATTAAAAATAACTTCCTCAAAACATTTTTGTGTTTATTTTATAAGACTATTTTATTTTGAGATGGTATCCTAGTCAACTTGTAGACATCTAACATGGTTATAATTACTTTAGCTATTGTTTGTTTATTCAGAAAATAAAAAGCAAGTGACATTATTTGGTACGGAGTTTACACATACCTTTTGTTACAAACTATATAGTCCAAACGCCTATTAACCAATAATAATCTAAAGATGACTCATGTAGTCATATAACCATATAGGAATGAAGACTGACTAGTCGTCACATGCTACAGACTCTGGGGATGATATATATTGCTGGTTTCATATCCATCATCCATTTAATTCTCACAACTTCATTAATGATCACGTCTACAGGGACAGAGTGCTTACATAAGAAGCCCAGGAATCCATGCCTGGCGCATGATGGAGTAAGGACTAAAATCCAGGCTGCTGGACTCTGGAAGCGATTGCAATTTTTAAAATCATGGAAGATGAAAATTAGATAAGGTAACTAAGTTTCTTCATCTTCAGAAATCTGAAACAGAACAGCAAGTACACGGTGACTAGAAAGGCAATGGCCAGTAAATAGTGGACAGTGAGAGTCCCTGTGAAATCAAGAGCGGATGAATGCTACATGTGCAAGAAAGATGAAGGGCTCTAACGCCAGGTGATACACAACACAGCAGGGTGAGGGAAGAATCAGCCTTAGTGGCTCTAAGCAATTCCCATCAAAATCCCAACACAACTCTTTACAGACTTTGAAATAGCAATGTTCAACTTCCTATGTAAAAACAAACACACACACACAACAGGATAGCTAAACAACTCTATACAATAAAGGAGCTTCTGGAGGTATCACCACCATTCCTGATTTCAAGCTGCACTAATAAAAACCACATATTGGTCAGAAAAGGGGCACCAGAGTTCGTGTGAGAGTTAGATCTCACTCTCCACTCAGTGGTGGAGAATATCATGTTCGTCAGCTAGGTCTTGGTAGGGGTTCGAAGTTTAATGCCTATATTATCCTTGGCTGGTGCCTTAGTTTGAGGAGGACCCCAGGACCCAGATCTGCCTGTCACAAAGGCATAAAAACAGAAGTGTTGAGCCATGGAATCAATTCAAAGACCCAGACATAAGTCCACACATCCATGGGCACCTGATTTTTCATAAAGAAGCCAGAAATACACAATGGAAAAAATAAAGCATCTTCAACAAATGGTGCTGGTCTAACTGGACGTCTACATGCAGAAGAATGGAAAGAGATTCATCTTATCACTCTGCACAAAACTCAACTCCAAGCAGATTGAAGTCCTCAACGTAAGACCAGATACACTGAAGCTGAAAGAAGAGGAAGTGGAGAATAGTCTTGAATGCACTGACACAGGAGACAACAAGGTTTCCAACAACAGGTGAGGCACAAAGAAAAGGTAAGAGAGTCACACATGGTATACTATTCATCCATAAGGAAGAATCAAATTGTCATCTGCAGGAAAATAGATAGAACTGCAGTGTATCACATTAATCAAAAGAAGCTAGATGTACAAAGAAAAATATTGTACATTTACTCTCACATACAAAATTTAGAGGGAAAAAGGCATGGAAGTAAAGCTGTGCTATTGCTAACATGTAACTGGTGAGGACAAGGGATGGCATAGGAGGACGGGTGGGAAGGGTAAATTTGATCAAAGTAAATGATGTATGAATGTCATCATGAAATTCATTACTTTATACAACTAATATATGCTATCTAAAAACCAACCATCCTTTCTCAATGGCAAGAGAAGGAAAGGCATCACTGAAGAACACCAAGCTTCCTAAATGGATAAATAATTTCTACCCCTAAAAACGCCATGCTTAATTATCAAACATTAGCAGCATCCTCGCTAGTACCAGAGACAAGCACTGAAACTATTCAAAATCATGAATAATGTACGATGCAAGGAAAACAAAGGGGATAAATATTGAGAAGCAGAAAGTAAAGTGTCATTGTGGCCTACACTTCGGCCTAGAGAAGAATCAAATGTAAGCTCCCAAGATGAGTGAAAGTTAAAGAGGTTCTGATGAAAGACTAATGAGTTTCCTATTTGCCAATAAAAACACCTTAGAAATCTTAGTTCCAGCTCTGCCACTGACTCATAATTTCCATCTCCTTTTGAGACTGAATGTCCCCACCTTTAATAAATCTCTCTCAGGCTATGCCTCTGTCTCTTTTGTGTGCTGGCATTATCCATACCCAACCAGGTCCCTTTATGACTCAGTGTGTAAGAATGGAGGAGCAGAGACAGTTGCAGGGGGGTGGCTCCTTTGCTCAGTCACTAGGACAGAGATTATCTTTAGAAAGGCTCCAGGAGGCTCCCACACTTTTCTTAAGAGAAATGATTGGCCTCATTATTAACTACACGGCAAAAAACGATCAAAGATTAGTATCACACTAGGATGCTGAGGGTTCAAGAGAGAGGGATCACTGTGGAGAATGGGAGCCTTGAGGATGATTTAATAGGATTCTATTTCCTTTGATAGTCTCTGCGAGAGCTCTACCCTTCCTTGGAACAGGCACCAATCAACGGACGACTCATATTCTTTTTCCAGAATAACAGCAAAACTGGATCAAAGTCAGACAGTGGCATGTGTCTTCTAGCCTTTCTGTAGAATAAAGGAATACATTTGGTAGTCTTGATTGGCTTAGGCTGGATATGTATTTTCTCATATCTCTGCAGGTTAGGAAGTCCCACACCAGCATGACAGCAGGCTCCCTGACTGGAGAGTATGGGGTCTCTACCCAGAAAGCACTGCGTGTTGCAGAGTCTCCTAGCCCGGCTGCATCTTTGTGTGTCTTCTCCCAGCGGCAGAAATGAAAGGACCAAGTTCTCCAGAAGCTCTTTTTAAAGGCGGCTTCAGTCTCTAGATTAGGACACTAATCTCTCTTTAAATGGTCACTTTGCTCAAAGCCCTCCCTTTTCACCTGGCGATGTCGCTCAGTGGGTAGAGGGCTTTGCCTAGCATGCACACAACCATGGTTTCAATGCCCAGCACCACATATAATGGGGAGCAATGTCACATGCCTGTAAGTCCAGCACTCAGGAGTTAAGAGACCTGTGAATTTTAAGTACAAGGTTACCCTTGACAACTTACAGGGTTTCAAATACATAATACTCTGTTTCAAATAGAAATAAACAATGCCTCGCTTCTTAATGCCGTCACCCTGGGGACCTTAAAAATCTAAATTCCAATATGAGATTTTGAAGGGACACATATTCAAACAGCCGCACTTCTGCAGCTACAGTTGGTCCCAGGCCATCGCTGATAGTGCTCTCTTTTATTATTCATTATTCCCTTCCCCCACATCCATCACGCCTGTTTGCTTTGATTGTTTCCTAGCATAGTGTCCCTAATTGTCATCACTGAGGAGTCCAAGTCTCTGGTAACTGTGTTACTATCTTTGTTGTAATTGTCTTTTCAAAATTAACCCTGAGTTGGGGACTCTGTGCAATGAATGTCCTATGGGTATCTTGAATTCATTCATTTCTGTTCCTCCTGTTTTCCTTACACAGTATCCATCCAACTATAAGGGCAAAATTAATGCCATATTCCATATTTAATTTATATTCTCTAATTAATGCCGTGGTCTGTGAATGTTCTGTAAAAACCTGTCCTCCCGGTGACGTCACTGCTGTTCAGGGAATGACCGCGTACTGCTGTAAACTAGACCTGCCAGCAGCCTCCGGAAACTCCACCGGAGCAATTAGATACAATTAGCTCCCAATTGAGAAACCAAACTCTGTAAAATTCCATCGTCACGGGCCGTTACAGCTACCCCACCCTACCAGGAACCTGAACCACCAAAAAACTGCCTTGCAAGCCCCTAACACCTGCCAAGGCAGAAAACCCCACGTTCCAAATACACCTTTATTCTCACCCAATATGCATTAGCCAATTACAGTACTGTTGCTGAAGTTTGCCTTTGCAAGAGTATATAAACCTTACAAATTTGTTGTTCAGGGTCGCCTCTCCTTTGGATGGAGGTTGACCCCTTCACGTCGTCGGACAAATAAAACCTCTTGATTTTGTATCGACCCGTCTCCATCTCTCTCGTTTGTTGCTTCCCGGTATAGACTCTCCCGATTAGAGTCTTACGCAGCCTCCTTGTGGGGACTGCACTCTAGCTATTTTGTTACTGACAAGAGGAAAGAAAACTACCAGACAGTAGCTCTGGCCTTGGGTAGAACCCTGTCTGTATTTCCAGTGGAAGCAATGTTCCCAACTCGGGGCCTGCTAATCTTAAGGTGATTGGCACAAGAAGCTTAAATCCTCCAAGAGTCCAAGGTGTAATAAGGAAAGGCATCACGCTCGTTCCCACCCCTGCCTGAAGAATCATGTGACCGCCGCATTCCTGGATTGAAATGATTGGGGAAAATATCCAACCGCAACATGCAGTGCAAGCTCCAAAAACCTGCCCTTGATCTGGAAGAGACACGCCAACACGTTCCAAACCACTGGTCCTAAAACCCACCAATACAGCAGACCCCTGAATGTTGGTTGGTAAAATTTTAGTTTCCGCTCTAGAATTTGCTTCCTGTTCATCAAGGTAGAAAATATGATGTCAGCCACGCAGGAAATCAATGCGGTCCAGGATGCACACGGAATCTATGTCGCTCTTCACTAGATGGTGGCAGGAAGCAAGAGAAGATCACGTGAGTGTCCATGCATTTGTAAACTAGTGTCTACTCGGATGAGTGGAAACGTCACTGAAAGGCATTAAAAGAATGGAACTTGCGGATCCAGATAGCATTCAATAAAATCTCAGAACTCTGTCTCTTACTATATAGCAGTCACTGGTAGATATATACATATAATTGGATTACATATAATACATAAACAAGGTATATTTCAAAGAGAAATAAGCATTTGTGTAATGTCGCAAAGGTGATCCTTTTCTTCTTCCCCTGGTTTGGTTTGGTTTGGTTTGGTGTTTGGTGTTTGGTTTTTGGTTTTTGGTTTTGGTTTGTTGGTTCATTGGTTGGTAGCTTTTTCCTATTCACTATTTAAATCTCTAATTTATTTAATTTCTTTGAAAATACAGATGGTTGTAGTTGAACGCTTTTGTTTCCTAGAGTAAATGTATCAAAATTAGGTACACTCAGGTAATTAATTTTATTCCTTCTCAAGTCCCTCATGGGGTTGAAGACCAGATAGTTTACTTTTACAATGAAGCTTAGTTGTTTAGGGGTTAAGATGTGTTTAGGTCTAGATAGATGTTTTAAGTTGATAATGATGAGATATGTTAGATATTGATTTACATTCAGAATTTTAGAGGCACCAAGATAGGAAAGATGTTTTCTTCAAGGCTGCCAAATACAAATAGCCAAAACACTAAGAATGTAACATTTATATAATTCCTGATTGTATCATGGTTCTTCTTGCTGTAGGTAGTTTATTGTATATATGTGTAATAATATAAATGTATATGTAAAAAATAAAAAAAATTAATTAAAAAACTACCAAAACTGTTTTTACTCATCTTTTGCATTAAATTTCCCTTAATCCTTTCTACTATGAAATGTTTATATTATTTCAATTGTGAATATTTTCCTGCATATTTATCTCTTAGTGTAAGGCCATTATTTGTTCTAGATTAGAATGGGTTTCTGAATCTTCTCAATCTACTTCCTATTTATTCAAGCATCATTTTATCTGTTGACCAACGCTACTGCTCCATTTGGTGGGTTTGTGTGCATAGAAGTGCATCTACAAACAGCCTAGCAAATTTATCTTGGAATGTTCTTCCTAAATGTATTGAAAATCTTTCATTGTCATCTACTTTTTGTTACCTCCCACACTATGGGAGCATCCTTTAAATTCAGACAATTTTACTATATAATATAAAATCTGCCTTGAGTACTGACATTTTTCTTTAAATGCTTACGTACACCTATGAGTAATACTGTTCTTTCAGTCCACAGCTGCAGTGCAGATTCTCATGGGTCCTACTGCATAGGAAGTTAGCTGAGACAGACATAACAACAGTATTTAGTCGCAAAATTTATTTTCCATCCACTCCATTAGCAGTAAAGGTGCTTTCCATCCCGCTCAGCTCGCAGTCACTGCTCCTCTGCTTGAGAAGTTTCAAGGGCTCTTGCACACCATCTCCACCCACTTTGTCGGTCCCCAGCCCAGCTCAGGAGCAGGAGGACTGGTGCCTGACGCCCTTGGCGTCCTTTACTCAGAGCTTGCATTATGGAGATAAAGCCTCTCTAGTTTTAGCATTAATGAAGTTGACTTTTCTTGGTTTATTCTTTTGCTGCATTTCAGTAAATGCTGTTAGGTGGAGACAAATGTGTGCACTTCGCCACGCGTCCTTTTGCCAATTACTTTCATCATTAGAAACAAACAAAAAGGCTTTTTCATTTTTAAAAATAAAATCCATTTTTTAAGATATGTGATAGCATTTCCAATTCCAGGAAGTGAATTTTTCTACTGGACAATCTAATTTTTCTCTGATATAAAGTCAGTGGGTTTGTTACCATTTTCACTCCCTCTAAATATAGTGGAGTCCTTGAAGTTTATTATTCCTTATTATTGTTTCTTTTTAAAATTTAGGTTACCCTAGAAAGTAGTGGGTTTTATTTTGGCATCTTCACACATTTGTGTCATTATTCTCTGTTCTTCAATCATTCCTCTCTCCCAATGCCCTCCCCTGTGTGCCCTCCCCTGTGTGCCCCGCCCCTGTGTGCCCCACCCCTGTGTGCCCTCCCCTGTGTGCCCTCCCCTGTGTGCTCTCCCCTGTGTGCCCTCCCCTGTGTGCCCTGCCCTGTGTGCCCCCCCCCGTGTGCTCTCTCCTGTGTGCCCTCCCCTGTGTGCCCTCCCCTGTGTGCTCTCCCCTGTGTGCCCTGCCCCTGTGTGCTCTCCACTGTGTGCCCTCCCCTGTGTGCCCTCCCCTGTGTGCCCTCCCCTGTGTGCCCCGCCCCTGTGTGCCCTGCCCCCTGTGTGCCCTCCCCTGTGTGCCCTCCCCTGTGTGCCCCGCCCCTGTGTGCCCTCCCCTGTGTGTCCTGCCCTTGTGTGCTCTCCCCTGTGTGCCCCGCCCCCTGTGTGCCCTCCCCTGTGTGCCCTCCCCTGTGTGCCCTCCCCTGTGTGCCCCGCCCCTGTGTGCCCCGCCCCCTGGCTGGCTCTTCCTTCTCCCACTTAGTTTCTTCTTTCCACCTTCTCATCATTTGTATCCATTACCATCCTTTCTCCTCTTTTTAAGATCTCATCCTCCCCTCATGAGTCCAATTTTAGTTTCTTGACCTACACACATAACTATAGGTATCACACACACACACACACACACACACACACACACACACACACACCACTTTTACATCTGGGTCCTGCATTAAGATAAACATGCAGGTGTGTGTGTGTGTGTGTGTGTGTGTGTGTAAGAAAGAGAGAGAGAGGGAGGGAGAGAGAGAGAGAGAGAGAGAGAGAGAGAGAGAGAGGGAGGGAGAGAGAGAGAGAGAGAGAGAGAGAGAGAGAGAGAGAGAGAGAGAGAGATTCTGGTGTGCTTAGCTGATAGAATGTTTTCTATCCTCAACCTTCTGGCACAGCTCATTGCAAATACTCCATAAAGGACATCCTCTACTTCCTGACCCATGCCACTCACCACTCAGTTCCTTGCTAATCAATTGTCTAAAAATGTAAAGGCACTTAACAGCTACAGTATTAGACCCAACATGCTTTGTCATAGACAGAGTGCAAGCCAAGCCATCATGATCAATATAGTATAAGCCAGATTTGGAACTGAGTTGAGAGTTTCAAAATTGTTTTGGAGTTATTTTTAATTCCCCTATCCAAACGATTTAGAATATTTACAACAAGACAACTACTAAACATGACTAAACACAAATGTTTGAAATCAGGAGGTTTTAAATTAGCGTCTGTAACACAATGCAATTCTCAATCAGGAGAACTAACATCTATGCCAATGTAGATAACGGTTTGGAAATTTAATATTCATAAGCAAGGCTGAGCTAAAGCCAGGTGTCTGGGGGGAAAGTATCTTTTTCTCAGCAAGCACTTAATAAGAAAGTCTACTCTTCCACATTTCCAAAGACCCGACTTCTATGATTTTCAGAGTCATTGGGAGGGAATTTATGGGGGTGAAGAGCCAAACGCTCTTAGGCTGTTTCTTGGGATGAAGCATTACTATTGAGGTAGCTCTCTGCTTTCCTGGTCTTGGTTTAATCCATGAGGACCTCGGCTCCTTAATGAGTGAGACATACAACAGAAAGCTGAGTTTACCAATGCTGAGAAAAACTTGATCTTAAGTAACTAGGAACCTTGAAATACTCAAACCCACTGGCCTTTTATTCAGTGACCAGAGATGACTAAATTAAAAAGCACACAAAATGTGCTTTCACCAACAAAACTCTTGATATTAAAATCAGAGAGGAAAGACAAACACTGTGCTTTTAATACTTGTCTAGGTAAAAAAAGAAAGGTGTATTTGCGATAAATGTTGAAAGAAGCACATGAGAAGACAGTGACTAAGATTTTTAAAAGAAACTCTTAACAATAGATCTGAACTGAGGCAGTGTCTCGGGCTTGGATCCTACCACGTCTAACCTGGTTGTACAATCATGGCCAGTGTGAATCACCCAAATAAGAATGACTCCTTTTTAGTTTTCTTGTCTGCTACCCAGGTTTGGTCCTGGAAAAGTAACACAGATTATACATGATAAAACACTCCAAATTGCTTTAGTGAACAACTTAGATTCTCCAAAATTACAAAGGTTGAAGCCCAAGTAATTCCTTTCCTCTTTGCTATTATTGAGGGAGCTGGAAGCCATGAAGAAAATGATGAAAACACAGAAGCCAAAACAAAATAAAAACAATATGCCTTTTTATGTTGGAAGAAAACTATAGTGTAACATTTCTACTTATTTAAACTGTACAGCTGTGGATTCATCTGTTTGTTTGTTTGTTTGTTTTTAACTAATAACTTTTGGGGGTAGTTTTTAAGATAGGGTTTCTCTGTGTAGCCCTAGCTGTCCTGGACTCATTTTGTAGCCCAGGCTGACCCCAAACTCACAGCAGTCTGCCTGCCTCTGCCTCCCTGGGTGCTGGGATTAAAGGTGTGCACCATCATTCCCAGATCTAATTACTTTTTAAAAGGCATTTTAATAATTACTTCTTAAAAGATATTTTTAAGAAAAGAAAAAAGCCGGGCATAGTGTCACATGCCTTTAATCCCAGTACTCGGGAGGCAGACACAGGAGGATCGATGAGAGTTTGAGGCCAGCCTTGTCTACAAAGTGAGTCCAGGACAGCCAAGGCTACACAGAGGAGCCCTGTCTCAAAAAAAAAAAAAAAAAAAGAAAGGAAAAGAAAAAGAAAAGGAAAAATAGAATTGTACTGGTCTAGTCCCTATTGCTGAAATGAGCCAACTGCTCTCCAGATTGGTAAGAACTAGCTACATGCGACTACTGGGCACTTAAAACGTTGCTAAGACAACTGAGAAATAGAAATTTTCATTCTGTTTAACACATAGGAAAAGAAAATTAGGTGCCTGCAAGTGGTTCTTGGTTGGCACAGCAAGCAGATTGACAGAAGCAAGAAAGATGTCTTTCCTCCCCATTTCCACTAGAGGGCACATCACTTCAGCTGAAGAGAGCAACATGCAGCTCACCACGGGGGAAAACCAGGCCTGCACTGAGGGCTAAGGCTGATGATGGCCCCCCACCCACCCACCCCCCATGCATTGGCACTCCAAGAAGCCCATATCTGGACTGCCTCTTCATGTCTGCCTCTCCACAGCATGAAATAAGCCAGTGCACTTAGCATGACAACACCAAGGACAAGAAGTGACCCACATCAGAAGAATTTTAATCCGTAAGCTAGAATTATGTAGAACATATAATGAGGGAAAAAATACTCTACACAAACATGTTAGCTTTGTACAAACAAAATTGACATAGAATTCTCCTTTAAGTTTTCAATCCTTGTATACTCTTATCATCACGAATTTTCAAGATTTAGATTTACAATTCCTCAAGCTTAATTACAGGAGCTTGACTATCAAGTACTACTGATCAATACTGACCTGGCCCAACAGTCGCAGCCCAGCACTCAAAAGAACTCTTTCTCACAATGAAGTCAGTTTCTCAGTGCCCTGCAGACATGCTCTGTACCACCATTATTTGTCCATATTTTCACTGCTGTATCCATCTCATAAGTTTCCACACAGTTCGCAAAGATTATCTTTAAGCTATTTTTCTTCTATTTACTGACACATCCAGCTAGTACATTTGCTAAGCATTTAGCATGGGCCAAACATGAACAAAAGTGCTGAGTATATTTCAGCACACAAGATTTTGACCATCGTGAATTCTAAAGGAAGCAGAGAGAAACGTAGGTTGTCAGGTGTTGATCAGTGTTATGGAAAAATAAGGCAGAGAGCAGGATAACATTTTAACTAGAAAGCACTATGATCTGGTTTGAGTCTTCACAGCATCATTCTGTCATGGTGAATAGACCCTGTGGGGACTGGTGCTTAAAGAAATGCTCAAAAAAAATAAGATAAAAAAATAAAATAATAATAATAATAAATAATAAATAATAAAAAAAAAAGAAATGCTCACCTTCCCAATCCCATTGCCTCTACTTAAAATGGAGCCTGAATGATAAATAAATAAATAAATAAATAAATAAATAAATAAATAAATAAATAATGAGAGGAAAGACATGACTGCGCCTAGGTATGGTGGAGGAGAAAGTTTCTTGTAGATATGTGAGCGAGCAGAGCCAGAGGCAGGGACGTCTGGGAGAGTCCGAACTGGTCATGGCCAGGTGCCGCAGCCGGGAGGCCAAAGGTACAAAAAGGGGGCCCAGGAACCAACATGTCTGTATTATGTAGAGA
Source organism: Acomys russatus (assembly GCF_903995435.1). NCBI lineage: Eukaryota > Metazoa > Chordata > Mammalia > Rodentia > Muridae > Acomys > Acomys russatus. Next base: position 64,072,528 of record NC_067143.1, on the reverse strand, counting down.
AGAGCCTCTGGGGGAAGGCAGCCCAGCCCCTGGGCTGGAGAATTCAGGGTGGAGGGTGGGGTGCCAGCATGCCCTGTAACAGGAACAGGAAAGTTGGCAGAACCTAGAGGTTAGGCCTGCACCTCAATTAGCCATTTGTCCCAGGTTTGAAACTTAACAGAGCCCATAGTAATTGCTTTGGGGCATCTGTCTCTAATTAGTCTCTCCCTCCTTTCTAATCCCAGGGATGCCCTACTCATTCAGATATGCAGATGTTTACTGTATGTATGACTTGAAGATGTGCCACGGCTCCTCTCAGCAGTAGACAAAACCCAAACTCTCAATCTCAGCATTTTAGTTTCTCTAAATCTGACTCTTGCTTTCCTCCTTTTGATGAGATTTACAAAAATCCATGCACATGTGGGGAGAGAGAGAGAGAAAGAGAGAGAGAGAGAGAGAGAGAGAGAGCGCATTTCTCAGCGTTCCCTTAGAATGTAATGCCTTCCTTGTTTCTGTCCAAGGAGGCATCATCTGAGTTGAGCTAAAAGCCTCTTCCATTATCACCTCCCCATCGTTGTACTAACCCTTGGCATTGGGCCTACTGCAGTGCATTGTAACGGTTCCCAACAAAGCCTTCCTACAAGAATGCAGAGACCAGGTTGGACTTTCTTCAGTATAGGGAGCAAGACATTAGCCACCCAAACCCTACCCAACCAAGCTTGAGATGCACTCCTCCCAAGAACTAACAGACGGGAGATACACCATCCCGTGAAACCAACTCCAGATTTCAACACTTACCTGTGGTGGCGTAGGTCTGGAAGGAATTCTGCTGGCCTCTGGGCTTTTGATGTCTCCAGTCCTGCCTCAAAGGCTATTCCTAGAACCTCAGTCACAAAGTCAGCCGTCTTTCATGCCACAGCCCTCCTGGATGAAGCACAGAGTCAGATTTTGAACACAGGTAGGACTGAGTTTGCGGACAAACATGCCTGGATTTGGTTCTTATCTTACTTACTAGCTGGGCTCCCCCAGGACAAAGTACTTAACTTCTCATAGGCTCTATTTCTGCAACAAACAAGCACATTAGAAGTAAATGAGACACGTAGGTTTGTTCATAGGATTCAGTTTTATAATGACTGTCATGGATTTGATGCCAGCACCAGTGATATAGAGAAGTGAGGGCTTGCTTGGCTTCCTGCTCAGGTCTTGCCCAGATAAAGTAGCACGCAAGACTCTGCCATCTCTTGGGATTCTGCCTGCCCCCCATGCCCCTGCCAGTGCTGCCTCCACAGCCCCCATCCACTGATGAAACTGTGTGCCTACATCATCTTTCTCAAGCCAAGCAACTCTACTGAGTATCTTACCTCGCAAAGGGGAGCATCAAACCCAACATTCTTGTTGCAACCTTTCTTTGTCTTGGTTAGTTCACTCATCTCTCACTGTACCCTGAAAGTTTGGTTTAATGGCATCTGCTTTTCATATTAGAAACTAAGTGAGGTTAATCTGCATCCATGTCTGCAGGCAGTGATCAGGTCTGCTTACTCACCTTTTCAGGTGATACGCCAAGTATCTCTCCTAGGTTTAAACAGTTATAAAATATAGGCTACAAGAATATTATAAACCCGGGACAGTCTAAGCTCCTACATTATTCTTTCAAATACAGCCACTGTAATTATATAGTACAGCACTTTAGTAATGACATAATCCATTAAAAATAAGAGAGAAGGCTCTTCTTTGATGCCAAAAAGTTTGCATTGTCTTTCCCCTGATATTCACCACATTGCATTTCCTTCTATGCCTAACGGTCTTTATTCATCTTACTTTATTCTCTTCTCAAAAAAGGAATGAACGTATATTTTAATTTCTTGTACTGCAATACCCTCTGAATTTTCTCTCTAAAGTTAATTGTTACAAAAATTATTAATAGAAATGATTAAGACATCATAAATTTGTTATATATATGTAAATAAGTATAAAAAGCCAATTGTTACTGGAAGCACATCTCTTAAGAAGATGACGGATAGGATGTTTTTTTAATCAGTTCCAGTATCCACCCACGAGCAATATTTCTTACTGAAATGAAAAATGCTCAGCTGCAGTTCTATTACTATTTTTGTAGTTGTTATAATGAATATGAAAGCTGAGGAACATCATTCACATAAAAAATGAGAATGAAATGGAAGAAATTTTGTCATTAGCAGTATCACAATTTTCTAGGCTACCTCTGAGTAAATGCCAGGAAGTGATATGGCTTCAAAACCAACTGTTTGCAATCTATAAAATGACAACTTGGTAAGATTTCTCTTCAGTTTTATTGAAAGTCATTTAATTTGCCAAAGGACTTTTTTTGCCAAGGAACTTTTAAAAAGATTTATTTACTTATATATTTTAGGGCTTTGTCTGCATGCATGTCTGCACAGTGGAAGACAGCATCAGATCCCATTACAGATGGTTGTAAGTTGCCATGTGGGTGCTGGGAATTGAACTCAGAACCTCTGGAAGATCAGCCAGTGCTTTTAGCCACTGAGCCATCTCTCCAGCCCCTTGCTTAAGATTTTTAAATGCAGTTTTTCAAGTTTGCTTTTTCAATACTAGCACAAAATTTCCAAATAGGCCCCAAGGTCCTACACCCTAACAAGAAAACTTACCATTGTTAAAGATAGTGTTTGCTCCAAAAAAATCTATTTTGGAGTAAAATAGGCTGAACTTTTCCCCAGTGAGTTGTCTGGCTGGGTGGTATGTCAAACACGTTATGCAGTTTGAGCTTGCTGAGGCTCAAAAGACAGCTTCCCAAAGTCAGGTAATTTGGCACGGGAGAGTCCTTCCAGCTGACTCAGAACCAACGTCCTTCTCGCCTCTTATCCTTCATGGTGCAGATAGAGGATTTATGCGACGATCCCTTATCTGACTTAAGTCTAGATCTGCCAAAGAAGAAATGCTTGCCTCTGGTCTTGTCTCTGAGTGCTCATACTGCACAAAGAAAGACTAAAATACGTCTATACAGATGGACTGACTTTATCACACATCTTTGTCCTCTGTCCTGCTGTGCTTGCCAAACATACTCTGCTGTATGTGTGCAGAACTGAAGGCTCTGCTGTATAACTACACTTTACTAAATATTATTTAATAAAGCTCTCAATTTTTTCAATATTTCAAATTCTACCTTATAGAAATGTTGTGCATAAACTTCTGAGTAGCATTGACATCACACTTCTATGATTTTCCTCAAACTATAATTTTTTGTACTATTTTATTTGCATACCCTTTCTTCCAATTATCTGTATTTGTCAGTTTGTCACAGATAATATTGAGAAGATGAAGGGAAAATTTCCCATGCCATTACAAATATAATAAACTGATTTTCTGCCCGACTAAAGTTAGCATTTCTTCAAATTCTTTCCAACCAGCTCTCAATTACTAAACCTAAAAGCATTTAAATGTATTTTCCTTAAACATGTATGTTGTATAATTGACTGTACATAAAATAAAAAGTAGTCACATACCTCCATATAGGGGTAGGAGTGTATGAATGTGTGATTGTGTGTGTATATGTGTGTAACTATGTGTGTATTTGAGGTTATGTGGTTGTGTGTGTGTGGTTGTATATGTGTATTTTGTGTGCATGTGTGTGATTTTTGTGCATGTGTTTTTGTGTGTGATTATATATGTGTGTTTGTGTGAGTGGTTGTGTGTGTATGTATGACTTTGTGATATTGTGTGTGCAGGCATTGTATATGTATGTGTGTGTGTGTCGTGTGATTTTTATGCCTCTGGGGGGGGGCAGAATATGACTGTGAAGTATCTGAAAAAGGTGAAAACAGCAGTTTTTGGAATTTGCATGAAATGGATTTGTAAGACTGAATAAAATGAGCATTAGTCATTAGACAAGAGCACAAAAGAATTCTAGATTTTTGTTTGATGCACCTATTTTGCCATTTTGATCATTTTTTCTGTGACTCTCTGAGAGCACTTCTGAGAAAGGTGATTTTGAAGTGGTCATTTAGCACTTGCTGAGGCCTTAAGAGGAAGGACCAAACAGACCAGCTAGGAAAATCAGTATTTTCCCAATGACCTTTATACATTTAGCCATGTTGCAAGCAAGACCTATTACCCTGTGTGGTTTATAAATCAGTTACATTTTCCTTAAGATTCTTTCAAAGCTGCACAGTAATTGGCTTTTATTTGCCAACCAAGCAGTTAACAAGGCTGAAATTCCCAATGCTAAATATAAAAAGGTCTTGATGGCGGTGGCAGACTTTCGGAGGAAGAAGGAAAATTAGATCAAAGATGGTATGCTTTCTTCTTTATATTTTGATCAGAACCTCAAATTTTGATATATACTATGAAGGAAATGAGAACAGTTCGAGGAGAAGGCAACAGTAGGAGAGCATCATGCATACCGAGGGATAAATGCACTTTTAAAGAGAGGAAGGCCAGAAAAGCTGATCTTCACTTCTCCCTCAGTCTCCTGGCAGCTCTGCAGCAGACCACCTGCTGTGGCCTCCCTCCCAGGCCCAGCCCCCATCGCCAGGAGATCACACAGATCCACTCCTGCAAACTTCCTTCCCCTCAACTCATTACTTAACTGGCTTCCATTCCCTAAGAACCTGTAGCCAACTCTGACCAGTGAAAACCTATATTTCAACAAGTAGGAAAACCTAAATGAAATGGATTTCTCCATACACACCACCTACCAAAGTTAAATCAAGATCAGATGTTCAATTTAAATAGACATATAATCCCTAGTGGAAAGGAAGCAGTAGTTAGTAGTCCCCCAACAACAAACAGAACCAGATGGTTTTACAACAGACCACTCTTTTCAAAAAAGAGTTAATGACAATACTTCTCAAATTATTCCACAAACTAGAAACAGAACAAACATTGTCCAAGTCATCTTAGGGGCCACAGTCACTCTTATACCCAAACCACATAAAGACCCAACAAAGAGCGTTACAGACCAAAATCCCTTACATAGATGCAAAAATTCTCAATAAAATACTTGCAAAAAATAAATAAACAAAAGAAGACATAAAAAAGATCACTCACCATGTTCAAGGAGATTTCATCCCTGAGATTTATGGATGGTTCAACATATAGAAATTGGTAAGTATAATCTACCATGTAAACAAGATGAAAGAAAAAAACCACATGGTCATCTCATTTTTGAAAAATCCAACACCCCTTCAGGATAAATGTCCTGAAGAAATTAAGACACAAGAGACATACCTCAAAGACAGTTTACAGCAAGCCCATAGCCTGCATCAACTAAAATGGAAAGAAACTCAAAAACACTTCTACTAAAATCAGGGACAAGACAAGGCTGCCCACTCTCTCCATAGCTCCTCAATATAGTACTTGAAGTCTTAGCTAGAGCATCAAGACAGCTAAAGGAAATCAAGGGGATACAAATTGGAAAGGAAGAAGTCAAAATATCTTTATTTGCAAATGATCTGATCGTATAGATAAGTGACCTAAAAATCCCACTGGGAAATGACTACAGCTCATAACCACTTTCAGCAAAGTAGCTGGATACAGATCAATCAGTAGCCCTCCTATATACAAGTGACAAATGACCTGAGAAAGAAATCAGGCAAGGAACACCTTTCACAAGAACATCAAATAATGTGAACTATCTTGAGGGTAACTCTAATCAAGCAAGTGAGAAACTTTTAAAACACTCTAAGACATTTGACAAAGAAATTAAAGAAGACGTCAGAAGATGGAACGATCTCCCATGCTCATGAGTCAGTAGGATTAATATAGTAAACATGGCCATTTCACCAAGAGTACTCTACAAATTCGATGAAATGCTCATCAAAATCCTAACACAACCCTTTACAGATCTTGAAGGGACAATTGTGAGTTTCATGTGGAAACATACACACACACAAACAAAACAACAACAAAAAAACAGTGTAGCTAAAACAATCATGAACAATAAAAGAACTGATGGAAGGGTCCCTATTCCCAATTTCAAGTTGTACCACAGAGCTGTAGTAATAAAACAGCATGGTGTTGATGTAAAAACAGACACGTTAATCAACGGAATGGAACTGAAGACCCAGACCTAAACCCATACACCTATGGGCACCTGATTTTATTTTAATAAAGGAGTCAGGAATACATACTGGAAAAAAGCATCTTCAATAAACCATGCTGATAACTGGATGGCTGCATGCAGAAGAATCCAAATAGATCCAAACATACCACGCTGCATAAAACTCAACTCCATGGATCTCAACATAAAACTAGATATGCTACACGTGACAAAGAAAAATACGGTACAGCCTTGAACTCACTGGAACAGGAGAAGATTTTTTGGACAGAACATCGTTAGCACAGGCACTAAGGTCAACACTTAATAAATAGGGGCTCATGAAACTCAAAAGCCTCTGCTTGGCCAAGGAGGCCATCATTTGGGCAGAGCAGCAGCCTACAGAACAAGAAAAGCTTTTTATCAATTACAGATCCAATAGAGGGCTAATATCCAAAAATACAAACATAAAGAATACGTAAAGAATTCAAGAAACTAAATATCAAGAAAACAAATATCCCAATTAAAAATGGGGTACAGATCTAAACAGATTTCTCAAAAAAGGCCAAGAAACACTTAAAGAAATGTTCAACGTCCTTACCCACCAGGGGACTGTAAATCAAAACAACTTTGAGATTCCTTCTTACACCAGTCAGAACGGACAAAATCAATAAAACAAATGGCAGCTCGTGCTGGTGAGGACGTGGTATAAGGGGAACACTCACCCTTCGCTGGGGGGAGTAAAAACTCGTAGAGTCACTGATGGAAATCAGTGTGGTTGTTCCTAAGCAAGATGGGAATCGATCTCCCTCAAGATCCAGCTATCCCACTCTTGGGCATATTCCCAAATGCTTCATCCGCCACAGAGACCTTGCTCAACCGTGTTCACTGATGCTAGAAACTGGAAATGACCTAGATGTCCCTCAGCAGGATAGATTCTTTTTTTATATACATTGACATCTTTCTTTATTATAATTTATTCAGGTTACATCTGATTGTTATCCCCTCCCTTGTATCTTCCCATTCCCACCCTTTCTCCCTTTTTTGCCCTATTCCCCTTTCCTACACCTCTGACAGAAGGGGACCTCCTTCCCCCCCACATCACCACAGCCTATTATATCTCATCTGGAAAGCCTGCTTCCCCTTCCTTCCCACCAAGGGGAAGTGATCAAGTTGGGGGCACCAGAGTTCATGTCAGAGTCAGTGCCCACTCTCCCCAAAACTGTGGAGAATGAGCTGTCCATTGGCTAGATCTGAACAGGGGGCCTAGGTTTACTGCATGCATTGTCCTTGGTTGGTGCAAAAGTTTGTGCAGCCCCCACCCCCTTGGGTCCAGATCCACCAGCCTTGATGGTCTCCTTGTGGGGCTCCTGAGCCCTCTGGGTCCTTCCATCCTCCCATTCTTCCATTCTATTCTCACCTGGAGTCCAGCAGCAAGTCCCAGCATCTGTCCCAACCCCCAGCTGAGTGGAGACTCTCAGGGACCATCTATGTTAGGCTAATATCCATTTATAAATGAGCATATACCATGCATGTTTTTCTAGGTTATCTCACTCGGGATGATCATTTCTAGTTCTATCCATTTGAATGCAAATTTCAAATTTTCCTTGTTTTTACTAGATGAGTAGTATTCCATTGTGTAAATGCACCACAGCTTCTTTATCCATTCTTTGGCTGAGGGACATTTAGGTTGTTTCTAGATTCTGGCTATTATGAATAAGGCTACTATGAACATAGTTGAGCAAATGTCCTCGTTGTGTGATGGAGCGTCTTTCGGGTATATTCTAAGGAGTGGAATAGCTGAGTCTTGAGGTAGCACTATTTCCAGTTTTCTAAGAAAGTGTCAGATTGATTTCCAAAGTGGTTGCACAAGTTTGCACTCTCACTAGCAATGGAGAAGTGTTCCCCTTTCTCCACATCCTCACCAGCACGTGCTGTCACTTGAGTCTTTGATCTTAGCCATTCTGATGGGCATTGGATTGAATCTCAGAGTTGTTTTAATTTACATTTCCCTAATGACTAAGGACTTTAAGCATTTCTTTAAGTGTTTAAGTCATGAGGAGGGGAATAGAAAGGAAAAGGGAGGGAGAGTAGGAACAGAAAGGTAAGAGCAATTGGGGTATAATGTAAATTAATAATAATAATAATAACAATAACAATAACAATAATAATAAATTTTAAAAAGAAAAGTGACTCTCCACAAATAAAAGTGTTTCTCGGCCATTCAGTATTCCTTTGTTGAGAATTCTCTGCTTAGCTCTGAACCCAATTTCTTAACTGGGTTATTTTGTTTGGTGAAGATTAATTTCTTCCAGCTCTTTATATATTTTGGATATAAGCCCTTTGTCGGATGTGGGGTTGGTGAAGATCTTCTCCCAGTCTATAGGATGTCATTTTGTTCTGTTGACAGTGTCCTTTGCCTTACAGAAAAATATGGAACACTTCACGAATTTGAATGTCATTCTTGTGCAAGAGCCATGTGAATCTTCTCTGTATCGTTCCAATTTTAGTATATGTGTTGCTGAGGCAAGTACGATAGATTATTTTTTAAATTGTGTTACATTTACACAGTGGAGTATTACTCAGCCATCAAAAAGAAACACTCAGCCATTAAAAAGAAAGAAAACATGATATTTGCAGGTAAATGAATAGAAGTAGAAAAAATCAGCATGAGTAAGGTATCATAGACTCAGAAAAAAATGGCATGTATTCACTTATATGTAGATAATAGCTGTTACGTCAATGATAACCACACTACAATCAGGAGGACCACAGTGGTCAGGTAGAGCAGTGGTTCTCAACCTTCCTAATCCCATGGTCCATTAATAAAGTTCCTCATGGCATGCTGGCCTCCAACCATAAAATTACATTCATTGCTACTTTGTAACTGTAACCTTCCTACTGTTATAAATCACAATATAAATAAATATCTGTGTTTTCCAATGGTCTTAGGTGACTCCTGAGAAAGGGTCATGTGACCACAAGAGGAGGGGTCCCTACTCACAGGTTAAGGACCTCTGCTACAGGATGAGAGCCCAGAGAGGAGAGACTCAGAAAGACAGATGAGTAGCTATGGGTAGATGGGGACCTGGGACATGCGGGTCAAGAAGAGAGGACGAGGGTAGAGGGGGAAAGGGCACGAGGAAGGGAGGCAGGGAGAGACAGCGGAAATGAAGGGCCATTTGTGGAGCAGTATGGAAACCGAATACAGGAGAAGAGTCACAAAATACAGACACACACGAAGGTGACCTAACTAAAGTTGCCAAACACTGAGGGGGAGGCAGAGCCTCACCCGGATGTCCCCGCCTCTGGCTGTGCTCCCCCTTTCATCTACAATAAACTTTCTCCTCCGCGTGCCTAGGAGCAGTCTCGTCCTTTCCCTTATTTATTTCTTTTTTCATTCCGTAACCAGCCAACATCTGATTTTCCTTCAGGCCTACTCCACAGTCCACAAGACGGAGCTTATACATGACAATGCAAAAGACCTAGGATTTTTTTTAAGTAGCAATAAGATGATTCTGAATGGCGTTCTGCTATAAGTTTAATCATCAGGGACGCCTCGTCTGGAATGCTGAAGCAGATGGGAACGAATACAGACACAGTTATTATGCAGAGAGTAAGAGACCTTGGAACACTCAGCCCTAAACCGATGGCCCCATCCAGCCCTTCCCCTTAGGGCTCAGGGAACACTCCAGGAAAGAAGAGGCAGAGAGAGTGTGAAAGCCAGAGGGGACGGAGGATGCCAAGAAAACAAGACCGTCTATAGCTACATGAGCAAAGCTCACATGAACTCACAGAGACCAAGGCAACATGCACAGGACCCGCTCAGGTTTGCACCAGGTCCTCGGGCTTTCTCATGGACTCTTCTCCTTCTGGTTGTTGTTGTTGTTGTTGTTGTTGTTGTTGAATTCCAATGTGTTAGTTTTGTTTTATGTTATTTCATATATGTATTATTATCTGTTTGGTTTTATTATTTTATTATTTATTTATTTATTTATTTATTTTTGGTTTTTTTCAAGACAGGGTTTCTCTGTGTAGCCTTGACTGTCCTGGACTTGCTTTATAGACAAGCGTGGCTTTGAACTCACAGAGATCCGCCTGCCTCTGCCTCCCTAAGCACTGGGATTACAGGTATACGCCACCATGCCTGGATGCTTGTTTTTATAATGAGAGACAGAGAGGGGTGGATGTGGATGGGAGGGCAAGTGGGGAAGAACTTGGAGGAGTAAAGGGAGGGGAAAGCATAATCAGGATATATTATGTGAGAAAAAGTCTATTTCTTTTTCTTCTTCTTCTTTTTAAATTCCCTACAGACGTTACAGCCTGACTGTAGTACCCTCTACCTCCAAGTCCCCTGTCCAGCTCCCCTCTTCCCCAGATCCACTCCTCCTCTTCTGTTATCCCTCAAAAATGAAAAAAACCAAGGCCTCTCAGGGATATCAATGGAACATGGCATAAAAAAAAATTACAATAAGGTTAGGCTAGGCACAACCCAGGAGCAGAAAAGGGGTCCTGATTCCCACAGAAGATGGGGTGGGGGAAGTCTCAGGACCCTCACCTGGGACTCTGGATTTTCCCTCCTGTGCCTCTCGGCCATTTGTATATAATGCTGATCATGGTTCATGGTCCCAAGACATGCTAGAGTATATAGGCTGTGGGCCGTTTACTGTAGGTTCTGGAAACTCCATTTAATACTGACTGTAGGGAAGCCGGTATTCAAGCTAGGTGCAGGCTTTCTGGTGTGTCTACTTTGGGGTTCTCCATACTCCTGTCAGAAACCCCTCACAATCTTTAAGGAATCCTCCATAAACTGATTCTCCAGAGTGAACTTTGGTGATGCCGTCCTTTGGTTTGTGGTCACCTGAGCTTTATAAAGAGTGGTTAACATTTTCATTCCCCCAGGAAAGGAGTCCTCGCAACACTCACCATGAGACCTGTGAGTTATAACTAAAACCATTATACAGTTTGAGTTAGAAATTAAAATAAAAATAGCTTTAAGTTCAGAAAGCAATGGAGAAATGGCTATAAAATGTAAAAAGAAAACAGAAGGGATTCATAACTGTTAAAACTGTTTATCATCAAATGAAGAATATGGCAGATATGTTAAAATATGAAGGACTTTGAACTATGACATCAAGAACTCCTCAACATAAAGAACTTTAAATTTATAAAATCAGCTAACCAAACCCTGTTCAAATTTTTAAACCTCAACAAGTAAAAATGAGAAGATACTAAAATGTAATAACCAGGAAATTAATTTCAAAACACTAAAAGAAGAAAGAAAGTAGCCAAATGTCCACGTCTTTAAAGGGACCAAGATCATTCAAGCCCCTTCCACACAGAACGGAAGAATGTTGTTAAACACACCTGAGTTTATTAGCGAGCCAGAAGTGTTCCATCTGAAGCCAAGCTAGTACGTCAAGAGCGTCTTTGACCACCATGCGTTCCCCAACGTTCCAAGTACCGAACATAACCTGGACAGGATCAGACTGAACCAGGCCGTTTGTTAGCTAGCACAAAATTAACAGAGAAACACAGGGCTGGGGAGATGGCTTAGAGGGTAAGAGCACTGCCACATAGCCACGAATCCTCAGAACGCACGGAGAAAGCCGGACGCATGCGCTCAAGTGGCTGTAATCCCAGGGATCTACAGGTACCGGGGGGCAGAGACTCCCAGCAGCCCGAGGCCTGCCTAGCCTGGCTGATATGATAGACAAGGTGGAAGCAGAGAACTAACAGAAATGTTTTCTGACCTCCACTTGTGTGCACGTGCGCTGCATTCATACGTCGGTGTGCAAGCACAAAGATTCACAAGTAATACCGGCACTTAAATATAAAATGTTCACAATGTTTCACATTGAAACAAAACCTGCTCTGTGTGTAAAGATATAAAAAAATAAAAGGGACCAAGCAAAGAATAATTTCGTAGAAAAAGATGCAGAGGCAATACAATTGAGGAAATTAGGAAAAAAGGATAAATCATTTTTGTAAATATGTTCAATGTTCATAAGAATTGAAAGAAAAAGATGAAATAAAAAGATACAAATAGAGTACTTTAAAACAAAATTGGATGAACTGCTATGGAAGAAAAATAAAATATCCAAAATGAAAATTAGACCACATATATTTAACACCAGATTAGACACAAAATTGTTAATGTGTGTGGACTTGGAAAAATAGTAAAAAAAAAACAAAAAAACAAAACTAAAACATAGGGGAAAAATTAAAATAATTAATATTAGTGTGTAAATTTCTCTGAGATAGTATCAAGTAGGTGATCATACCAGCAACTGTGGTTGCAGAAAGGGGAAAAAAGAAAAAACTATTTGAAGGGCTAACAACATAGAGGTTTAAATTCACATGTGGGCATGGCTCAGCAGTTAAGAGCACTAGCTGCTTTTCCAGATGACAAGGGTTTGATCCCAGCACTCCCATGGTGGCTCACAGCCATCTGTAATCAGTTCCAAGGGATCTGACACCTTCTTCTGGCTTCTGGGGCACCAGACGTGCCTGTAATACACAGATATTCATGAAAACAAAACACTCACATACATAAAATAAAACTTAAAATAAATAAAATATACAGTGCAAAATTATCACAATATTGAGAAGCAAAAATAAAGTAAAAACTATAGCTGATATTTTCAATATCTTTTCTTAGGAATTTCTCAGAAATAGAGAAATCAGAGTAAATAAGACTTGAATGATGCTATGAAAATTGTCAACTCAGATATTTCTTGAAAGCCCAACATGTCGAAGATAGAATAGGCATACATTCCAAGTATATAGGCATGACCTCCTGAGACAGAGCATTTGTTAAAATGTAACTAAGTCTTCCTATATTTTCAAAGGTCATAAGGAAAGTGAATTAGATTTCATTAATTTAAACATCTATAAATACCCAAATAGTTGGGAATTAAATCTTGCACATTTTTAAGAAACCATAGTTTAAAGAATAAGTTATGGAGAGAAAAGGAAACATTTGATCCAGATCATTATTAAGTTGCAAGTCATAAAAATTATGAGAGGCATATAAAGGATTACTTAGAGAAAATACTGTGTTTCAAGACAAGTAAATAAGAAAGAATTAGATCAATAAGGAAGTTAAAAAGCAATAAAGAAAAACAAAATGCATAAAAGGTGTTGTTTCTTTAAAACTAATCAATGGTATTGATTGAATTCTAAGTAGAATGGTCAATGAAAAAATTAGACGAATACCAATATCAAAACTAAAATAAAGGTACCACACAGAGTGCTGAGACACTTAACCAATAGACATGGTATATTATAAGCTGATGAAAGAAGAAATAAAAATATGAATATTCCTTGTAAGTAAGAATACAAACTTTTAATTCAAATGTCTAAGTTCACTAAGAAAACTCAAGTCCAAATTGGCTCTATTGATGGCTTTTATGAAACATTTTCAGAAGCTATTATATCAATCATACACAAAATCATTCAGAGGACTAGGAGGGTCACCACATCCCACATTGTAGTAACCCTGAAATCGGATGAAGGGATGTCTAAAAGGACACTAAAAGTCGGTCTCCAGCATCCATTCAAACAGCTTATTTCTGAAGATGTGTTCTGGAGTGCTGCTTCAGGATGCAGTGTTGCCTTGGTTACATCTAGGTACCACAATGCACACCCCCCCCAACCTTCCCAGCCCCCGCCCCATCCAACCCAACCCACCCCTGCCTTCCCAGAGTAAAGTGTAATTTATTACCTTGGGCACAGTGCATGCTACCGTGAAGTGAAGAGGTCCATCGCTAGGGCCCTACAAGGATGTAGATACTTCAGGCAGGCATCTCGCACAGAGCAGTGGGTGTCAGATATGTGGCCACTCTCACAAAAGGAGTGGTGGTACTGCTCAAGCAAGGGGCATTTCCTCAGACTCTGTTAGGTGAGCTCTGCTGCCCAAACAGTGACGTGATGCCTAAAGCACTCTCCCTCAGATAAGACATGATAAGAGGGCTCAGTCCAGCAAAGAGAGGTCTTAGCAAAAGCTACAGCACCCTCAAAGTGGATCTCGCCCCCCACGTGCCGTAGATATGCACAAAAGATAACATATCTTGATCCAGCGCAATTTAGCCTAGAAATCTAAAGAGGCCAATGCAATTCAACAAAACATTGTCAAAAGAAAAGGGAGAGATTTTAAGTCAGAAAACACATTTAGTGGTTAAATTCAAGACAAACCCTCAGTTTTAATGGAATAAAAACAGTATAGATTTTAGTATACGTAAGCAACCAAAAATTGGCATAACACTGTAGAAAATAGGTTGGAGGAGACAGTATAACCATATCTAAAAATGCTCTAGATAACTAAATAAATGCACAATGGTAACAGGTTAGTGGGATGTGGGTTAGCCAAGGAGGGAAAAGAGGAGCATTTGCGGGTGGGAGAGATATTCTGTCCTGAATATGAACGTGATGGCTATTTGTGGGTGGACAGCCACGTCTGTGAAATCACCAAACATGCATGAACTTAAAATGGTACACATGTATTTTCCTTGGCTGGTGCCATAGCTTGAGCAGGACCCCTAGACTCAGACCCTACCCAGATCTAGCCAATGGACAGGACATTCTCCACAGTTGAGTGGAGAGTGGGGTCTGACTTTCACACGAGCTCTGGTGCCTCATATTTGACCACATCCCCTGGATGGGGAGACCTGGTGGCACTCAGAGGAAGGATAGCAGGCTACCAAGAAGAGACTTGATACCGTATGAGCATATACAGGGGGAGGAGGTCCCCCTCAGTCACAGACATAGGGGAGGGGAGTAAGGGGAAAATGGGAGGGAGGGAGGAATGGGAGGATACAAGGCATGGGATAACAATTGAGATGTAATATGAATGAATTAATAAAATATATTAAAAATGGTACACATGATTAAATGTAAGCCACACTCAAAAAAATTGGTTGAAAAAAAAACATGCAAGTAAACATGTCTTATCCCCAGAATCATGCCTCCTAAAATAATGTAGCATGGTTTTATACAAGACTTTTCTTCATTCCTGCTTTTCTATTAAAATAACAAAATACAGATAATATTATATAGTTAACAAAAGCAAACTACATGGCGACACATTTTTATTGTAGAGAACTCACATTGCCTAAAATGAAAATATAACCAGAAAATTTTAAATCTGGTTTTCCTTCACATTCATGATCTCATTATTTAGTAAGTCTCTGAAGTTCAACAATCCCTCAATATTCTTAATCTGTCTGGTGAATTCACCAGATAAGGTATTTGGATCTCAACTTCTACATACAGGAAATTTTTATTCATGTATTCAATCTCTTTGGTCTACATACAACTATTAATAATGTGAGTTTGGAAACTTGTATCTTTCAAAGATATACTTAATAGCATTTTGATTTATTAAAATAAATTTAGTCATGATACTATGCATGCAATCATGTTTATAGGTCTATGCCTTTGTGGTGCCGGGGTCTGACTACACCCAGGACTTCACATATGCCGGGAACCGAACTCCTTCTGTAGCGACGACTGTACAGTAAGGGCTCCTGCTACAGGCCCTGGTCCTTTGTCCTTTTCTTGGGTTTACTAGGATTTACCAATTTACCTGTCTTTTCTGCAAGATTCATTAAGCTCACTGACTGCTGCCTTTGTTCAGTGTCTATTGCAAGGTTTCTGATGCTATTTCTACCATTTCTTCTCTTCCCTTTGCTTTGTTTTTTGTAAATTTTATGGTAAGGCAGAGTTAATTGGTTTGTCAAATTTGTTCTTTTTTGGACTTTAAGATTAAAGTTTAGATCACCAGCTTGATGCCTGTTTTCTAATATATGCATTTAGGCCTACAAATTCCCTCCCCTGACAGCACAGTTCTATACTTACACAAATTGTCAGGTTTTCATTTCAACTCAATTCAGAAATATCCTGTAATTCCCCTTTGACTCATGAGTTATTCATATGTGCAAATCTTAACTTCCAGTATCTCAACAATTTTCCAAGAATCTTTCTCTTATAAGTTTCTAATTTAATTCCACCATGGACATAGGATGCATTTATATTTCTTCTATTGTTTTAAACTTACCAAGATACAGCAGACTATAGTGTATTGTGCCATTTCAGTCACTGTAATTCATCAAGAATTGTTTTATAGTTTAAAATGTAGTATCCCTTGTCTATCGTTTTATGTACATCTGTAAGAAATACTCAGCTGTTTCTTTTTTTTTTTTTTTATGGTGGACTCTGCTGTTTCTGAGGAAATGTACTGGTGTCTGCTAATGTCACCCAAGTTTTCTTTTGTTCTATTATTTATTCTAATGAACATGTTTTGTTAATTCATCTAGGCACTAAATTGTTTGAGCACAAACATTTTAAGCTCTGTGAATATAATTTTTTAATATGTGGAAATGTTAAGTGTTTTCTTTTTTGTATGTTAATGTCGATAATACAAAATAATGGGTTTCCTTGTGATGTATATAGTACTAAGTTTTTCTTTAATTGTATGTATGGGGATGCCACGGAGTGCAGGTGCCCTGTGAAGGCCAGAGGTCTTTCAGGAGACGGAGTTATAGGTGGTTGTGAGCCGCCCAATGTGGGTGCTGGCAACCAAACTCGGGTCCTCTACAAGAGCAGTAAGCCATCGCTCCAGCCGCAGTCTGCCCTTAAGTCAGTGGACTCTGTGCTAAGTGATGAGGCCACTAAGAGAGCCAACAACAAAGAAACTTGGGGAGTCCCACCATTACTATTCATACATTCCAAATAATACAAAAGTATCATTTTCTAAGGAACTTGAAAGCATTTCTATTTAATTATATTTAAAAGAGGAATATTCAAATACATATGTGTTAAATGAGCCTACTTTCTCAAAAACGGTTAATAATTTTGACTCAGAAAGATTTATACCTAGTGTGATTTTTTTGAAACCGGAGAAATTTCTGCAAGAACACATTGTTAGCAAATTAACAAGCAAAGAAACAAATGTGGCATTTTTAATTAAAAGAGAAGAAAAGACTTAAGAAATACTTCTAACTTTTAAATAATCTCACACACATGAAAATGAGTGACGCTGTATACAGGTTAGCACACGCATGTGGAAAGATGTCAGGACAGTCTCAAATGTCGACAGTGGTTGCCTTGGAACTTGTGAGTAATTTTGCTTTCTTGTACTCTTTTGTTTAAATTTTCTATATTATGCAAATGATATTTTAAAGTTAATATGAGATTTAAAGATTATTTTACTTAAGACAACAGAGAAGTTAGCTACATGACATCCTGGCTACTGTGATGAATGAGGATGATCTTTCCTGCCCTCCCACCCTAAGGAAGTACCGACTGTGTGGGGAAATGTGGCCCTTTCCGCAGGGCTTGGATCTGGCAGAATCATCCAGGCTTCATACATGTACTATGTTCTTCTCACTCTGTCTTCAGGTAAGTTCTTTTTTTAAACTCCAGTCATCTGCAAGAGCTCTTAACTACTGGGCCATCTCTCCCACAATCTTACCCTCTAATCAACTATCCAGATGGGCAGCACAGTAAAGCTCACCCTGGTGGAGGGGTCTAGATGAGCCAGCCCGAGGGCAAGAGGACGGGAAAGCTGGCCCAACCCCTTACAGGCTGCAGCATTTGGGAGAGTGGGCCACGCACCCTGACTGGGCAACACAGTGGAGCTGGCTGGGAAACATTGATGCAGATAAGTTGGCCCCTGAGGCAGGCAGGAGAGCTGACCCTGCCTTCTGCCGATAGCAGCATTGGGTGGCCGAGCTGGAGCAGGGCAGGTGAGCTTGCCCTAGTGGTGTGGATAAGGGAGAGCTGGCACACTGACCACCTCAGCGACCACCCAGGCCCAGATCCAGGGCTCTGAATTGGCTGACCCCAAAATCTACATCTAGAAATAGTTGGGATGCATGAAAGAGTCAGTCCTGCTCATCCAAAGCTGCAGGCTCTCCCCAACACAGGGCTACAACAGGACAACCAGGAAGAGTCCCAGTAAGGACCTTGATGGTGTCACGGAAGCCAGAGAAATGCAACCTGACCAATGACTCATCGCAATGAATGTTTGAAAGTGAAGATGTGTGGACAGAGGAACACACGGTGGGACACACTGTGACATAGTACAGCTTCCACAGTGAGATGTTTTCTATACTTTGGACCGCCCCCCTTGAGTTTTTTTGTTTCTTTGTGTATGTGTGGTTTTTTTAGGGGGAAGGGGAAGCTGCAAGGATGAAGAGTGAATATGAGGGGATGGGGTGCATGGTGTGAAATAAAAAGTTAAAAACAAACTCCTAACAACAACAGCAAAACCCAGAAATCTAGCCAACTACCAGAGCTAGTGACGTCACGAGCCTTGCGGGAGAACTTACAACCATATTCTAGATGGAGACTGTTATAGAAAACCACAACCAATCAGAGTGCAGCGTTGTAGAGTCCAGCCCTAACTGATGCATCTATTGCGCAACTCCCACAGGTGAGGCTTAGGGATTGCTGAGGAAGAAGGGGCGGCGGAAGTATTTAAGAGGCTGAGAAACAGGAAGTTTGTTGTAAGACTGTGTCTCCTAGAACAGTCAGAAGCAATACCCATGAAGTCTCACCAGTCTGGCAACCTTAACATGACGTGAGCAAGGACAACCACAATGCGTATGCGAACATGGAAGGGGAAAGCTCACAAAGCCTCAACCTTAGGAAAAAATTGCAGGCAGCTAAGGAATGCAGACAGCAGGACAAATAGTCTTCCCCAGGGAAGAGGCTCTCGCTGGCTATCCCACACCAAATGTACATACAAGTAACAGTAACTGAGCTGGTTACATTTATGTGTACATATATGTAGGTGTGTGTGTGTGTGTGTGTGTGTGTGTGTGTGTGTGTGTGTGTGTAACAACAATTAAAGAAAAAAAGACTATGAAGTTGAAAGAAGAGTCGGACAACATACATAGGAGGGTTTGGTGAGAGGAAAGGAAAGGGAAAAGTATGTAATTAGAATATCAAAAAATTAAAAAATATTATACTGTTTTAAAAAATCATAGAAATTATGATTTACCAAAAATAAAGATATACTGCCATATTTAATAACCCAGTCTATTCATCTATGACATTTGATGGTTCAAAGGAGCAAATGGCTGTATCAGAAATATGTCATAAAGTTCCTTCCAACATCAAGATCTTACAGAAGAAAACAGATGAAATCCTTGCCTCATTGTTGAGTTTTTAAACTTATTTCCTTTAAATTATAGCTTACTGATGAGCAGTAAGTATGAGAAACACCTCTTACTCTTCTATGTGGGCCTCTCAATATTTTCCTTTAGTAGATATAAATTTAAATGCTGTGCTCTTAAGTCATATCAGGGCACAGAGATGTTGGCCTATACATGCTTTAAGGCTTAGGCAAGAAGAAGCTTTTGATACACGAGATTTGTCTACAAAAGGACCAAAGGCTTCAGTAGAGGCAGCCAATGACAGTGACGACCAGAGCGATGCATCCTGCCTGCTCTGGATCTGCGGAAGCAGGCCTGTCTCTGCGATGCTCAATAAATCTCTATTGACTGCATGAATAAATTTCTCTCATTGAAAATGAAGATTGATGAAATGTCATTTACTGTGATATATTCGGTTTTGAGACATACAGTATATACAGCTAATGAAAAGAAAACATAAGTCCAAAGCCAACAGGGGTGGGAGGGGGGCCAGAAGGGGGTGCCGGAGGGGGTGCAGGAGGGAGGCAGGGGCAGGAGGGGGTTGGGAGGGGGGGAAGAAGCTGTCCTTTCCATCTGTAGCCAGCCATATAACAATCGCTGTAACTAGTGTCTAATAATCAAGAGGCTAGTGGCTTGGGCATGAGCCACGTACATACAGACCATTTTTGTCAACTGTTTAATACATGTCAAAGTTTCTTGAGGAAAATTAGTGGAGGAGTTGGGGTTTCCTGTGACTTTGGCTTATGAATAATCACTCCAAGACTGCGGAGGGATTGTTTAAATGCACGCTGAAGCAGACTGGTATCTCCTAAAGGCAAAGTCACAAAACCGTACTTTGATGTGTGTCGCGGGGAGGCGGGTGCTTGGGATCAAACCCAGGAAAGCACCTTCCGACTGAGCTAACCTCAGCCCAGAAACTACTTAGTAAAGCCTGGTTACTGTTAAGTGCATCCAGACTCTTCCTATGTTTGACACTCTCACCGGGCCACACTGCTTTCAATGCCAGGCAGGTGAGGCCCACTGTTCCACACAGGATAGAGAAAGGGCTTGCTTCTCTGTGGCGTTTGTCTCTCACGAGGCTATCTTCACTCATTTCCCCAGCTCTGGGTCATCTGTCTTTCCTGGCCTTCGTCTGATGAGGGTGCCACCGCTGAGTTTAGGCTGGCTCTCCACATGTATGACACTGAGCGTGTGCTAGCAGGTGGTAACTAGATCACTCCCACACCGGGTCGCTCTTGGGGACAAGAGGTCATACTCACAGTTCCAGTGGGGCATTAGGCAGAACTCAAGGCAACAAAAGTGCTTTTGTTTCTATCTTTCAATACTTCTACACCTACCTCTGCCATCGAGGAGTTTCCAGCTTTCCTGTAGTTTTTAGGCCATTGCTTCCATGTCTTCAGACTTCCTCAGTGACGCACTCCTGTAAACGCAGCTGCGTTTGCTAGTATCCGCCACCCTCCTTGAGCTCACGTGATTTCCATCCACTAATTAGGATCAACAACGCTAATCCTAGGACCACTCTTACCTGACCTCTTCATCAAAAGTCTATCGTTGGGGAGAGAATCCTTGGTCTGACCGTTTTTTTGGTTTTTTGGTTTTTGGTTTTTTTTTTTAATTTCAAAGGATTGATTTCCATTCAGTAAATATCCTCAGCTCGTTTAAATTAAAAAGTGTTTCTTCTTTGGCATATTTCCCCTGGCTGCATTAGCAGAGAAGAGCTCAGAACTCCCCGCTCACACTGCCTCTGTCTGGCTGTCAGAGCTGATGAGATGCCATTCCACCCCAATGCCCCTTGGGGGACCATGTGGATGCGGGGGCGGGGGTGGGGTGGGGTGGGGAGAGGAGTCTCAATAATAACTAAAAGTCTTCCAGAAAGCAGAGTGTCCCTTCAATAATAACTAAAAGTCTTCCAGAAAGCAGAGTGTCCCTTTAGCCATTTATCACGTTCTCTCAACTCTCAGCAAAGACAGCTCCCTGCATTTTCTTCCTCCTGTTTGTTCTTTGAGTGACAGAAAGGAATCAATAATGTTTATCTGCAGCTTTTATTGTGAGAGCTGTTGGGGGAGAGGGAAGTAGAGGAGCAGCCGTTTCACAGCAGGTGGAACAGGTGCGCTGGCCAGGGCTGACCGTGATGTTTACAAGAGAGAAGAGTGTGCTGTCCCCCAGCCCTAGGAACAGTCTCTCTGGGGCTCATCCTGAGAGGCAACCTTAGGTAGCCATGTTTCCCTATGACTTCTTCAACCGAAGACTGGACCTTGGATGCTCACTGCACTTCGTTGTTTCAGCAGAGCAGAATAAAGAGGCGCCACATATTGCTCAGCCGAAACGATTGCCTCGATTATGAAACGGGACAGTCACAACAGTACATGATATTGTCTGAGCAGCAAGAGATGACAGACTGAGAGCTCAGGCCTCTCCTGGACACTCACTACAATGAGGCATGTCTAGGGAAAAGGTGGACTTGCTAGAAGAGGACCAGTGTGTAACGGCCTGGAGCTCACCTTGTTGTGAATAGAGAAGAGTTTCAACTCCTGACAGATGAACTTCCATTACTGTTGCTATAATCTCTGTCCATGGCAGGTTGAGAACCATCATGTTTTCAAGCTCCATGATTTCCAATTCAAGTCCCTAAGTCCCCTTCACTCCTCTTTCTTCTCTGGTTTCAATTCCTTCTCTCCCCTCTACACTTCCTTTTCCTCCTGCCCCCTCTCTCCCAGCACTTACTTCGGTCCTGGGAATCGAACCTGTGACTTGCACAACTAGGCAAGCGTTCTACCAGCATGTTACATTCAGCACGACACAGTCAAAGCACTTGACTATTTGGTGAAATGGTGTCACTGTCCCTTGTAGCACCTGGAAAAGTAGAACAAGATTGTCCCCTCTACTTCTTAAAGCGAGAGACCAGTTAGCTACCTAGCTGAGACTTGGCAGGCGGGATGAGCCATGTCTTTGCCTCTTCCTCCTTTTCCTTCTGCTGACAAGCAGTCAGGTTGAGGCTTTCAATAGCACCAAGCGCCCAGTGTTCCATAGGCAGCATTAGTGGCAGCCTTGTGGCTCTCTGAATTATTCAAGGCACCCGTGGGACTTCCTTGATTTCCATTGGGTGTAACACATATAAATTGGGTGAATTGGGCGTAACACATATAAATCAGCATGTTTAGCTGGGAGAGAAGGTGAAATAACAATGCAGAAGGGAAATTGTTTTCAGGAACATAGCTCTAAAACTACAAGAAAAAAGGGGCAAAGTTCACATTTGGCTAAAAGTTGCCAAAAGTTCTTGGTGACTGATGCTTCCAGAAGCACTTACCAGCCACTGTGCTGACAATCCCCACAAAATAAGGCAAGGCGGTCCAGTCAGCTCCTCTGTCTCCCAACCAACCCCCATCTGAATCTAATCAGCACCACAGCTCCCTGTCTGCCCTCTCTTCTTTGTTCCCCACCCAACATCGCCTTTAATAAAATGAAAATATGAAATACACTATTTAGTTACATGTGATAATTTCTAAATGCACATACAGAGGCCAACATGGTAGAACATTTTTAATCTAACCTGTAGTTGTTCAAATGACGACAAATGATCTAGCTTTATTCCACACCTAGTAGGACTACAGAGAAGAAAACACAAAGGACAGAGGGCTGATGTGCTTGCCTCCTGGCAGGAGTAGGGATAAACTCCTTGTCCTTCCCTTGCTTGGCATCAGCAGGAACCTCTCATCCCTGTCTCCCTACGGAAAAGCATAACACATTCTAGCAGTTGTCTGGCCAGCTTAAAATGGAACTTCTGAGAAAGAGAAGAAAGGCTCAAGTCATCCCTCGCCTTCCCACAGGAGCCTCTGCAGGCAGCCACTTGTCACACCCTCAGAGAACTGGAGGTCCTCTCTGCTCCTTCCCACAGGAGCCTCTGCAGGCAGCTGCTTGTCACACCCTCAGTGAACTGGAGGTCCTCTCTGCTCCGTACTGAAAAGAAGCCCAGCCCTAATCATTTACCAGCATGTTAAACATGTGCCTAAATTTGTGCCCAGGATAGTTAACCCCAATTCTGAAAGACCTTTTTTTTCTTTTTTTGGCTTTTTGAGACAGGGTTTCTCTGTGTAACAGCCCTGGCTGTCCTGGACTCTCTTTGTAGACTAGGCTGGCCTCAAACTCACAAAGATCTGCCTGCCTCTGCCTCCCTAATTGGGATTACAGGCATGACCACTGCCCGGCTGTAGAGTCTTTGATGTCAAAGTGTAACTTAGCATCGCAGAAATCCATTGTGTCTGAACATTGAAAGCAGATGATAATCCTACCAAAGACCAATTACAAATGTGCTTGGAACTGAAAACACAACTCCTTCCTGTGTCCTTGGACCTGCTAACCAGAGACGCGCTACTTATAAGCCCACCAACCCCACCCAGACCGTGTACTCTCCCACACCATTACTGTGCCCACTGGAAGAAATCCAAAGATACCCATTCATTTATCAGGTGCCACTTGGCTGGTGACACCTCTTAAATTAAATATAACTGAGAACGGAAGACCAGGAGAACAGGAACCACAGGATAACTGGCACTGTGCTGTGACAATCCATTATTGATGCTATAGCTATTGTCATATTCTCACTCAGTGTCTCTAAGCTCTTCACCCACACACAGCCCCGTCCTGTTTGCCTGCTCTGTTTGTTGTCCTGAGCTTAAGTAGTCAAAGCTAGTGCTATCAAAGATCATGATGTTCCTGACCATTACGAGAGATACTCAGTCAGCGTTTGCTCTACATATCATTCTGATAGGCTTCATTTCCGTCCTCTTGAGTAGATTAGTTAAGCAGGTGCAATTCTTCTACTTCTTGACCACCATTTACAAGCTCCCACACCATTCTACCAAGTGTGTGTGTTTGCTGTTGATTTTGACCCATAACAAATAAAAATGGAAGTAGGTAGGCTGTTGCTAAAGATAACTGTAGTAACAGTATTAAGAAATGACAGTTGACAAGCAGATGGGAAGGAATAAAATGGAAGAACCATAGAATTGCACAGGTATAGACCTCAAAATTAAATATCAAGGGGCAGCATGGTGGGTGGTAATATTGGCCTCTGTGTCTGACCTCCCATAAGAGTATATTATAGTAATTATGCCCAACACAGTAAATTATATTCTCTTGATAGTGACAATGAATCATAAGAAGCAATAGAGACTATATCTGTTTTTTTTTTTTTTTTTACAAGAAAGCAGAGAAGGGTCAGAAATACAGCTCAGCAAATAAAAGTGCTTGTCGCACAAATCTGATGACCTGAAATTGATCCCTGGGGCCCACATAAAAAAAATCTGGATATGGCAGCAGGCATCTGCAAACCCAGCACTTTAGATAAAATGGGAGAGAGACAGGACAATCAGTGGACACTGCCTGGAGTGCAGGCAGAAACAGACTCCAAAGCAGCTGCTGCAACAAGGTGCGAGACAAGAACAGACTCCTGAAATGTCCTGTGACCTCTGCGTGTGCACATGGCATGCACAGGCAGGTGTGCACCATATATACACACACACCACACACCACACACACCACACACACACACACACACACACACACTACACTCACACACACACACCACACCACACACACCGCACACACCACACATACCACATACACACACACACCCGACACACCACACACACACACACACACACATGTTTTTAAAAGAAAGTAGAAAAGAGTTCAATTAATTTTCTTCCAACTTTCTGCATACTGTAAGGTGATAGAACCTGACCCCTGAAAGGGAAGCCTTTTCATTATAATGATGATCACAAACACCATTCTCCTCTGCCTGCTCCAGCAGGCATTCTGCCAGGTGTTTAATATATATGACCATTAATCCTTCTGGGCAGTGAGGCTGCAAGATGGCCAGGCATATATCTGAGAGGGCTGGGAGAGGCAGATCTACTTAGTTTTGGGCCTGGCAATTAATTTTATTTTGAGAATTAAAGACTTTATGGATTGTCTTCTCCAGAAGACCCAGTATGCCATGATTTCACTTAATCCACTGCATTAAGATGCTGTGATTTGGCAATGGGAAGAATAAGCTTTTGTGACACTAATGACAGCAACCCTCCTGAAGTATCTGCCCTGGACCAAGCATTGTGTCTACAGGCTTAACATGAGATGTTGCTAGTTCTGCTAAGCAGTTGCCATCATAACATCATCTCACATGCTGAGAAACTATTGCTTGGAGAAATTATTGCCTGCTTAATGGAAGTAAATGAACTGCAGATCCAAGGCTCAAACTCACTCGCGTGTGGTCACAAAGCCATACTGCTCGCACCTACCATTCTCAGCTTATACAGGAAATCCCCATATGTACCCTGGCAAAGCTCATCAGAACACCATCTCTCTGATGAGCTTCCTGGTAGAGTGAGAAGGTTCCTATTTCTATTTCTTGTGCTCTATGGGACAGTATCCTTAGCCAAAAAACAAAAGAGCCATTCTCGACCCAGTGAGTCTGAGGCAAGGGAGGATTTTAATTATATTAAAGGAAGCCTTCCTGAGTAATTCCTTGACGTCAAGGACTGAGTCCATCCACCTCTCAGAGTGACCAGTCTGGCCCTCGTCCACTATATTCAGCTCTTTCCTGGCAGCTGAAGTCCCCCTTAAAATAGCTTCTGGGCCTTGGAAGAAAGTTTGGAAAGAAGAGCAAAGGTGCCTTTGAGGATGAGAAAGGGTAACCTCTCCCACCCCCGGCAGCAGATAGTTCCACTCTACAAGAAAGCCAGTTCAACATTTCATTTTCCAAGAATGAGACATCAGAACAACCCCATGGACACAATATCCCAACCTTCCTCTCTGCCAGTAAGTCTCATTCCTGAATCTATCCTCAAACCCACCTGGCTTGCTCCTAAACCCTAATAACAGTTAAGCGGCCCAACCTTGTACAGATGTAAGCCACAGATGCTCAGATTTTAAGATGGTAATGACCACATCAGGCCCAGAGGGAAGCATTCCACAGCAGAGGGACCCATAAGAAGTTGGAAGCTGATGAAGGAACAAACCCTATGCAGTTAATCATTTCTAGATATTGTCTAATCTGAAGAATGAGTGAAGACCTTCATGCCCACACACTCAGGAGGATGTCCTGCCCAGAGGAAGAGACAAAGAGAACAGCATCTGAGGTAAGCTGTTTCTTCACATCCGCGGCCACTCCCCAGTGGATGCAACCTTTCTTCAGAGACCATTTTCTCCTCTGTTTGCTCGTTTACTAACTCTAGTTCTACCTTTTCTAGGAGTCTTCTTTCAGTGCTCCATCCCGTTCTTTAAGCCTCTGCCACACACAGTCCTTGTCAATCAGCCCAACATCCACTTACTATGGAGAGCACAGTAAAGCCCTTTCCAAAACATCACATCGTGATTCCTAAGCAAAATGGGGGGAAGGGAACACTTTGAATAGGTAATTAAATGGAAGACTTTGTAATGGAAAAGGTCATACTTGGTTACTCAGGAGTTGGTCCTAGTTAAAAATCACAGGATTCCGGCTACCCGAAAAGGGAAGCAGAAGAGGTGGTCAGGTAGCAGGATGGGAAAATCACTCAGCTCTGGTTTGGAATGGAGGAAGCAGGTCATAAGCTAGGGTTGTGGTTGGCCCCTGGGAGCTGGGAACAGATTCCCCCTAGATACTCCAGAGAGAGCACAGTCCCTCAAACATCTCAGTCTGGTGAGACCCCTGTCAGATGGGTTTCTACAGAAGAATAAAATGACACATTTATAATGTTTTAAGGAATAGAAGTTATGAGAATTCATTACAGTAGCAATAGAAAACTAGTATACATATTCACTAAGTTGATTGGTCTCTATTTTTTGTCGTTTATTTGTGTGGGCTTGTCTCCCCAAGATACCATGCGGTTTTAGTAAGTTTGCTTAATGTATTTCCTCTTTTTTTCCGTAGACTTGAACTCCAAGAGCTGCCAAGAGCCTGGACTCTATTGTCCCTAATTCAGCGTTCTGTCTGTTAAAGGGTAGAAGTGATCACAAGAGCTAGGCAATCTGACTGTATTTGACTTATTTGTTCATGTCGGCAGCAGGACACTAACGGGCTGGCCCAAGCTGGGCAAGGCTCTGCAGATGCATCCTTGTTCTTGTTGATTTTGTAAAACAAGACTCTGCCCTCTGCTCCTAAGACTGAGGACGACTTTACTTGTTTGCTTCCACTGCACCCGGCGTTTCCTTCCCATGGCGAACCAGCCCAAAGACGGGGCCTCCTAGGGGTGGTCCACTGTCCTTATGGTCTTGTTCTCTGCCTGTAGTTTTCGCCTTTCTCCTTCAGTAACAGAATGCACACTCAACTATCTGAGCCTTCGCTTATTTACTTCATTCTGTTTCTACTAATAAATCATACAGAGGCTTTCCAATCATGCATGCCACATAATTACATTTCACAGCCCTTCCAACGTGCACTTTATGTATTATATCTATTCCTTAATTTATTTTCTCATGCACATCAATTGATTTATCTCCTAACCAAATTATTCATTATGTATTTGTTGAAAGAGTGACTGAAGGTTAAGCTCTCCATTGCTCAGTTGTCTGAGGAGCCCTTTTCAGAGCTGACTCTCAGGATCCATAACAAGTATGCTCTGGGTTCTTGGTGGGTACAGCAGGAAGGCACTCTGCAAATGCACCAGGCAGGAAGGGAGTCAGCTGCAGTTTCTCATGAGGCAGCTAACAGAGCTCTTCGTCTACCCAGCATGCTTTCTGTCTCCCTATCATGAAGTAATATTACATCTTTTGGTTCCAAGGAGACAAGGACCAAGATATTTGTTTTTCTTTTCTTCTTATCTCTTCCAAAAATCATTTTTTCCTTCACGTGAGAGACAATATCTTTTCTGGTTTTGCCATCCTCAGAAAGCCATTTTCTTCTTCTTTTGTGTTGACTTCGACAGCTGTCCTTTACAAGGCAAATCCTTTGTTGTTGTTGATTATATTACCATTATCATCATTATCATTATTATTATTACTATTATTACCAGTATGAAATAGTCTACAAGTGTCTCTGTAGCATGTGTATGCAGTACCCACGGAGGCCTTGTGGAACCGGAATTACAGGCAGTTGTGAGCTGCCATATGAGTGCTAGGGATTGAACCCAGGTCCTCTGGAAGAGCAGCCAGTGCTCTTAACAACCGAGCCATGTCTCTAGCCTCCTTCACACGATAATTTCATCAAGAAAGGGTAAGCAAAAGAAGCCTAAGAAAGTGCTAGGAAGATGCCACGGAGCTCTCAGCTCGCCTATTCAGTGTCAGCATCAGGAATCCGAAGCTTTCAATCCACTACAGTCATAAATCAAATGTGGAAACTGGGCTAGCTCAGTCATCTCCTTTTAGGTGGAAATAGGAATAGGAATCCTGTCTGCCACCCCCAAGCATTTTCTACCAACTCCATCCCCAACACCACGCACATGGCCTCCACTGGCCAAACCATCACTCCGCATCCACAGTATCAGACATGGGGAAGCCTTGTGTCATACTAAACATGGGACATTAAGTGAGCTTTGGAGTATTTAAATTTATTCTGCAAGTATTGTTATGTATTTATCTTTGGTTTTATTCTTCCGCAAATTATTTATCATAAGTGGTAGCATCAATATTTACTTTCTTGCTGTAAAACTGTCAATCTCCTAAACGTTAGTCCAGGAATGATAAATGATGTATGCTTGGTCACTGAGCCTCTCACCACAAATCACACTAGCCCTGAGGGAGAGAGACATAACCACACCTCCTTCTGAGTCTGTCTCTAGATCCAAGGGTCCACACCTCCTGCCTGATGCAGCAACCTGAAGAAGCCACGTCCTAGCATTTTAAGTACTCAAGAAGAAACCTAGAAAATAGAATTAATCCAAGCCAAACACTCTTGCAATTGCTTTGCCTACAGACCAGGATAGTCATCTTAACAAGCTGCCGAGGGTATGAAATAACATAGGTGGTGGCACACAGATGGAATCGAATGTAGTCTTACTATTTTTATTTATTTTTTATTATCGAGTGAGCGCAGGTGTGCACGGGTTACACTGCACACAGAGAAGGTAGAGGACACCTTTCAAAACTCATTTCTCCCTTCACCACGGTTCCAGGAAGTGAACTCAGGCCATCAGCCTGGCACAGAAATCACTTCTACCCACGACCCAACCCACTGACTCAAGTATGCGTAGTTATAACATTTTGTCTGTTTTTTTTAACTCCTATAAACTTTATATAATGTTAATGCTTAACACATGCAACATGTTTTAGATATTTAAGTTGTTAATAAAACAATGACATCCTAATACCTACATAGACCCATCTGCTCTGAAGACCTCCACAAAAACCACAGCTCACTTCTCTCCTCTAATTGTTTGTTTCTGTATTTTAAAGTGTCTTACATTTAAAGATATACAAAATGAGTTTTTTTATATACATAGACAATATAAAATGGTTACCAGTTAAGCTGATTAATAAAGCCACCCCTCAAAATTATTTCTCTCTCTCTCTCTCTCTCTCTCTTTCTCTGTGTGTGTGTGTGTGTGTGTGTGTGTGTGTGTGTGTGTGTGTGTGTGTTGGGAGCTTATAAGGTTCAATCTCTTAGCAAGTTTCAAGCATAATTATTGTTACTGTCTGTCATCACACTTTTGTGTGGCTGTGTCTCATGAACTTACCCACTTTACCACTCAAAGGTCCTTGAATCCTTTACTCTCACCCTCCCCCAAGTATTCAATTCTATGCTTTGTTAGTTGAGGTCAAATTTATTTTATAGATTGATTATACATGCTAAGTGAGGTGATGTAGTATTTGTCTTTGGGTGCCGGCTTTATTTTTCTTATTCTTTCTTCCTGTGGACAGTGCAGTATTGCTATAACTGAGAGCAACAGAAAACCAAGTTCCAAATGACAAGGTTTCCTTCTTTTTAAGGGTGAGTCATGTATATATGGTCTATATAATATTTGTGTTATCTATAAGTATACGCATGGTATACATGGAATACGTATGTATGAGATATTGAGATATATATATATATATATATATATATATTTTTTTTTTTTTTTTTTTTTTTTTTTTTTTTAGTGGTAGAACTGTGTTTTGTTTTTGTTTTTGTTTTTTTCCTATTCATCCATCAGTGGACACTTTGGCTGCTTTGTGGCTGTTCCTGTTGCTTTGCCAGCCATTTTATTTTGTTTTAATGGGCTCTAAAGGTGCCTTAGGAAATATTCTAAATCAGTTCTGTAGTTCTGTTCTTCAGTGATCTCAGTGACCAAAGCTTTGGTTCCTGCTTTTTGTTTGTTTGTTTGTTTGTTTGTTCCTGACATTTTAAACCAGCACATCCAAACTTGAGCAGAAATCCCCCAGTTCATTTGACAGTTCCAAATGTTTGCCAGGGTGAAAACAACGTGACTCTGTTGGGGTGGCTGCTGCACTGGGCGGCCTGTGATTTCGTTGTTGAGTCTGTATCACGTATAGGCTACAGAAGAGCATTAACCTTAATGTGACCTCTCAGTCTTTATGGTATCTCTGCTTATCATCTGTTTACTCATTACTGGATGGCTCAGTTAAGCTTCTACTCTACTTCCTATAAAACTTTTGATCATATGCAAATTGATATGGAGTTTTTCTACAAGATTTGGACTATAATTTTACTTCAAAATCATAACATGCAGGAATCTGACTTAAATGAATGAGAATAAGTATTACAGTTTGGATTTCCTGGAATGTTGTAAACCAGTCCTTTTCCAAGCCAGAATGTTTCAAAATTAGATGATTTCCAGATTTTTTTTAAGCAGTACAGCAGACTACCCATAAAATAGCTACCCAGCCAAATTGCTATGTTGAGGTCAGCATTTTCCTCGAAACTTTCCAGAAGGCAGGAAAAAAAACCCTCAGAGATCTGTCCAGGTGGAGGTCTAGCCACTCCCAACCCTCTGTAAATGCAGGCGGCTGGGAGGAAGGCATTTTTGCATTTCGAACCTGGAAGACTCTTACTTCCTGGCCTTGGTCCTGGAAACGTTATCAGGGAAATGGGAAAACTGTGACGGAGGAGTTTGTGGTCCTAAATTTGGAACCTAGCAGGATGCGGTTTAACTCCGTCCGGATGTTCGGGGAGCGACTTTGCGGCACTGAGCATTTTCTAAAATGAATTGATATGCATTAATTTGACATTGGGAGAAAGCCTACCGGTGTGCAGAGTAAGGTCCTAGTTGTCAAAGAAAGTATCCTACAAAATCAAAGAGTGATGGAGGGACCACAGGAGTTTCTCTTTTTAGAGACCCAGTCTTCCAAAGCTTTCCATTGTTCAACTGCTGCAGGCGACAGCAGCGCCCTCTGGATGTGGCGGCTTACAGCTACAGGTTTCATAGCGTAGAATAAGGGTCGGCTCCCAAGTCTGAAGGAATACTCGCAGCCAAAAAGCAGAGCTCAAAATCCAAGAGGTAACACTGCCAGAAATCCAGTGGTGTGGTCAATGCGGGTCGAAGCCGTGAGTTCTCAGCTTAGGAAATGGTCAAAAAGGAATACATTTGCTTAAAAGCAATCCCAGGATGCCATATCTTAGACATCTCGGGAGTTGGAAGAAGAAACCAATTCCCCAGGTACATTTGGCACCTGAAGGCACGCGCAAGCGCGCGCGCGCGCACACACACACACACACACACACACACACACACACACACACACGATTCTATACATCAGCCCAGTGTATAGTGGCAGTGACCCAAGCACTGCACAACACCGACATCGCAGCCATCGCCAACTTGTCTCCAACTTGTCTCATAATAGCTCAGAAAATTCAGGCCAGGACTCAGAACTTAGCTGCTGGAAAGCCAGGAAGGACGATTCTGAGTGTCTGCTTCCAAGGTTCCAGGGATCTCTGTGCCTAGGAAATCCTAAACCCGGCGGCAATAGAATGCTTCCAGCTCTGATCTTCTGGCGGTCCCCACCCACACAAGCCCATTTTCCCAGCCCTGAGAGCGGCTCTGTGAAAAGGGATCCCGTCTTCGCTTTTTTATTCCCTCAAGGTAGCCACTGAAAGAAGTTAAGCTGAAAAATCATTGATGGCATCTTGGCAGTTAAGTGTCCTATCACTCTGCTTCTGGGGACAAATATCTGGGGTGTTAGTAGGACTGACAACCCGAATTCCAAGGCTCATGCCATTCCAGTCTTCTTGGAAGTTAATTTCTGCTCTCTTTAGAGGAATATGAAGCCTGGATCCTTGCATTCCCTCCTCCCTTATGATCTCCGCAGTCCCCAGATTTGTCACTGTGCTCACCGCACTGGCTAAATCTGGACCGGCTGCTGGGCATAGAGCCGCGTACTCAGACCTCCACAACTGCAGAAGCAAGAAGCCTCTTCGTCCCCAACAGCAAACGCCCAAACTAGGACCCCAGCCCTTGTAGGTACTCCTAGAGCTCAGAGCTCAGAGGGAGCAAGTCTCTAAACGGGGCGGTGGGGGGGGTGGGGGGGGTTGAATTTGAGAGGGATCAAATCAAGTTAATCCCGTGTGCAGATCTGTTCTTGAGATGGAGATTTAACAGTGAGCACCCAGGGAGAATGTGGGGTGGACTGCAGGTGAGACTTGAAAGCAGGCTTGGGATGATTTGAGTGTGAACCCCTAAGGATGCCCCCTGTGGTCCCCAGAGACTGCTATGAGTGGCTGTGCTTTCTGGAAACAGAGGGGAGTCTCTGTGCCAGGACGAATTGTGACTGGTAGTGAGCCTGAGATTTAGTATGGGAGCCTCTCCTCAGCACCGGCAAGCCTACCTGCTCTTTAGCTCTTTAGTAAGGCATCTAAGGATGGGGGCAGGTTGGGGCCTGGATCAAATGCTACTGGAACATCTTGGCAAACAAGCAGCAGGAAGCAAACCGGCAGCTGTGCAAATCCTTAGGCAGGCAGGCAGGCAGGCAGCCTAAGGAGAAGTGAGGAGTGACAGATAGCCAGGCAGGAAGGGGACGAGCTCTACAATGGAAAGTTTGGAGGCATCTGGTACTTCCTCCACTACCGACTACCCCCTACCCCAAGCAGGACACAGCTGAATATGGAACCCCTCCTTACACATGTGACTGATCTCTGTAGCACTTTAAGAGTGCCACGCAGAGGTGAGATCTTACAGCCCAGGGAACACCAAGGTTTCTGTCGATTAGCAGGCTCTTCAAAAGGGGACTATGGCACCCACGGAAAAGATCAATGTGTGGAGGTTTCATGCCGGGTTTTGTTTTGTTTGTTTGTTTGTTGCTATTGTTGTTGATAATAATTTGTTTTTAACTGTGGTCATACACCCCACTACGAAGAAGCTGCAGCAAGCTCAAGTCAAACAAAGTCCTTATGTCCAGCAACAACACCTTTGCCTAAAAGCATCGCCCTGTGCGCATGCTGCGCTGCCCCGAGTCAGCCAGCCCTGCAGTTCAAGAATCCATCCCTAAGGTGCACTGAACTCTCACCTCTAGTTTAGGCGCGGGGTGCTGGGGGGAGGGGTACGATTAGAGTCAGAAAAAGAGCCAGGAGTGCCCGAGGTCCTGGACTCCACTCTCCAAGATCTAGAAATTGGAGTCAGGAGGTACTCAAAGTCAAGCGGGAAAGAAGAAATGAAATTTACCTTGATGTAAAAAGGCCCTCCTAATTCCCGCTAATTTAAGGGTGTTTCTCATTGTCCGTCCGTCCGTCCCCCCGCAGTGCCCCCCCCCCACTTCCATCAATGACCTCAATTCAAATTCAAATGGTGTCATCTTGTTAGATGTTCTGGGTTCTGGAAGCACCGAGGTGACGCAATCTGTCTGGGGCATGGGGCCCTTCCACCCATTGGCTGCCTGGCACCCCGGGACCCCTCCCGACTCACCGCGGCGGGATAAGAGCAGCTGCTGGCGTTGGGAGGCACCAGAGCCACTGCCCAGCTCCAGTCACCGCGACGCAGCAACCTCCGGCCAGCCTCATCCGGACCCCGCAGTCTCTGCTCCAAGCCACCTCTCACTAGGTGAGCCCTGACTCAGGTGTGCTATTCTAGTTGACTCTCCCTCACCCTCTCCTCTCTCCACTCTCGCTTTTAGCCCTCCTTGGTTTGTCTTCCCTGACAGTCCTGGGTCTCAGCTAGCCTGTGGCTCATGCCAGAGCCCGATCTAGGTAGAATCCGACAGAACTAGTCCACAGAGCCTTCCTCCGGTTTCTGTGGAGCACCGGCTCCCGTCTCACCTCTCTCCCGCTGCACACCTGATCTGCCCATCTCGGGTCTCTAGCGCTCCCAGGCGTCGCGCACGCAGTCCGGAGTAGCCCTTGTCAGATGGTGCTTTCAGGATTCACGTTTCCTGAGAAATAGGCCCAGAAGACGAGTCAAGAGCCAGTATATAGCGATCAAAACCCAGCGGCCACAAGCGCAAGCCCGGAATTTGGGACCCTTACATTAAAGTGAACGTCTTGGGCCGGGAAGTTTAGGCTGGTTCTTGCAGGCGACAGAGTTGCCAGAGGGTGGAGCAGCTGAGCAGTACAGCCTACAGTTTCTCACAGATTGCAAGGCAGAAAGAGTCCCCTCTACAGACTTTCTTTCTCACATCCTTGGGTGTCTGCAAAAGCCCTAGAAGGGAAGACAGCTTTATACTTCACTGTGGAAACAATGTAAAGTCAGGAAGCCTCAGGACTCCTTGACTCCTTGAGACTGGCCAACAGTTTTATTTGCCCGTGCGGGAGCTTAGAAGTCACACACACACCACCGCCACCACCATCACCCTCCTCATCTGCTAAGAGTCTTTCCAAGCCGGACTATGTGCCCACCGGACCTTGCGTCTTCTTTGTCAGTGAGGAAGCAAAGGCGATGAGAAATGAAGTTAGCAGCATGAAGCCAACATGCTAGAGAGTCACAAGCAGAGAAGCCCACAGAACTTTGAGCTGGTGCAAATAACTAAGTAAGTAAATAAATAAATAAGATATCGCTCTTCTCTTACAGAGGCATTATGGGCTTTCTGAGGTTCTCCCCTCTTCTGGCCCTCAGCATCTTGCTCCTGTACCAGGCATGCAGCCTCCACGCAGTGCCTTTCAGGTAAGCCTAAAGACAGGGGCCTCTACTGCCCTGGGATTGGACAGCTTCCTGTCAGTTAACTGTATAGTACAAAATGCTTACAAACTAACTCCCTTGAGGAAAATACATGTATGTACATAGGCATGCCCATAAGTTCACTACACACTCTTTATGATATAAAGATGGAAATATATAATTTTTAAGCAATGACAGGATGTACAATATGCCACATTATAAATTCAAATTAGCCCCTTAACTCACAAAGTGCTTTGGTTATTTTTCCCTCAAATTTGGTATCAATAGGCAAAGCTATTTATTCAATTTATCCCTCATGAGATATGAATTTGACTCTAATCTGCTAACTTGCCAATAAATATCACTGACTCTAATTTATAATCTGTTGGTCTATTTCTCATCTACTTACAAAATGTATTTATTAAAATGAGCCCCCAGTTCAAATTCATCGCAAATTATCTTGTTATTTAATTACGGCTGCACTTGTCATTTAACTTGTAAAGTTCCTAAACTGGCTCTGGCGTACCCTCAAGGAGGATACTGGCTCAAGCCTCTCGGGGTCAGCGGCAGGCAAGGAATTAAGAGTCGGTGCTAGTTAGGGTTGCTTCTCCTCCACAGGTCAACCTTGGCAAGCAGCCCAGGCATGGCCACTCTGAGTGAAGAGGAGGCTCGCCTGCTGGCTGCACTGGTTCAGGATTATGTGCAGATGAAAGCCAGGGAGCTGGAGCAGGAGGAGGAACAGGAGGCTGAGGGCTCCAGGTAAGGTCCCTTACCCTGCCTAGCACACCAAGAGGAAGGCAGAGCCCACGAGGTAGGAGAGAATACACTGGCCATCTGGCTGCTGTTTGGCAGGACACAAGGCGCAGCTATTCTCAGGGTCCAGTGAAGACAGACGTCATCTGGTGAGACCGTGGTTAAATCACACGGTCTATTCCTGAAAGCACTTTAGAGAAGGTGTAGAATATCTGTAGAAATGAGCCTGGTAATACTGGGCAGAGTTCCTGTCACTGGACGAGTTAAGGCCAGTAAAGGTAAAGCCTAAAGTCTGGAGACCCCTGCAGAGATGTGACAGTGGTCACAGGGCCAAGGAGAGCACTCCCTCCCTATCCCTGCCTCCCTGCGTGCCTGCCTGCCCCCAGCCTGGAAACAGACCAGCCCTGGCCTGGCTCCAGCACCACCCAAGGAAAAGCATGTGTTCACCCGCATCCACCCTGAGAGACACCCTGCCAAGCATGAAAGGTGAACGGCAAATGGAATGCCAGAGTCACCCTTTTCCTCTGCCCTTCCCGACACCATCCTGACCCACCACTCTCCAAGTTTTCCCAATAGTGTATGTGTGAACTGACCTCCTACTACCCCCTGTCCCAACTTCCAGTCTCCCGAATGTCTTAACGTGCTGACCCTGCTGCCCACAGGGTCAGCCCCTGGTGCATGGCACTTCCGCGCATGTCTTCTCCCTGCAGCTTGGACAGCCCCAGATCTAAGCGGTGTGGGAATCTGAGTACCTGCATGCTGGGCACGTACACACAAGACCTCAACAAGTTTCACACTTTCCCCCAAACTGCAATTGGGGTTGGAGCACCTGGCAAGAAAAGGGATATGGCCAAGAACTTGGAGACAAGCCGCCACGCCCTTTTTGGCAACTAAGCTTCCCCTCCGCCCTGCTCCCCATCCTCTCTAGTTTTCTTCCTCACACTCTTCCTATGACTTGATGCATGTAGTTCCTCACTGGTTGCTCTCCCGAGGCAAGGGATGGATGGTATCTGGGATCCATAGCAGGTGAGGAGAAAGAACTCACAGGCTAAAGGTGAATCACGCAAGAGGATGTCAGACCACAAGGGCAGTCCTCTGGCTTCTGAACAGAGCTCTTCAGGCTTGCTTCTGAAAGTGTCGGTTGTTTGGGAAATAAAACTATTTTCCTAAAAAGACTTGAGCCATGGTGGTCATTGCTCTAGCCCACATCTCAGGCTTCATGGAGTTCAAGACCTGTGGTTAGAAGTAGTCTTAGCCCTAGGGTTAAGCAGTCATAATTCGGTGAGCAGTGGCCATGACTCGGCTCAAGCAGTAGGAAGAGAGGCACCCAGGAGCAGGTAAGGCCCTCCGGGACTGGATGCTCCACAACCCGCTCTTCCTTCAGGTAAGACTGGAGTGCCTTCGCTTTACTAAGGGGGGGGGGGCTTCTGTGTCTAATTGGGACATGG
Organism: Acomys russatus; assembly: GCF_903995435.1. Classification (NCBI taxonomy): domain Eukaryota; kingdom Metazoa; phylum Chordata; class Mammalia; order Rodentia; family Muridae; genus Acomys; species Acomys russatus. The sequence continues at coordinate 64,035,159 of NC_067143.1, read as the reverse complement.
ATTCTACAGTCCTTGTGAATGGGCTCAGAGGTGGCATCAAAACTCACCCTCCACTCATACGTTCTTGCTTATTGTTATGTATACGGTCATGGTTGGCTGTCATAGCCCTGTGATGCATGGCCAGTCAACCCAAAATCCCTCCTGGGTTTTCTAATGCCTCTGGGAATATCTAAGGGAAGTGATCACAGCATTTCCCTAATGGTCTTGTGATCCTTTGTCCTGATAACCATGCTTGGGAGAAACACTTAAAGCTAATTGGTGCTTCTGAGAGCAGCAATATTCCCATGATAGTCCCATGGGGCAGACACCTCCCCAGCCTCAGTGACTGACTCTCTCCCTCTCTCTCTCTCTGTTTGTCTCTGTCTCTGTCTGTCTCTCTCTATTTCTCTGTCTGTCTGTCTCTGTCTCTGTCTGTCTCTGTGTCTCTGTCTCTGTCTGTCTCTGTGTCTCTGTCTGTCTCTGTCTCTATCTGTGTCTACCTGTCTCTGTCTCTCTGTTGCTCTCTCTCTCTCTCTCCCTCCCTCCCTCTCACCCACCCTCTCCCTCCCACCCACCCTCTCCCTCTCTACCTTCCCCTCACCACCCTGAATATTAGCATCACTGCCCAGAAGAGATCCTGCAACACTGCCACCTGCGTGACGCACCGGCTGGCAGGCTTGCTGAGCAGATCAGGAGGTGTGGTGAAGGACAACTTTGTGCCCACCAACGTGGGCTCTGAAGCCTTCGGCCGGCGCCGTAGGGACCTTCAGGCCTGAACAGAGAATAGCCTCAGAATGAAGGTGACTTCTTTGTACAACTGGTAGGAAAGTTGATGTGCCCGTATCTGAGGGATACGAGCTATACCCTGAACCTCACTGGACCCACAGATCAGATCACGTTTAACCCACACCCCACTCCCGGCCAGTCTTCCCTTCTCTCACCCCCCACCCCACCCTGGGCCAGCCTCCCCTTCTCCCAGCCCACACACTCTGCCGTTGTTTTCCTCTCTCCTGTAATGCTGTACTTTTGGACCAGGAGCTACAGATACTATGCACTCATCATTGTAGCTGTAGATATTCTGCCCTCTGGGTTGGAAAGCCAGTGACACCACACTACACTGTGTATACACTGCACACCACAACGCAGCAATAGCTATAGAGTTAAGAACTGTATTTGCTCTCTATTAGGTATGTAACCATTGGACAGTCACTTAACTCCCACTGAGTTTCAAATTTATTTCTTTGTAAACTGGGGACATCAACAGGACCTACCCTCCTAGTATTAATAGAAAACTAAATTAAATAATATCAAAAGCTTCACAATCAATTTCTAAGCTGTTCTTTTTTCCCCTCCTCCTAGGTTACAGTAAAGATACACTCTTTCACATGTAAAGTCATGTGTAGGAAAGGCTGATGGAAGACATATATTTGCATCCTCCTCGGTATCGGAAACCTTTCTCCCTTGGACAGAAACTAAAGCTAAGTGCAGAGCAAGCTCGTTATAGTTGCACATTGCGTCGTATGATTCTGTATCCAATAAACATGGCAGCATGGTTCCGGCTTATCTCCTAGCAAGTCTGGTCCCTGTAAACCGTCCTGTTCATGTTGACTACCCTGCTAAATGTCATGGGGATATGAAACCACTGCCTCTTGGTCTTCTGGGAACACATGGTAATGTTGTGACTTAGTGGAACCATTTGTTTAAAGAATTGTCAGTGTTGTCATTTGTGAACTTAATCAAAATTAAAAAGAATGTATTTTCGCTATCCTCAAGTGGAGTCTTTGCTATTATTTACATTGCTTTCCCAAGAGAGCTCTGGAGGTCTGTGCGCCCTTTGCTGAAGCAAAGGCATTGTGCTTGGGCGACTCTAGGAGTCACGGGCTCTGAGTTTTGTTAACCTCCTCCATTTACTAGAATGCCGTGTATGTCAACGAGGATGATGAACATTTATTTCCAGAGAGTGAGCTGGTTGCCAGCCCGAGAGGTTACCTGTGACTCTTCCTTTCTCAGGTTGGCCACTGCTCACCCTTGCCTTTTCTCCTCGTAAAAGTCCCCTGCTTGCACCTCTTGGCCTACAAAGACCTTTAGAAATGGTAGCATGGAGTTTAAAATGAGAACCAAAAACTACCCAACCTAGAATGGTCATCAGTGCCATCCAGACTCACTTTTGTTTATGTGAGACACATAAAGGAGTCTTGCTCAAGGTCCTGCAACAAGTCTGACAGACATTTGCACATTTAACAAACAGTTGCTTACTGACAGCTACATGACACCATTATTTTAGGCACTGGGAATTTTGAGCAATAAACAGACCAGACAAAAGTTCTTGCCTGCACAGCGCTTACATTCTACTTCAGGGAGCCTGAGGTAATAGGTGCTGCAGAATCACAGACTTGTTACACATAGGTCTCTGGGATGTCATTGTTTCTGATGCTTCCTTTCATGTAGGCACTTGCCAGTAACAATGTCCCTAGCACCTACTGGGACCCATGAGTAACAATGTCCCTAGCACTTACTGGGACCCTCTAGTAACAATGTTCCTAGCACCTACTGGGGCCCACTAGTAACAATGTCCCTAGCACCTACTGGGACCCACTAGTAACAATGTCCCTAGCACCTACTGGGACCCCCTAGTAACAATGTTCCTAGCACCTACTGGGACCCACCAGTAACAATGTCCCTAGCACCTACTGGCACCTACCAGTGGCAAGTTGCCAAGTAGAACCCCAAGATGAGTGGGTAGCCAGTCTTACTGGTAACCAAGTCAGGCAATCAGTTAGTTACTTAAAGAGCTCAGCCTCTTCTATCAGTCAGGACCATGTAGAATGATATTCCTTCCTTCCTTCAGTCTATTCACCATAGTGCCCCAGCTGTCAGTGTAAAAGGCGAATTACCGCTATCTCTCCTATGCTTAAAATGCTTCAGTGACTCTTCATCAATCCAGAAAAATACCTGAGACACTGCGGTAACTTACAAGTCCAATTTGTGCTTCTCTTTTCACATCCAGCCCCATCATCTGCCTAGCTGCATCTCTTACCCTCCCACATACTGGCTTTAATACTATTTTTCAGCTCCGAGACACAATCTAACCGCACTGTTCTAAACCATTTGGTTAATTATGGTCAGCAGAAAGGCCAGGGGCACACTAGGCATGATACCTATGATTCTGTAAATAAGTTAAAAGTAAGGAAAACAAAAATATTTTGATTTTGTATCTAGGGTTACTTCAAATTTACGCTGCATTCACGCCAGAATCCTGTGGATAGATCCAGGGTGGCTCAGGGGTCCACAGAGTGACTAACCCTTGAACAGCAGCAGGTTCAGTGGCTTAGACACCTAACAGTCAAATAGACATCAGCAGCACACCAGGAGATATCGCACCATAAGAACAATTACTTTACTCTTCACATGTGACATGGACCACTACAGGAAAGAGGGTTTTTGTTATTGTTGTTTTTTATTGTCTTTCTTTCTTTCTTTCTTTTTTTTTTTTTTTTTTTTTTTTTTTTTTTTTTTTTTTTTTTTTTTTTTTTTCTTTCACAGAGAAATCTTTTATTAAGAGAGGCAGAAAAGTTAAAGTGGCTGGTTTCTGACCCAGGCAGAAAAACAGTAGCAAATGACTTTGCAGGTTTTATTTTTATTTTTAATTTTAATTTATTGGTATAATCACTTTACAGCCTGATCCCAGCCCTCCTTCTCCTCTCCTCCCAGTCCTGCCCTCACATCCCCCTCCTCCCATTCCCTCCTCTCCTTCTCAGAGAAGGAGGGGCTTCCAAGGGGTATCAAAGTACCCTGGCACCTCAAGTCACAGCAGGATTAAGCATATCCTCTCCCACTGGGCCTGACAAGGCAGCCCAGCTAGGGGAAAGGGATCCAGTGGCAGGCAACAGAGTCAGAGACAGTCTCTGTTCCCATTATTAGGGGACCCCCATATTGATCATCTGCACGTCTACCACCAAGACCCAGAAAGACCTGAATGGTATGTACTCACAAGTGGACATTAGCCTAAAGTACAGGATAACCATGTTTCAATCCACAGACCCAAAGAAGCCAAGGGGGGACCAAGGGAAGATGTTTGAATCTCACTCGGAACAGGAAATAGCGTAGACATCTGAAGTACATGGAGAGAGGGAACTGTGTGGGAGAGGGGGTGGGGAGGGAATAGGGATCCGGTGTGTAGAGAGCAGGGGTTGGGGTGTGGAAGGGCAAAGACTGGGAGAAAGAATGGAAATTGCTGTGGGGGGCATCTTTGGGACCAGGAGATTCCTGGAGTCTATGGGGGTGACCCTAGCTGAGACTCCTAGCATCAGGGATTAAGGAGCCTGAAGTCACCACCTCTTGTAGCCAAGTGGGACTGCCAGTAGAGGGAGGGGGGACACCAAACTACCCTTCAAACCTTTGACTCAAAATTTGTCTTGCCTACAAGACATGTAGGGATAAAGATGGAACAGGGATTGGGGGAAGGTCCAACCAATGGCTGGCCCAACTTGAGACCCACCCCATGGGAGAGAGTCACCTCCTGACACTATTAATGATACTCTGCTATGCTTGCAGGCAGGAGCCCAGCATAGCTGCCTCCTGAGAGGCCTCATCCAACATCAGATGAAACAGATGCAGAGACCCACAGCCAAGCATTAGATGGAGCTCAGGGATTCTTGTGGAAGAGTGGGAGGAAGGATTGAGAGAGCCAGAGAGGTCAAGGACACTACAAGAAGACCTACAGAATCAACTAACGTAGGCTCCTGGGCGCCTTACAGAGACTGAACCACCAACCAAAAAGCACACATGGGCTGGACCTAGACCCCTACACATATGTAGCAGATATGCAGTGTGGTCAAGAGAGGTCTTCTAATGCCAATAAACTGTCAGAGATGCAATGTATATGCTGTAACTAAATGGATAAGTGCTCCCAGCCTTCAGCACGCTACAGGATTATGTACTCTGATCCTTGCCATGGCCTCGTGGATAGGGGAAATCGACTCCTTTGCCCTTCAGCTCTAGGCTTGGCCATGTGGCCTGTTTTGGCTAAAAGAATATTGTAGTCTAAAGACAAGCAGAAAGTTGAAATGTGTTTTTATGGTTGAATTTTGTGCTCGAGTTCCCTTTGCTGTCATGAAAAGAACACACCCAATGCCATGCTTGGCCAAATTACTCAAAAGGAGATACAGAGCTAATTCTATCATTTAGCCTACACTCAAAGCCAGTCAGCAACTACCCACAAACCCACAGGCAGGAAAAAGAAATGTTCACAGTCCAAGGACACTGAGCTTATTCTTGTGTTATTGTGGACAACAGAAAATTTGAAGACTGTCAAGACTTCCATATGTCGAAATATTAACCCTCAGAGTGACGCCATCTCAGGAGCTAATTAAGGTGCGGTGGGGTCCCAGTCTGATGGGTCTGCTATCCTCTTAAGAAGGTGACATGCTGTCTGTCACTCTCCTCATACACAGAGAAGATTCCAGCTGAGGACACAGGGATCTGAGAAGCAAAGCCTTAGCAGATACAACCTTGGTGCTGTGACTTTGACTTCCAGCCTTCAGCTGTGACACCAAGGTCTGCGATTCAAGCCACTCACCCTGTGGCATTGTTATAGCAGATGGCACAGGGAGTCTATTACTTTGAGTAAATCTTCTAAGAGATAAGTCAGTGGTCGGATGTCCTCTACACAAAGCTTTCTACCACACAGTCTGACTCATTCCATCCCCCCACCTTTCTTCCCACCAATGGAGGATCCACTTTCACTTCCTTGGAGACTGTTTAGAAACATCTCTTTTGCCCCTTCTGACTGTAGCAGGCTAACTCCATCTGAAGGGCCGCCTCCATGGCTGACACCAGATGCCCTCTCTTCCTTCAAGACTGCCCAGACACCAATTTTCCAAGATGCCTTCATTATACATAAAATGGCCTGCCATCTCTGCTCATATGCTAGCTACTACATTAAAATTTAATTTCATTCACAGAACTTATCACTTTCTAAAATCTATATATGTATTATTTCTTTTCTGTGTTCTACTAGCACATAACTGAAAAAGAAAGTCATCTATATACATAAATATATATAACTATTTCCTATGTCTACAAAGTTCCTAGAACAATATTTACCAATATTTATTTATCTTAATAAATATTTATTAAGTTAATTTATTAATTGTAAAATATTTAGTTTTATTTTACCCTTTGAGTTCACTTTTAATGATATACCACGTTTTGAGATGTACTAATTTTGTTTTTCTAACTTTAGATTATAATATATTTACAACTTTACTCACTTCTCATTCTTCCCTCTGAACCCCCCTGTATACTCAGCTATGCTCTCTTTCAATTTCATGACCTCTTTTTCCATTCACTGTTTTACATGCATATATGGACTCATAAATACATTCATATTCTAAATATGACCTTCTTAATCTGTACAATGTTGCACTTAGGCATGCTTTCAGAGATGACCACTTGGTATTGGCCATTTTAAACTACAATTTTTGTTTTGAGTTCCAATTCCACTTAAAAGTTACTAAGCAGAACACTTTATAATTTTAAATAATTTTTAAAATTATACTCAATCATTCAGGTCTAGGTTATGGTACTGTATTTTGATAAAGTTGTATCTACAATATTTTATTTGGGAAATTTCTTAGGACTCTGGGTAGTGCTTATAATATGATCATTTGCCTAAACATTTTTAAAAATGAAAAGTAATTTTCCTACAGTAGGAATTTCACATCTAGAGTAGTTTACCTAAATTATGTATGTAATTACAGCGATTAATTTCATTGTGTTTTGTTTTATTTTTGTAAAGATAATGGTAAGAAACTAAAATAGGCCAATAAAGTTTCCAAGGGCTACTTTATTCTTGTGACTTACTTTCTGCATTTCTAATATTTTTTTTTCTTTTTTTTTTTAATTAATTATTCTTATTACATCTCAATGTTTATCCCATCCCTTGTATCCTCCCATTCCCCCCCCCAATTTTCCCATTATTCCCCTCCCCTATGACTGTTCCTGAGGGGGATTACGTCCCCCTATATATTCTCATAGGGTATCAAGTCTCTTCTTGGCTACTTGCTGTCCTTCCTCTGAGTGCCACCAGGTCTCCCCCTCCAGGGGACATGGTCAAATGTGAGGCACCAGAGTACGTGAGAAAGTCATATCACACTCTCCACTCAACTGTGGAGAATATTCTGACCATTGGCTAGATCTGGGAAGGGGTTTAAAGTTTACCTTCTGTATTGTCCTTGGCTGGTGCCTTAGTTTGAGCGGGAACCCTGGGCCCAAATCTGCCTATCATATTGTTCTACTTGTAGATTTCTAGGACCCTCTGGATCCTTTTATTTTGCTGTTCTCCCATGCGTCTCTCATTTAGAGTCCCAATAGGATGCCTTCCCCTCTGTCCCAGTCTAATATTTTACAATATACATATTTCTTATTTTAAAGTAAACTTTCATGAAACAAATGTGTATATAGTACATAAACTCATGTAATTGCCATATCAAAGCTACAGAATGTTTTCATTACTACAGAATTTTTTCACACCAGTCTGAAGTCACCATTCCTAAAATCCTATCCAAGATATCACTGGCATTTTGGACTCGTTTTTAGATAAATTAGATGGAAAGCAGATAGATGATTGATGTAGATAGATAGGCAGGCAGATAAAGAGATTGCCTAATACATACATACATACATACATACATACATACATACATACAGCAAAACAGACGACAGGTCACATGTTCCCCCTTGCCTCTAGCTTCTTTCATTAGCATAATGTACATAGATTTACTTATATTGTTATACAATTGATATATGGCTATTTTGGGGATTTTTTGTGTATTAGATTTTGAATATTTTGGTGAGAGAAGTTAAGTAGCAGTCCATTGTATACCACAGCTTGTTGGACAGACACTTGATTTGGTTCCAGGTCTTGGTTATTTTGAGTGATTTTCTTATGAGTGCTTCTGAGGGAAGCAGTGAAGCTGTTTCTCCTGAGTGCACAGCTGTGAGTTCTGTGGTTATTGATCATAATAACTACACTGACTTCTGATGGCTGTGCTGCTCCACAGTGCCAGCAGAAAAACAGGATTTTTCTTTCTATTTTACATGTCCTTCCAGTTCTGGTGTTTCCAGGTTTTTTGTTTTGTCTTTATTTTAGCTATTCCTATGATTCTGTAATAGTATACCATCAGACTCTAAATGGTCACTCTTGATGATCACCCTGTGTGCTTATTGATTAATCAGTAATCAATAAAAATTATAAAATTTTATTGATTTATATTGAATTATATTTATAATTTTTATTGATTCATAAGAATCATTAATTTTTATAGTTTTGCTTAACTATGCTGCCCGTTGACTGGACAGATTACCTGCTTATTACTGAGTTATAGTTGATCTCTGCATCCACACACCAGTCCTGATTCCTTTTAGGACACTATTTTTGCATGTACTTTCTCACATTTGTATCAATTCTAGATCATTCTCTGTGTGGAATGCTGTATGCCACATAAGCTAGGGAAGGGTCTCTGGACAATGGCCAGAAGAAGGAATCAGCCTTCTAGCACCGCATGTGAGCTCAGGTGTGATGACCCTGCAGGTGATACCCGCCCTACATAAGCTCTGGACAGCATCCCATGAAACACGAAACAGGACCACTCTTACTGAGCTGCTCCCAGATTCCCGACACTGGGAAACTGTGCAATATAGTAACTGCTGTTCTGAACTGCTAAATCCTAAAAATAATGTGCTATACAGCACAATAGGTAAGTAACGCCCCTCCAAACTATGAGAACTCTAGCTCAGCCCCTCACATCTGAACCGCACATCCTCTTGAAGTTGCCGGATATGCAAATCCAAGTTCAATCTGGAGGTCAGTGTTTCCAGAAAGGACAGATCAGAATCCTCCTCCCTGCTTCCTGGTCCAAAAGCCCACAAGAGACTAAACACAATGGTGCACACTTTTGCTCTTAGTAATGAGTGCTTTTCCTTAGCACTATCTCCCCTCCTGAGGTCTCATCTCTTTTCATCCTGTAGCAACAGCGTCAAGTCATTCTTTTTGCCTCTAAGGTCCTCACCATAAGAAGAAATGTTAATGATCCTGTAGATCAAACCACCTCTAGAAGATCTTCCAAGTGGTCTTCTACTTAATTTTTGAAAATTTGAGGTTCTGAGAGACTCCCTTAGTTACTGCACTATTGCTGTGAAGAGACTCCAGAACCAATGCAACCATCATAAAGGGAAGCATTTGACTGGAGGCTCGCTCGCAGTTTAATCGGGTTAGCCCATGATTATGACTGTGGGGAGCAGACAGGCATGGTGCTAGAGCTGGGAGCTTTACATACTGATACAGATGCAGCAGGCTGAGAGAGAGGGGGCGGGGGAGGGAGGGAGGGAGGGAGGGAGGGAGGGAGGGAGGGAGGGAGGGAGACATGGCTTGGTGTAGGCTTTTAAAACATCAGTCATCAAAGTCCACCCTCAGTGAAATGCCTTCTCCAACCAGGACGCACACCCCAACCCTTTTCATACAATTCCACTGACTAGTGGCCAAGCAATCAAACATTTGAGCCTATGGAGACTGTTCTCATCAAAGCATCATAGGAACCTAATTCCATTTCTGGATCACTCTTTTAAAAATCTCCTCATCAACCAGCAGAGGTCTTTTCCGCTTTCCTCCTTCATTTGGTTTGCATGAGATTCGCTCTTGAGCTGACCCTCCAACCAAAGACCAACCTCCATAAGGATGGAGTACTAATGGTCAGCCAGGCAAAGAAAGTAACTTTCTCTCCACTGTGAAATCCATAGATAGTCCAACCAAGCTTGGTTTTCTATGCGATATATTAGCTGGATTTACCCTATACCAACTATTTCAAGCCCCATAAATATCTTTTTTTAATGAATTTATCTGGGTACCTCTGTGGCTGCTGCTGCATTGGTGTGATGGGTAGAGCTGACAAATGTCTTGCCCTTGTCTCAGGCAGGGCCCTGAGCCAAGCACTGTAAGTCTGGACTCATCTTTCTCACTTAGACTGGCCAGCACTATGATAAGATTAATGGTTTCTATAAAGAGGGGTGCTTTAGGGACTTCCTGGAGAGCTTGGCTCGTCTGTGGATCTAAGAAGTCCACAGGAGTGGTGTCTTGCCTATATAATCAGTGCCAACTATGTGCAAAGCCTTGCACAATGCCTTCAGCATAGTCTACAGAACTGCAGTGAGGTACCAGCTGGCTACTGCGTCAGCCCCACTACTTACATGCACTCCTCCCACCCTCTGACCTCCAATTATACTGGCCTTCCTTCAGTGTGCTATATTTGCCATGGTCATCCAGACACAGGGTCTTTCAACATTACGTTGGGCTGGAGTCTCTCTGTTTATCCCAAGCTCACTCTTACTCATCTTTCTTATCTCAGCTAAGCACGGCTTCCTTTGGGGAGTCTTCTGGGGCTGCCACCCTCATGTCTATGTTGTATTTATTTCTTAGTGGATTTCAAAAGGCAGAGACATGCCTTTCTTTCAGTCACCATTTCATTTGAACTTATTCCTCCAATTACTTAATATCTGTTCTCAGACACTGACACAGAGGCTACAACCATTTTGTTTATATTACAACACTTTGCTGAGTCCCGTGACAAATGATGGTACAACCTCAAATCTAGATGGAAAACCACCTTCTGAAAGGGTGACTTATGTCACAAGGTTTCCATGAGACAATCAGATAGCCTTTGGGAGCAGACACACAGATATAGCTTCAGCTTACTTGGTTCCCAGTTCATCTGGTTCCCAAGAGTAATCAAATCATCCCCAAATAGTGGTCAACCCCACTATCTGCCTATTCTGTGATCATAAGCACTAGTTATTTTCACTTCCATGGTCTTTGTGTTTCTTTGCAACGTTAACTGTTTGTATGGAATCAAAGGTCAGCAAACAACCCTTCATCTTCCTGTATGGACAATCTTCAGTGTTATCATCATCAATGACTTAAAAAATCCTAGGTGATTAGTAAACAACTCTGGGTCTAGCTGCTATCTCCAGGGGTGGGCAGATCATGAGGACCTTAATCTAATCAGTGGATTCTTCCTGTGATTGGTTCACAATATGATGGTATTGCCGGAAGATGATGCAAAGTGGGAGGCAGGGCCTAGCTGGATGCAGTTCCCCGCTGAAGGAATGTTCTCAGCATCTTATCTTCCTCTATTCCTCTCCTTTGCTTCCTGCTCACCATGGTATGAGCTACTCTTCTGTGATGGGCGGACAGCATTGAAATGTCAAAATAAAGCCTTCTAACTTTGCATTGTTCAAGTTAAGTATTTTAGAGCAATAAGAAAAGTATCTAGTACATTTCCATAGTTAGCATTAATTCTGACTTCAGAGGTGCTACCCCAGTATATTAAATTTCTTAATTATTCCACCTTAACTCAACAAAGACCAGATCTCTTACTTACTTCTATAAAGTAGAGATTCCAAAGGTATACAGGAAACAAAATTTCCTTCAAGTCTACAAGGTACCAAACATTGCTGGCTGGTGGAGATATGTTGAGTAAGAAAGACATGGCCCTTGGTCTCACAGGTAGACAGACAGAGAAGACTGGCATAAAGTGCCAATGTGAAATATAGCTAGCAAAAGGACAGTACTGTGCAGCACACACATGTGGAACTCATGGAAAGAGATCCTTTTTTAGACATTTGAGGTTGAAAGTGTTGGGAGGAGGCACATGGAGAGAACTGAGAGCAGGCTTCCTAGAAGGATGGGGCTTGTTCATAGCAGCTCTTTCCAATCCTGAATTCAGGGATGTGTCACTGGCAGCATGAACTCAGGCTTGTTTGGGGTATTTATACGGTGGAAACTGACTAAGAATTACCAGCTGTTAAACATTTACCACATCCAGCTGCAAATTATGTTCTGTAAACAGAGAGTATGTTAAAGTCTAGTGCACAAGAAGAGGTGAGATGAGACCAGATTTGCCTTTTCAGTGGTGGTGCCTGAGCATCTATGCTTTTTACTCAGCTATCTCTCTCTCTCTTTCTTTCTCTCTCTCTCTCTCTCTCTCTCTCTCTCTCTCTCTCTCTCTCTCTCTCTCTCTCTCTCTCTCTCTCTCTAGTTCTTTTGGTAATTTTAGGAACTACTGCATTAGGAACTACTGAGAGAGTCTTGTAAACCACACTAATATGTTGTTATTTGACACAGGATCAAAATCAAGAGAGGGCCGTACGTGGCCGGCCGTAGCCAAGCCCCCATGTAGATATAGAGGGAAAAGCATGGGTGCAAGGTAAGGTTGCATTGCAAAGAGTTCTCCCAGAGAAAAAGGCCTTGCATAGCAGGGGTATAATAGCGAGATTTTGGAGCTATCTTAGAACTCTGCATAACCGACTCCACCCTTGATCGCTAATGATTCACACACTGCCCACGAGCAATACATTCATTGCATTGCAAAGTTCCCCAGAGTCTCATCTCATTACAGCATCAGCTCAAAAGCCAATATTTCATCATCTAAACCACAACTCTGGGTACCAGTGAAGCTCCCAGGTATAATCTATCTAAAGTACATCAGCTGGGACACAGTTTGCCTCCATCTATGGACCTGTAAAACAAAAAGACATATGCAGTGTGCAACACCGAGATGGAACATCCTAATATGTGGGCATTCTGTTTCAAAGTGGGGCATGCACGCATGTATTGTATAAGCATGTTCACATATGTGGGTACTGATGCACATTCCAGAGGTTGGTCTTGGACATCTTTTGTAGTCATTCTTCATCTTATGTATTGAAGGATAATTTCTCACTTTAAAAAAAAAAATCATCTCACTGATGTGGTAGTGAAGCTAGCCAGCTTGCTCTGGGAGTACCAGCCTCACTGTCTGAGCACAAGGATCATAGTCAGGATCCCAAGCCTTCCTGGCACTCACATGTGTGCTGGGCACGCCCCTCACACTTGTGCAGCAAGCACGTAACCCACTGAGCCATCTCTCCACCCAGACCCAGTCATCAGGGTGTTGAAGGTCCAGAAACTTCCGTGAATTCTGAGGCTTTCCCTGTCTCTTCTGGTTGAAGCTGGCTTTCTTCCTGCTGAAACAATCTTTGTGTTTGGTTGGCCTGCCTCTGCCTCGAGTGCTGGAGTAACAGGCTCACATCACTGCATGTGGCTTGAATCGATCTTTTAAAACACATTGTGGCCTTCTGTAGATTTTACAAGGATTTGCTCCATCATACCAAGGTGACACCCACAGATAATCCGTTCTCTATCGTTGGATCCTCATCAGTATCCAAGGAAAAACAGTAAACTTCCTAAAGACCTTCTAGTTTGACTGAAAGAATTAGAAACATACCTGAATCTCTTGACAGCACCTGAGCACTGGGGCCGAATGGAATTCCAGTCTCAGGAGAACTGAGATGGAGGTTACACTGCCGCTTTCTCTCTGTGAGACTTCAGCAAGTACGACAGAAAGCTCACATTTCTCACTGAGCCATGCTTTCCCAATAAGGAGGCTTTTAATCTCAATATCTTTGGTCACCTAAGGAGGGCTGAGAATTTTCCAATGCATAGGTCTTATTTGATTTTTTAAAAATTACTAATGTTGTATAATGGGGCAGTGGGCCACCACGGTGAGCCAGGCCAAGGTGTAACCTCCCCACCCCCACCCCATCCTGCTGAGGAATTACACACCATACAACAAACCTGATATAAAGGAGGTTTATTGTGGGAAGCGGGGGTGCAAGGAGAGAGAGGGCAGGGAGGGAGAGAAAGAGGGCACTGATGACAGGGAAAGAGAAAGAAAGCTTAGGGTGAGAGGGAGAACAGAGAGATGCCGACAGCTGGGCTGGCGCACCTGGTAGTAGCAGATGATGATGTAAGGATGTTTCTGGGTCCCTGGAGCAGGCTAGTGGGATTGCCTGTTACTAACAACTGTTATTCAACAGATCTCCCTTCAATTTATAGCTTTCCTCTCATGCATAAACAACAGGAAGACAAGCAAAGCGCTCATCACTCAGCTTGGGATCCTCCCAGCTATCTGTGTACTCACCACTTATAAGTACCGCTCCCCACATAACTACAGGAGATGGTTTTGCTAAGTTTCTGTTGCTGAATGGTGAGGATTTTTCCTTCTACTTTCCAGTAACACATTTCTCACTTGCCCGTGAGCCCTTCACACCAGACCTAACCTTAAAGTCTGGATTTCTATTAGGAGTTCTCCCAAGACAATTTAAACTATATCATGCATTATTTTCAAAGTTCTTCTGGCTTCTGCCTTCTCTTCACTTCCATAACTGTGGTCACTCAGTGTCATCCCATTTTCAGGTATTCCATATGTGTTAGTCATCTATCGTTACAAAACAGACACACACACACACACACACACACACACACACACACACACACAAATCACACATCCCCGCAGCTATCACCAACTGGAACTTAGTTCCAGTTCTTACCCATGCCAATCTGGATCATCTCAATCAACTCCTACAGGCTTCTTGTTATTGATGAGCGTGATTGTTGTCTTAGTTACTTTTCCATTGCTCTGAAGGGATGCCATGACCAAGGCAACTTAGGAAAGAAAGCATTTAATTGGGGGCTGGCTTACAGTTTAGAGCTTGGCAGCAGGCAGGCAGGCATGGTGCTCAGCAGTAGCTGAGAGCTAACATACTGGGACAACAACCACAAGAAGCAGTTAAAGAGCTGACTGTAAGGGCGTGGACTTTCCTACTCCCCCAGCGACACACCTCCTCCAACACCACCACACTTCCTGATCCTTCCCAAACAGTTCTGCCCACTTCAGACAAAGTATTCACATACATGGGCACACGTGGGCATTTCTCATTCAAACCATACTAGTTAATATTGATTGTCAATGTGACAAGCTCTAGAATCACCTAGGAGACAAATCTCTGGGTGTATTTGTAACAGAGCTCTAGTTTGGGTTAACTGTGAACAGAGCTCTAGTTTGGGTTAACTGAGATAGGGAAGGCCCACACTAAGGGTGAGTGGCACTGAAAGACATCCCAACATGAACAAAAAGCAAAACTCCTGCTGAGCACCAGCACTCTCCCCTCAGCTTCCTCCCACCCCTGAGGATGTGATATGACCAGCTTCCTCAAGCTCTGACTGCTCTGCCATGATGGATTGTGCTGGAATAAACCTTCCTGAATAAACTTCCTGAACTTACTTTTGCTCACAGGAGCAGCAGCAGCAGCAACAACAACAACAACAAAAGTAAGTAAGATATTTAGCTTTCTTCTATTCGTTTTTTTTTGTTTGGTTGGTTGGTTGCTTTTTTTTTTTCTTTTTTTTTTTTTAGGTAAGCGAGAGTATGTTCTTGCTCCTTTAAAGAAATTACTGAACCTCACATCTCACCCATAAAGATAGACATTACCTCAGGGTAAAAGGCTGGAAAAAAATATTCCAAGCAAATGGTCACAAGAAGCAAGCAGGTGTAGCCATTACAATATCTAACAAACTAGACTTTCAACCAAAATTAATCAAAAGGGATGAGGAAGGACACTTCATACTCATCAAAGGTAAAGTCAACCAAGATGACATCACAATTCTGAACATCTATGTTCCCAATACAAGGGCACCCACATTTGTAAAAGATCTCCTAAAAAAGCTTAAACCACACATCGATCCCCACACAATAATAGTGGGAGACTTCAACACCCCACTCTCACTGAAGGATAGGTCATTGAAACAGAAACTAAACTGAGAAATAAGATCATTAACCAATGCCATGAATCAAATGGACCTAACAGATATCTACAGAACCTTTCACCCAAACAAAAAGGAATATACCTTCTTCTCTGTACCTATGGAGCCTTCTCCAAAATTGATCACATAGTAGGTCACAAAGCAAGCCTCAACAGATACAAGAGGATTGAAATAATACCTTGTATCCTATCAGATCACCATGCTCTTAGGCTGCAATTCAACAACAACAGAAATAACAAAAAGCCTACAAATAACTCTCTACTTAATGACACCTGGGTCAGGGAAGAAATAAAGAAATTAAGGACTTCCTGAAATTCAATGAAAATGAAGAAACAACATACCAAATTTGTGGGATACATTCATAGCATTAAGTGCCTTTAAAAAGAAATTGGAAACATCCCATATAAGCAACTTAACGACACAGCTGGAAGCCCTAGAAAAAAAAAGGAAGCAGAAACACCCAAGAGGAGTAGACATCTGGAAATAATCAAACTCAGGGCTGAAATTAATAAATTAGAAACTAAGAAAATAGTACAAAGAATCAACAAAACCAAGAGCTGGTTCTTTGAGAAAATCAACAAGATAGACAAACCATTAGCCAAACTAACTAAAAGGCAGAGAGACAGTATTGAAATCAACAAAATCAGAAATGAAAAGGGAGACATAATAACAGACACTGAAGGAATACAAAGATCATAAGATCCTACTTAAAGGCATATATGCCACAAAATTTGAAAATCTAACGGAAATGGACGATTTTCTTGATCAATTCCACTTGCCAAAATTGAGTGAAGAACAGATAAACAAGCTAAATAGTCCCATTTCCCCTATAGAAATAGAAGCAATCACTGATAGTCTCCCAACCAAAAAAAAGCCCAGGGCCAGATGGTTTCAGTGCGAATTCTACCAGAACTTCAAGGATGAGCTAATACCGATACTCTACAAGCTACTCCAAAAGATAGAAATGGATGGAACATTACCAAATTCATTCTATGAGGCCATAGTCACATTGATACCTAAACCCCACAAAGAAAGAGAATTTCAGACCAATTTCTCTTATGAACATTGATGCAAAAATACTCAATAAAATACTTGCAAAACGAATTCAAGAACACATCAAAGACATCATTCACCATGACCAGGTAGGCTTCATTCCAGGCATGCAGAGATGGTTTAATAAATGGAAATCCATTAATGTAAACCACCATATAAACAAACTGAAAATAAAAAGCCACATGATCATCTCCTTAGATGCAGAAAAAGCATTTGATAAAATCCAACACCCATTCATGTTTAAAGTTTTAGAGAGATCGGGGATACAAGGCACTTTCCTCAATATAATAAAGGCTATATACAGCAAGCCAATAGCCAAAATCAAGTTAAACGGTGAGATACTTAAGGAAATTCCTCTAAAATCGGGAACAAGGCAAGGCTGCCCACTCTCTCCATATTTCTTCAATATAGTACTCGAAGTTCTAGCCAGAGCAAAAAGACAACAAAAGAAGATCAAGGGGATCCGAATGGGAAAGGAGGAAGTCAAATTATCCCTATTTGCAGATGATATAATTAGTGTACATAAGTGACCCCCAAAATTTCACCAGAGAACTCCTACAGCTGATAAACACCTGCAGCAAATTGACTGGATACAAAATTAACTCAAAAAAGTCTGTAGCCTTCCTATATACAAATGACAATCATGCAGAGGAAGAAATTAGAAAAACTACACCTTTTATGTTAGCCAAAAGCAATATAAAATATTTAGAAGTTACTCTAAACAAGCAAGTGAAGGACTTGTTTGAAAAAAAATTCAAAACTCTGAAGAAAGAGATTGACAATGACATCAGAAGATGGAATGATCTTCCTTGCTCATGGATCGGGAGAATTAACATAGTAAAAATGACCATCTTACCAAAAGCAATCTACAGATTCAATACAATCCCTATCAAAATACCTACACAATTTTTTAAAAGACACTGAAAGTTCAATTCTCAACTTCATATGGAAAAACAAAAAACCCAGAATAGCTAAAACAATCTTGTACAAGAAAAGATCGTCTGGAGGAATCTCCATATTTGATCTCAAGCTGTACTATAAAGCAATAGTAATTAAAACAGCATGGTACTGGCACAGCAATAGGCTGGTTGATCAGTTGAATCAAATCGAAAACCCAGATATGAATTCACACACTTGATTTTTAACAAAGAAGCCAAATCTATTCAATGAAAAAAGGATAGCATCTTCAACAAATGGTGCTGGTCTAACTGGATATCTACATGTAAAAAAATGCAATTGGACCCATATTTGTCACTTTGCACAAAACTCAAATCCAAGTGGATCAAAGACCTCAACATAAAACCAGAGACACTAAGTCAGTTAGAAGAAAAAATGGGGAAGAGCCTGGAACACATTGGCACAGGAGACAACTTCCTGAACAGAACACCAACAGCCTAGGCCTTAAAGTCAACAATTAATAAATGGGACCTCATGAGGCTGAGAAGCTTCTGTAAGGCAGGAGACACTGTCAAGAGAACAAAGCGACAGCCTACAGACTAGGAAAAGATCTTCACCAACCCTACATCTGACAAAGGTCTAATATACAAAATATATAAAGAACTCAAGAAATTAAACACCACCAAACCAAATAACCCAATTGAGAAATGAGGCTTGAAACTAAACAGAGAATTCTTAACAGAGGAATATGGAATGGCTGAGAAACACTTAAAGAAATGCTCAACCTCCTTAGTCATCAGGGAAATGCAAATCAAAACAACTCTGAGATTCCATCTTACACCCATCAGAATGGCTAAGATCAAAAATTGAAGTGACATCACATGCTGGCGAGGATGTGGAGAGAGAGGAACACTCCTTCATTGCTGGTGGGAATGCAAACTAATACAGCCATTTTGGAAATCTATTTGGCGTTATATCAGACAATTGGGAATAGGGCTTCCTCAAGATCCAGCTATTCCACTCTTTGGAATATACCCAGAAGATGCTCCAGTACACAACAAGAAAATTTGCTCAACCATGTTCATAGCAGCCTTATTCATAATAGCCAGAACCTGGAAACAGCCTAAGTGTCCCTCAGTGGAAGAATGGATAAAGAAACTGTGGTACATTTACACTATGGAATACTACTCAGCTATTAAAAACAAGGAATTCCCATAATTTGTGAACAAATGGATTGAACTAGAAATGATCATAATGAGTGAGTTAACCCAGAAGCAGAAAGACTCAAATGGTATATACTCATTTATATCTGGACACTAGGCCAAGGGGAATGTCCCATGAATGTCTTCACTTATCAGGAAAGTGGGACAGAGGGGAGGACATCCTATTGGGACTCTAGGTGAGAAAAGCATGGGAGAATGGGGAAATCGAAAGATCCAGAGGGCCCTAGAAACGAACAAGAAGAACATTATGATGGGCAGATCTGGGACCAGGGGTTCTGCTCAAACTATGGCACCAGCCAAGGACAATACATGCAGTAAACTTCAAACCCCTACCCAGATCTACCCAATGGACAGGACATTCTTCACAATTGAGTGGAGAGTGGGGTCTGACTTTCACACGAACTCTGGTGCCCCATATTTGACCACGTCCCCTGGATGGGGAGGCCTGGTGGCACTCAGAGGAAGGATAGCAGGCTACCAAGAAGAGACTTGATACCCTATGAGCATATAAATGGGGAGAAAGTCCCCCTCAGTCACAGTCATAGAGGAGGGGAGCAAGGGGAAAATGGGAGGGAGGGAGGAATGTGAGGATACAAGGGATGGGATAACAATTGAGATGTAATATGAATAAATTAATAAAATATATTTAAAAAATTACTGAACCTGTCACCTACAGTCTTTGGCATAGCAGAGAAGATTTCTCCAAATACCATCCTAATCTATATTTTCAGCTTCATCTTTATACATTTCCCTATATGGCTGCTAACTGAATTCCCCAAATACCCTTTGATGCCCTTGTGTCTTATTTATGCTATGCCCTCTACCTGGATCTTCTGGGTGAGGTCATCCATTCTTGTCTGTGTTGGTGGGCTAGCAGTATAATGGGATCCGCCTCTGAAGGGCTGAACCAACACATCCCTGCGCCCCCTCCAGCTTCCTATAAGCTGTTTATTGTTACATAAAAGGTACCTTTAACAAGTCAATTTCCACATATCAAAACTTCTTATCTGATCTAGGGGCTATCTTGAAACACCAATCACCTAAGCAATTCTCAGCCATGAGAGACTTCCTGGTTTGCCAGGCCTGTCTCTGGACTAAGATATGCAAAGGCTCTGAAAAAAATTCAAAGAAATAATCCCATAAAATCTCAGATAAAAATCACTGACAAATCCGGGCATGGTAGCACACACCTTTAATCCCAGTACTTGGGAGGCAGAGGCACACAGATCTTTGTGAGTTTGAAGTTAGGCTGATGTACAAAGTGAATCCAGCACAGCCAGAGCTGCTGTGCAGAGAAACCCTAGCTGAAAAAATAAAACAAAACAAAAATCACTGACAAAAGGCTACTTTAAAATTTAGATGTCATCACTCCAGATTCATGCCAGATACAATGGTTCTGCTAAAATTCTGTAACACACTCTCCCCTTCCCAGTGCACACGTTGCCTCTTCCGTGATGCTACCAATGATAGCCCACCAGTGAGTTAGATGTGTCTCTTCCATTGGGTCTTAAAATGCACTCTTCAAGGGTACCAATAGCATTAACATCACTAGCTGACTTGTGTGCAATTATATTTGATCAAACTCTAGGATGGGGCCAGACATTCTGCAATTCCCTTTTTTTTTTTTTTTATCATTTTAAAAGATATCTATTAATTCTTTGAAAATTCCATACATTGTATTTTGATCAAATTCACCCTAGCCCACAACTTCTTCCAGACCCAAAAACTCTCCTTTCATACCCACCCAACTATGTGTCCTCAATTTTTTTTAGGTTTGTTTATTATGCATACAGTGTTTCACCTGCCTGAAGGCCTGCAGGCCAGAAGAGGGCACTAGATCTCATTGTAGATGGTTGTGAGCCACCAGGTGGTTGCTGGACATTGAACTCAGGACCTCTGGAAGAACAGTCAGTGTTCTTAACCACTGAGCCATCTCTCCAGCCCCATGTCCTCAATTTTTTTTTAAGTTGTATTTACATCACTTCTATCCCTTCCTCCTCTTCCCCCCTTTGCCCCCCACAACTACCCTGCAAGTCCCCACCCTCTCTCCAATTCACGTGCCTGGGTTTAAGGCTGGCCACTAGGACTGGGGAACATATCCAGGAGCTGAGAATGCTACTGGCTTGAAGACCTTATCCTCAGCAGCAAGGCCTACACATGACTTTGACTGTAGCTTGCTTTATCTGTATCAGAGTCCATGAGATTATAAAAGGCAGATGCCTGACTTAAGTGTGCCAGTGTACATGATGATGCAAAGTGGGTGGCAGCTGTCTGTAATCCTAGCACATGCAGGAAGCGTACAGGACAAGCAGAGGTTCAGGGTCACTCTCAGATACAAAGGAAGTTCAAAATCCAGCTTCTACCACTTGAGACTCGGTTTTAAACCAACAAACAAACCAGAGCAGCCAGAAAGAAACAGAATATACATGAATCTTGGGATAAAGGGAGTTGAGGATTAAAATAGGATGGGAAAAAATGGTCATGGGAACTATCTAGACAAATGTCCACCAACAAGTTAAGATCAAGCAACATTTTAGAAAGAAGGCCAAACCAGGAGGCAAACATATGTGTCTCTACAGAGGGAACACAAGGCTTCAGACTCCCTAGGGTCAATTCTGGAGTTATCAGCAGAAGCCTGCTTTTAGGGAAATGCTTGCATATTCCTGAGAGTCATTTTAGATGGCATCGGAGCAGGGTTCAAACAGGAGAGAGTGCCGCTGAGTCACTAACTCAATAAAGCACAAGGAACAGACTGCAGCGCCTCTTTCTGAGTTTCTGCTTCTTCCTGTGTTTCTGATGGGATCATGCAGCTTCTGGGAATAAATCTGGGTGACCCTAGGTGGCTCCATCTTTACTCAGACTTCTGAGTTCCCCGAGTGAATGGCAGTGAATAATTAGCTGTGCCTGCCGCAGCTCATTCTAAGCATGCCTTGAGTCCAAAGGTCTTTCTCCCCTGAGGTGAAAAGTCATGGGTTCTCAGGCAGATACCACCACCAGATTTATAGCAGCATTGAACGTGGGCCAGAGTAGGAGTTAAAAATACCAGACCCTACTTTCCCATTCCGGTTTTGCTTTGACTCCCTTGTGTGGCCTATCTAGGCCAGTCTCCCTTGGACTTCAGCTCTCCTTTCTGTTAAAGGAGAGAGTTGGTACTGGGCCCCTCTGGCCTCCCCTCTTGCTCAGTCGTATAAGGATGCTGAGAAAATACAGAGTGAAATATGTGGTTTAACCCAGCTCTGCTCCTCTTCTGTCGGGTATGTCAGCCACCGTCATCATGGCCTTGTGGCTCCTTATCTCCACCACAGAGGCGGAAGCCTGTCTGGTCGTCAGCTATTTTTATGCTGATCCCACATCTTGATCGCTTTCTTTGTGCAAGCCCACATGGAAACAGTGATACTGTCCTAATCTTGGAGATGCACTAAAATAGAGGGTGACACGGGCTCAGCAAAGAACCTACACAGAGTCAGCAACACTAACAATGAATCTAGAAAGACAAGCTAGAAAAAGAAAGGACAAGTTGTCTAGAAGAACTGAAAAGTTTCTTTCAACTGTGGGATTCTTAGGGCCTTAGCTATGAACAGGAACGGCCTCTGATATCTGATTAATCAAGGAGTTTGGTTTTCAAAAATGAATCAATCAGTTCCAGGGGATGGGGAGAGAGGGAGAAGTTCCACTGTTCCTACCATGCCTTTCTCTCTATCACTGGCGCTCACCCATCCTCTCAGGAACTAGAGGAATGGGCATCTCAGCATTGGCCATTTTGAGGCCCCAGCTGCCAGCCGAGCCCTGGACTCCCAGCCCCTCCCGCTCACGCAGAACCGCAGCAGCAGCTGCAGAAGCATCACTCTCACTTAGAGTTATTGGTAACATCCACAGCTCAGTACAGACGGAGAAGGGAAGTTTCTAGAAGCAAAAGAAAAGGGAATAGTCAAGCTGTTTTAGTGTTGGCCTGCACACGAACAGCATGAGTGAATACACATGTGGAGATTGTGCATGCACTCATGTTTGGATGTAAGGCCCAACCATACCGTCCAAGCTGCCCTTCTAGTTGTGCCAGGGACAGCACTTTGTCCTGAGAAGGGGGCTCTTTGTGTAAAGCAGTGAAGGCGATGGCTGGGCTAGTGACTGGTTATAAAGGAGGGCTAGGGGCGAGTCACAAGGACTATAAACAACACTTGGCACTTGTGAATAAATAAACGCGAGGAAGGGCAAATCTTAATCATTTATCACAATCAGGAAAAAAAGCCTTTATTTGCTGTCAAGACTGAGCTTTGTCAGGCGAATGTAGAGAGATGCAAAAGAGAAAACAAAGAAAAGCCATCAAAAGTGTAGCCTTTAATGACAAAGCAATATTTTTAAGGTATTTTTACTATGTTTCTTTTTTAACAAGTCCTCTCAATGAACCTGGAGCTCACTGAATTTTCTGGATGAGATGGCTGGCCAGCTCCAGGGATCAACCTGTTTCCACCTCCCCAGCACTGAGATGACAAGTAGGGACCACTACATCTGGCTTTTACCCCAGTCGATGCTGGGGATTAAATTCAGAGCCTCAAACATGTGAGACAAGCACTTAGCAAAGGAAGCCATCTCAGTAGCCCCGAGTAAAGTGTAAAAGACACTGACGGCACTCAGAGGTGATACCTCTCTGCTCACGTGACCACTGATCACTGCTCCCTGTGCTCTCAGGCCATCTTTGTGGGGATGATTTCAATATGCAGGCTCCCACATAATGGTGTGCTGCTCACACTGCTCCTCAACTGTCCTTTAGTGATGTCACAGGGACTTGCTCATGGTCACAGGAGTATCTACACCCCAGAGATCAGCCAATGGAACCAACCAAGTCTTGTTTATATGCTTTTATTTTGTTCTCTTAATTGCCTGCTTGTAAGATTTAAAATTGTAAACGTGTCTATACTTAACTATTCCAGGATAGAGTGGAGAAAACAGTCATATTGGAGATTAAGTTATTTCCTGTCTGCAGCTGTTTTGGGCGAATAGTATTAAAAATGAAAGTAGACATCCAATGTTTTTATACTACTGTCCAACTTAACACAGGCCAGTCGTTGATGAGTGGGTGAAGGTCAGCACATCTTCACCGCTTCGGTTTTGTTTTATGTAAAAATGCTGTAACCCATGCTCATGTCAGAATCATTCTTTTTCATCAGTTACAAACACAGACTGCCTACAGATAGAGAAGTCCAGTGAAAATCAACAAAAGCATTCTGTAATACCTATTAGACATAGAATTTGTGGCAAAGATTATGGCATATTTCATTATTATTTGTAAACTAGTTATCCATACTCATTACATGCCAAATTTCAGAGATAAATCTTTTATTATAAACTTATTAACATGATTTTTCTATCAGAGAACGCCTATGGAGTGGGGCCTTGGAGGAAGGTTCAGCATTTTGTTTGAATCCCCTAGAGGAGCTATTGCATCTTACTCTGTGTGTGTGTATGTGTGCATGTGTGTCTGTGTGTGTCTTTGTATGCATGTATATGTGTCTCTGTGTGTGCATATGTGTGTGTTTGTGTGTATGTGTGTCTGTGTGTTTGTACGTGTGTTTGTGTATGTGTGTGTTTGTGTGTATATGTGCATGTGTATGTGTCTGTGTGTCTGTGTCTGTGTGTTTGTGTGTATGTGTGCGTATGTATCTGTGTGTATGTGTGTATGTGTGTGCATGTGTGTGCATGTGTGTGTGTGTGTATGTGCGTGCGCATGTGTATGTCTGTGTGTGTATGTGCATGCGCGTGTGTATGTCTGTGTGTGTGTGTGTGTGTGTGTGTGTGTGTGTCTTCTAGTCAGATAAAATACAGGGGCTCAGATACTTTCATATCCCCTCATGACCCAGACCAGAGTAAGATGCTGGGCTAGTCTCAGGGTAGCATAGGTCAGATTCTGTCCAAGGAACAGGACTCAACACAGGCACAACCATGTGCACCAGGCTTGTGGCTGTTATCACAAGCTATGGTGAGATCTTACTGTGGCTGTGACTGACTGACAGATGCAGTCGTCAGGGCTTCCATTGAACAGCAGCAAAGAAGAGGATTTCAGTGAGCAAACTTGGACTCTCCACTCTCTAAAGTCACTATGGAAGACAGAATCTCACTATAGAAGTTCCTTATAAAACTGTACCAAATGGCCCAGCTATACCACTCCTGGGTATTCATGTGCAGGGCTCTAAGCGCACAACAGACAAGGATATTCGCAAAAGCCAAGTGATTCAATGGGAAAGAAATATGTAAACCATCGAGTTTTATTCAGCCATAAAGAAGAAAATTATGTCATGTGCCGGGACACGAACACAACTGAAGAGCTTCATATATGGATTAAGTCAAACTAAAAAAGACAAGTGCCTCATGTGTCATTCATAGATCTTAAATAGACATGCATAAATTGTGTATAAAGACTAAGTAGATTAGTATATAAAGACATAAAAGTAGAAAGGGAAGTGAGAAGAAAGAACAAAAAGAACTAGAGAGGAGGAGAAAAGGGAGAACAAATGGGAGGAAGAATGAAAGTCCGTGTTACGCTCGACTGAGGTGTCTATGAATTCTGCCACTATCTACAGCAGATATAAGCCAATAAAGTTTATATGAAGTAAAATATTAGACAAATTTACTTTAAAACTGGTAATTTCTATACTTTCACATTCTTGTATGTCTGATTTTTTAAGTTATCCCCCCCCCTTTGTTTTCACTCTTTTGGCCTGTAATAAAGTTTTGCTAATTCTCTAACCATTTGGGGTTTTTTTTGGTCTTTATTAATTTTTTATTTTACATATACATTTGTATTATTACACATATATACAATAAACTACCAAGAGCAAGAAGAACCATGACACAGTCAGGAATTTTATAAATGTTACCTTCTTAGTGTTTTGGCTGTTTGTATTTGGCAGCCTTGAAGAGAACATCTTTCCTATGTTGGTCCTTCTAAAATTCTGAATATAAATCAGTATCTATAACATTTCATCATTACCAACTTAAAACATCTATCTAGACATAAAAACATCTTAATACCTAAACAACAAAGCTTAATTGTAAAACTAAACTATCTGGTCTTCAACCCCATCAAAGACTTGAGAAAGAATAAAGTGCATTACCTGAGTATGCCAGGAGTGCAGGTTAGCAGCTTCCTAAATGAGAAGATGACAGAGACAGTTTGCTACCTGAAGAGTCATCCAAAACTCTCTATAACGTTGGAGTATCGTCTTCAGGTTTCCGACCCAATATATCTGACAGACATATTTGTGAGGCAGAAACTATTGAGGACTTTCATACCCTGTCTTGGCAGAGTTTGGCCATTGACTCTGCCTGCATCCAAGCTTGTCCCTTTTTAGCCAGAATTCTGTCTGTGTCTCTAACCATTTAAAGGATACACTAAAATGTTGAAGGCATCAAATAGTTCTCTAAGCCTCTGGCAAATATGACTACTCTACTATGTCTGGGAACACTAGTCTTTGTGGGTGCATTTTCTTCTTTATTTTTTTAAGAAAATGAATTACTTATTACTTATAATGACTTACAATGCCATGTATAGTTTGTGATGATAAAAAAAAAATCCTTTTAGTTCATTGGTTCTGAATCACTGGAATTTTATTGGCCCAAGTTTAGGTCTCCAAGTGTTAATTTCTATTTTCTTTCTGGGAATATGGCCAGTTTATGATAAATTAATTTATACTGAAAATAAAATGAAATCGAGTTTATTAATAAAACTTTTCTATTTATCTAAACTTCTGTTAAGCTTACTCATGTATATTCAAATATTGGATAGTTAATTTCTCAGTGTATAGATAGATAGACACTGAACAACAAGATTTTGAATTGGACACTAGTGTATTTTCTTCTTGTACACCTGGAGATCATTACTTACTTGAAGTATGATAATTTCTTTAAATGTAAAAGTCCACATTTCTGGTTATGTTGAGTAAGCAGGAAAATATCCACGTGGAAATTTGAAATAAGTTGCTCTATATATTAAAACTGAAGTAAAATGTTGTATTTGAAATTTTGAAAGTTTAAATTTCAGATCACATTTTTAAAATTTTCTTTCAGGGAGGCACAGATATCTTCCTGGCCTAGGTCTATATCATAGCTTATAAATTCAAAGATCTTGCCAAGTATAACTTTTGCATGTGATTTATAAAACCTGATATATGTCCAAATTCTCTCTACATTAAAGTTATTCAATTTACTCTAATGGTTCTTGTACTAGAGTTATGTCTATTCATAGCGACAACACCTGTGAGTCATTTGCTTAAAGTACAGTGCTTATTAATTTTCAACATTAATGTCTTGGACTTAGGGAAAAGGCTTTGGAATTCTTTACTCTGTTCTAAAATGGCTATGTTTTATAGTAGGATATTATAAGGATGAATAAAGCATTTCTCACACACATAAAGAGTGACGATTCAACATGGTGCCGTCCGTGTTGGTCAGCGTCTGACCTCTGAGCGTTAGTCCCCTTTCCTACTGCTGTTCTCTGTCCTCAGACACCTGCATCAAAGCCCCAAACTTCTTGATTGATCATATCACAGCACTGATACTGGATATTATCAAATGATAGCTGCTTTGGAAAACTAAACTTTAAAAAGGTAGGTTAGCCAAAACGATGTTTAACCTCTGCCCAGGGCATTCATTTCCTTTTCTCTCACTGAGGAATAAACTTAACCTTAGTTGTACAGCAGTGACTTGAGACCTATTCACGAGCTGCCTTAGCTCACAGAGATCCCGATCTCCAGACCCCTAGCTAGGAACTCACCTGATAAACCACAGGTGCTTTATTTCTCTTTTCAATTTCTCCTAAGTTCTGTCTTATGTGTATACTCTGTTCTGAAGCAGAGTATACAATCTTTGAATCTTTATAGAAATGTCATACCTCTACGAGATAATTCCTAACACAGTGTGACTTCCAGAGACTTCGTTATAATAAACAGAGGAGTCCTTGTGCTGACTTGGAATGGCAAGCTGATATGAGAGATGAAAGAACAGTGACACTGAGGCTGGCAAGATGGGTCAGTGAGTAAAGGTGCTTACAACAAAGCCTGAAAACCTAAGTACCAACCCTGGGACATGGCTGAAGGGAAGAAATAACTCTCTTTTTGTTCCTTTTCATTGTCCCCTTTAAGGTAAACATCACTTTACTTATTTTTAAAGCTGGAATGCAAGGTGTCAGGTATCGTTACAGTATTTTCAAAGTGTGTCTTAGCAGATTCTCCTTCCCCTCTTCTGTCCCCAACCCTCCTGTCCCCCCTTCCTGTCACTCCCTCCTGTCACCCCTCCTGTCACCCGTCCTGTCACCCCCTCCTGTCACCTCCTCCTGTCCCCCACTCCTGTCACCCCTCCTGTCATCCCCTCCTGTCATCCCTCCTGTCACTCCCTCCTGTCACCCCTCCTGTCATCCCTCCTGTCATCCCCTCCTGTCACCCCTCCTGTCATCCCCTCCTGTCATCCCTCCTGTCACCCCCTCCTGTCACCCCTCCTGTCATTCCTCCTGTCACCCCTCCTGTCACCCCCTGTCACCCCTCCTGTCATCCCCTCCTGTCACCCGTCCTGTCACCTGCGATTCTCCTTGTGTTCACCCTACCCCAGACTTTTTGTTCTTTCATATCCCATGTTTCTCTACCCTTCCTTCCCCTATCACCTGTTCTTTACCCTCTCTTAGTCTCCTTTCTAACTGTTTAGATTTTACTTCCATGTACACAGAGAGACAGACAGACACACACACACACACAAAGAACATATGGTTCTGACTTTTCTGAGTTTTATGTAAGCTTAGTGTATCTTTCAGATTGACCATTTCCTGAAATTTTCATGATTTCATTTTTATTTACACCTAAAATTCCATTTTGTATATGTATCACATTTTCATTAGCCATTCATCTGTTGACAAGTTGGCTGCTTCCACTTCCTTGCTAGGACTAAAGGAACAGCAAGGAACACACATGTCTAAGCATCTCTGTGGTAGACTGTGGCATCCTCTGGGTAGTGCCTGGTCTGGGATAGTTGAATGTCGCTGGGTCTCATAGTAGTTCTAGTTTTAATTGTCTGAGAGACTCCTACACCGACTTCCACAATGGCTGTACCTGTTTGCACGTCCACTGGTGGTGAATACGGGACTCTCCTTCACATCCTCTCCAATGTTTTCTGTCAGACTTTTTGATATCAGCCGTTCTACCTGAGTTGAGGTGATACCTCATTTTTTATTTTACATCTCACTATGGATGCTGAACACCAAGAAAATATTTACCAGTCGTTTGTGATTCTTCTTTTGAGAACTGTCTATTCATTTCGTTAGCTCATTTGCTGACTGGCAGCTTTGGGATTTTTGGTGCTTAATTTTTATAAATTCCTTGTAAATTCTGGATACTAGCCATTTTTCTGAAGTATAGCTGATAAAACTCTCCCATTCTATGTGGCTGTCTATTTGTTCCCCCGATAGCTTCTGCTGCTCTGCAGAAAGCTTTTAACTTTGCAGTGTCATCTGCTCCCTGGAGAACTTAACATCTTAAAATGCATCTCCCTAGCCCCAGCCCCAGCATTTCAGGTTTTAAGGTAATGTCTTTGAGTTTATTTTATTTTATTTTATTTTGCAGAGTGAAAGATGTGGATCGAATTTCACCCTTCCAAAGGTGGTTATTCAGTTTAGTCAGCATAACTTGATGAGTAGGTTTCTTTTCCCCTGATTGTTTTTGACACCTTTGTCAAAAGTTAGGTGACCACAGCTTTGTTAAGTTATTTCAAGGTCCTCTATTCTGTTCCATTAGCCTGTCTGTCTGTCTTTATGCCAGTGCCATGCTGTCTTTGTTGTTATGCCTCTGTAATATAATTTAAGATGAGGAATTATGGAATTCTTAGCTGTTTTCTTTCTCCTTGGGATTGCTTTGGCTATTTTTGATCTTTTGTACTTCTGCATGAATATTTAGATTGTTTGTTTTAGTTCTGTGAAGAAAGGCTGGACTTTTTGTGAGAATTTCATTGATTCTTTAGATTACTTTTGATAGTAGAGCCATTTTCATTATATTAATTACACCAATCAGAAGCACAGAAGGCCTATTGTACAGTGTTGTCTTTGGTTCCTTGCTTAATGCCTTGAAGTTTTCACTGTAGTAGTCCTTCATTTTGTCCATTAAGTACATATGCATATTTGAGGGGAAACTACAATTAATGAGATATTTTTCCAAATTTCCTTCTCTGTGAGTTGTTAGTCCATATAATGGCTGATCTGTCTTGTATTTATCCCTTTCATGTCTTCACTTTGTCTCATTGTTATAGCTGAGAGTTTGAGAACTATGTTGCATGAGAGGTAAGAGTGAGCATCCTTGTCTCATTCTTATTTTTAGAAGAAATAATCTTAGTTTTCTTTTTTAAAAAATGTTGGCTATGGATTTTTATTATTTTGGAACACGCACTATATTTTCCTATCTCCAGAACTTTTATCATGAAGGCATCTGAGCTTTGTCAAGCACATTGTTTTTGCATCTATCAAGACACATTATTTCTATCCTTAAATTTATTTATAAGGGATATTATATTTATTGGTGTGTATTTTTTGAGTGAAACTTACATCCCAAGGATGAAGCACACTTGAGCATAATCTTCATTGTGTTTTCTAGAATTCAGTTTGTAAGTATTTTGCTGAGAATGTTTGCATCTACTTGTATCTGAGGAATTGGTTTGTAGGGGTGTTTGTGTGTGTGTGTGTGTGTGTGTGTGTGTGTGTGTGTGTGCGCGCGCGCGTGCGCACACATGCCCTTATCTGGTTTGTTATATGGATAATACTAGTTTCATAGGATGCATTTGGTAGTGTTCCTTCCATTTCTATTTTGTGGGACAAATTGAGAAGTACTAGTATTAAATCTTCCTTAAGAGTTTGATAGAATTCAGTATTGACTCCATTTGCTCCTGGGTTTTCTTTGCCAAGAGACAATTGATTATAGTTTCAGTCTGTTTGCTTGTAATGTATCTGTTTAAGTTACTTATACCTTCTGGCTTTACTTTTGAGTGGTTCTTATGCATTTAGAAACTCATCCATCTCTTCCAGACCACTGGAGTATAGGTTTTCAAAGTATTTTCTAATGATGTTCTGGATTTCACTGGAGTCTGTTATAATAAATACCCTCTTTTGTCTTTATCATTTTTTGCCAGTTTGCTAAGGGTTCATCAATGCTACTTTTTTAAAGAAAACAATATTTTGTTTATTTTGTATATTGTTCTCTTCATTTCTATTATATTAATGTTTTCCCTGACCTTATTGTTTCTTGATATCTATCTACAGGGATTGAGTTTGGTTTCTTGTTTTTCTAGGACCTTGAGTTGCATCATTTAATTGTTTACTTAAGATGTCTCTAGCTCTGTTCTCTGAGAGGTTATAGCTATAATCTTGCTTCTTGGGTCAGCCTTGCCTGTTTCCCGTAGGTTCTAGTAGGTAGTATTCTCATTTTCATCTGACTCTAGGAATTTTTAATTTTCCTCTCTTATTTCTTCTATGATCCACTGTTCATTCAAAGGAGTATTAACCAGTCTTCAAGTATTTCTGTAATTTCTATTGCTGATGTCTTTCGGTTTTTTTAAACTGAAGTCTGGATACAAGGCATAATTGTTATTTGTTAAGGTTTGGCTTGAAACTTATAATGTGAAAACTTTTGGAGCAGGTTTCATGTGCCACTGAGAAGAATTTCACTCCCTACATGTTGGGTGGAATATTCTGCATATATCTTCTAGGTCGAGCTGGTATGTGGAATATTTACCCCAAAAGTTTCTTTCTTTATTTTCAGTTTGGAAGACCAATCTAAATATTAGAATAGTCAATATTATTAACTTAGGACTTAGGTGGCTTTTACTTATTTTAGTATTTGTGGAATGAAATTGTGAGATCCCACATTTGGTGCATGAATATTTCCAATTGTTATGTCTTCTTGATGGACTGTCCCCTTACCATGCAGTGTCTTCTTCATTTCTCTTAATTAGTTTTGATTTGAAGACATAAACATAGCTTCGCCTATTTTCTTATGGTTTCTATTGGCTTGGTAGTTTGATTTCCATCCTTTTATCCTCAGTTGTTAGATGCCTTTGAAAGATGTGGTTTTGTTGTTATTGTTTTTAAATCCAGTAAGTTATTCTGTACCTTTTTTATTGATGAGTTAGGGTATTTATATTTAAGGTTACTATTTAAAAATGAATTGCTATTTCCTAAGAATTTATTAGCTGATGCTCTAGTCTGATAGAGTATTGCTATTTCTGCTCCTTCTCTGCTATTCTTTTTGAAGATTTGCTGGTTTGTTGTGTTAGATGCACTTGATTTTTCCGCAGCTCTTTGTTTATCTGTTCCTTTCATGGAATGTATATTTTAATGTGTTTGTCTTGAAATATCCTTATTTTTTCATTAATTTTGAAAGACAACTTTCTTTTAAAGTCATCTTTCAAACAGACTATTTAATAAAATTAGAGCAGAAAATGTCCCAAACCTACAGATAGCTTTACTTGGTATAGCATTCTTGATTCACAGCAATCTACTTTCAGAGCTTGAGATATATTACCCCATGCTCTTCTGGGTCTTAGGAGTGTTCAGAGGTCTGAAGTTATCCTGATATTTCTGTCTGTTGTGTGAGTTGTCATTTTTCTCAGACCACTTTTAGTATTGTTTCTTCACTTTGTAGTTTTTTGGGTTTTGTTTGTTTGTTTTTGAGTTTTCAAGACAGGGTTTCTCTGTGTAGCCTTGGCTATCCTGGACTCACTTTGTAGACCAGGCTGGCCTCAAACTCACAGCGATCTGCCTGCCTCTGCCTCCCAAGCACTGAGATTAAAGGAGTGTGCCTGGCTCACTTTGTAAGTTTTGATATCTTGACTATGTTTTAGCAGAGATTTTTCTCTTGCGTGTCTATGTGGTGTCGTAAGTACCTCTTGTATTTGGATATCTACTTTATTTTCTAGTTTTGGGAAGTTTTCTGCTTTTATTTAATTAAATAGTCTGTTCCTTTTGGCTTTATACCTGCTCCTTCTCCTACACCATGAATTCCCAGGTTTGGTGTACTGAATATTTCCCAATATTCTTAGAAGTATTGTTCACGTTCCTTCATTTTCCTTATTCACTTCTTTTATACTTGTGTATTATTGACTCCACTTTGTCTGTATCTCTGAAATCAGTTCTTCTGCATGGTCTTGTCTGTTGATGGTGGTTTCTAATGTGGTTTTTTTTTTAATTTTTTTTTATTGACTATTTCTCTTTTTTCTGCATTTTTTCTTTTTAATATATTATTATTAATTCATTCATATTACATCTCAATGGTTATCCCATCCCTTGTATCCTCCCATTCCTCCCTCCCTCCCATTTTCCCCTTACTCCCTTCCCCTATGACTGTGACTGAGGGCAACCTCCTCCCCCTGTATATGCTCATAGGGTGATTGACTATTTCTTTTATTTTCATTATTTATTCTTGGTTTTCAGTGTTTGAGTTTCCTTGCTGAATTTTTGTCCCATATTTTGAACATATTTCATTCACTTTGTCTAGTTGAGGTCTTAGATTTTCTTACTTCATGTATCTCTTTGAGTCTTCTATGTGGTCATTAACTATTTTAAAATGTAAGACTCTGAATTCTTTTTTAGACATTTCAGCTATCTCTGTGATTTTGGATTCCATTACAGGAGAATGTGTGCCTGGAAATGGGCCATGGTTAGTTAGTGTGTAATATTGTGTTTCTTTGCCATGTGTGTACATCTGTGGAAATAATCTGCCTTCTAGTTTTAACTTCCCCACTTTCAAACTCTATTTGGTTGTTGTGTTGAGTATTCCTATGAGGATGTCAGCTATGGAGACTGGTGAAGCTCAGGGTTGACTCCTAGGTGAGGGCTCTGAGTTGGTCTGGTCTTGGCTAAATGACAGCAGGACTGTGAATAGGGTACCTGGTTATCATGGGGACACTGGATAGAGTCACACCCTAGTCAGATGCTGATCATGGGGGCACTGGATAGAGTCACACCCTAGTCAGATGCTGATCATGGGGGCACTGGATAGAGTCACATCCTAGTCAGATGCTGATCATGGGGGCACTGGATAGCGTCACACCCTAGTCAGATGCTGATCATGGGGGCACTGGGTAAAATCACACCCTAGTTGCATGCTTATCATAGGGGCACTGGATAGAGTCACATCCTAGTTGCATGCTTATCATAGGAGCACTGGATAGAGTCACACCCTAGTCAGATACTTAGCTCTGCAAACCCACTTGGGGGCTGAAGTCAAAACACTAGTCCCACGCTGAACTCTGTGAACAGGCTGGGGACCAGAGTCAACAACATGGTCCTGTGGTGAAGTCTGGGGAAACCCTGCTCCCACAGTTAACTGAAGGACTACTACGGCCAGAACCCTAGACCCATGACAGCCTCAGTGATTGCTCAAGGATCCAACTCTATTGGAGAGATTACAACCATTTTGGAAAAAGAGTTGCTTATCCTGGAGTTTTCTTGTCTTCCACAAATGGCTTCAACTAGTGGCCACTTTCATATTGGGCTCTTCTGCCTGTGGAACTGTGAGAAATATATTTTTAAATAAATCATTTAGTCCATTGCATTCTGTTAAAGGAGCATTCATAAATAGACTAAGGTACTTCCTGATCCCAAATCTCTCTGTGTCAACTGAACTCAGATCTGGCCTCCGTGCCTGGTGCCTGGATACTATGCCTAGACATCCTCAATTTGACATTTCTTCTATATCCTATGTCTTGTCATGAAGAGATAGTTTTACTACTGGATGCAGGGCAACCAACATGTGCTCCTCTCCTGGTAAATGGGGACAACTCCACTACTGCCTCAGTAGGAGCTCTAGGCATGGAAGTATACAGAATGTGAAGCACATAACTTATAGAAAAATCTGTACTTAGTGTCAGTTGGTAACGAAGTCATTTCTAATGTCTCACCGAACAAGGAAGGAAGGAAGCGAGAGGAGAAACACAGGAAGAAGAAGAGAGAGGGATTCGTGGCTCGAGGAGGGGATGCTTCAATCACCCCTGAGAATCAGCATTTCCTTGAAATTGTTAAGGCTAAAAATAAGTAAATAGGTGAACTGTAGCAATGTAACATGTTTGTTCCAAGATGCATGGTGGATGGGATTAAAACGTTTCAGGGCATGGTCATCATTTTGGGAGTGGGTGGGGATGAGGTGCTTTCTAGAAAGATGTGACTGAGACCAAGACTGTGAGGATCCAATGGTCCACACACTCATTGCTGCAACAACTTTACTTACCGTAAAGTAAGTATAGGAAAGCCCTGTACTTGGTGGCCACTAGGGAAGAATATTTATGCTCCTTGGTTTCCTAAGATGCAAAAGGCTCAGCAAGGAGCGATGTGGATTAAGCACTGATCCCTTCCTCCACTGTCGACTTCATGACAGCTCCTTTAAAAGAGGGTAGAGTATAAAGAACACTGAAAAAGCATTTAATCTGTTTCTCATGCCATTTATGGCTATTTAAAAGACCTTTACCTGGGACTCCATGGTTCAGAACATGTGCTGTTCTCCTTAAGGACCTAGACTTGGTTCCCATCACCCACATGGTAGCTTTCAATCATCTGAACTCCAGTTGCAGGGAACCTGATGTCCTCCTCTGATCGAAGACACTCGATATGTATGTAGTGCAAGTAAAACAACAACAAGAACTCATACATATAAAGTAAGTAAAAGTAAAACTTAAAAGTCCTTCCTCTCAAAGCTACACCTCTTCTCTTTCCATTCTCTTCTCTTGTTGTTTGTATTACATCTCCATGAACCTGACCTTCATGCCATAAGAGACAAAGAGAAGACACTTAGGCATGATGGGAAAGACCTCTGATCTCAGCATTTGGGCATCTAAGGCAAGAGGATTAATGTGGGTTCAAGGCTAGCCTAGGCAACATAATGAGACACAGGTGACAGCAACCCATTATTTAGTTTGACATCCTTTAGTTAAACATCATCAGTTAGTTTACTCGCAGAGGTAGGGAAATGCATGCAAGAAAAAGTAAGTGGGAAACTTAATTGCCCTGGAAACTCAAGAGACTGTCTTTCTTTGTCACTAGGTCAGATAGGCAGCCCCCTTTTTGTCTTAGCTTGTTTCTTCTCTGTCCCTCCCTCCGAGTGTTTCACTATAAAATGGTAAAACTTCTCCCTCCCCTTTCAAAATCTTTACCTGAAGAGATTCCCAACCCTTATGCCCAGGCCACAACTCAAATGAAGTCAATTAGAACTGGTGAAACGGAAGGTGTGGGGTACCATCATTTTGGAAGGCTGTCTGAAGAGTGTATATTCATGCAAGGGTAGAGAGGCAGTGGCTTAGACATCTTGAAAGAGCAGTCCTAAAGGCTAACCAGGCCTTCCTTGTCCTGCCCCTCCCTCCTGACCTTCATCACGGTAGTCAGTCAAAGCACCTCCTTCTGGTCAGTTCTCTAGAGCTGCTAATAACTCTGCAATCAGGCTGTTATTTCTTAACTGCTTTCCATAGTATTTACTGTCCTGCCTTTGCTGACAGGCCTAATGGACTTGACAGATTAAATAGTCCTGCAGTTTTGAGCTTTGATTGGCTTGTCACAGGATGACAGAAGCTGGCCTGCTCCGTGTACTAATTGAATAATTTACTGTAAATAGTCTCCATGTTCTCCAACACCACGCAGTTAGCCAAATGGAGGTGAGTGAGAGCTGCATCTAATGGGATATGGGAGCAGAAGTGAGCTGTCCAAAAGGAGTGGTTGCCATAGCAGCTGCTGAATTAAGCAAGAAACACTTAAGGCTTCAAGTTCTTCTTGTCCACTAGCTGTTCTCAGGAAGGCACTGCCAGGACTCCTTCAGAAACAGTTCTGAAGGCTTCGTGGTGAGACTTCCCATGAAGAACGCCCCATGGAGAGGAGATGGAGGTTTCCCTCATCCCTGTTCACTTCCTGCAATGTGCCTCCTATTCACACCCTTCGCCCTGTCCCTGCCTTTACCCGGAGCTGATGGTGTTCTCAAGGCCTTATCCTTTCTCAGTTTGAGAGCATTTCCACTGCTCTAAACTGTCCCTCTTGCCTTAGGTTTCCTCCCTGCTATGTGAGAGGATCCGGTACTGGGGTACCTGGTTTCCACTGAATGAAGAGAAGGGGACGTGTCCACTAGAGAAAATGTTTCCATGTCACCTAATTTTTCTATTCAGGGGATAGAATGTGGTTTATATTTATTTATCTATTATTAACTCACTAACTCAATATTCATTCCTTAATCATTTTCACCAAAAAAGTTGAATTTTGTATCCTTTTAATAAATTGTACAAAAACCAAAATTAAATTAAAATTTAAAAAATAAATAAGTAATTGTACATAGCCCAGCAGTAGACGGAAATATTTAACAAGAGGGGACACTGAAGCTCCAGCTTAGAGGCTACATCCATCGTCCCTGGCTCCAGGTGTGTGTGTGAAGGTGGGCACTGCTGCAGACCTTAGCAGATGTGGGCACTGCTGCAGACCTTAGCAGATGTGGGCACTGCTGCAGACCTTAGCAGATGTGGGCACTGCTGCAGACCTTAGCAGATGTGGGCACTGCTGCAGACCTTAGCAGATGAGGACGCCTAGCAAAGACTTCTAGAAGGAAGACTATTGGATGTGACTGTTTACCTGGTTGAGATTCAAATACTCACTGGATGAACTGGAACATTCTCGCTAAGACTAGAAATCAGGATAAAGCCAAAGCAATGAGAGCAACATGTGAGTAACCAGGAGTGAAGTGGGAGTCAAGGACTTGAACAACAGGAAGAAGTGTCCCGTACAGGGTGGTATGACACTGGACACTGAAGGATTCTGAGTGAGCAAGGCATGTGTGCACTGTGGGGAATCAAGAAGATTTATAACTATAACTCAGAGCTGTTACAGGAACCCCTAAAAGCCTAAACTCAGAGTTGAAAATCTCTTTTCACTGCATAACAAGATCAGTGTCTTCTCATTGCACAGGAATACGACTTACAAAGCAGTAACACACACACATACACACACACTTGTGTGTGCCTGCACAGTGGTATAGGAAACCCTCCTAAAACCCCTCTGTAGGTTGAGATGCAAAGCCACAGTAAATGAATTCTAAATTTATTTACTAATGGGAATCAACATATTTATTAACTATGTCATTCTAAAAGAACATGGGTAAGAACCATCGGCCTAAAACCAAAACAACAACCAAAAAAAAAAAAAAACCAAAAAACAAAAAACAAAAACCCTTCCTTTCTAAAATGTCTAAGGTACAATTGCCACAGTCCAAGTTAAACCTACTTCAAGTCTCCCACCAGCCTCCAGCCAGCTTTCTCCACAGTACACATTCCACTTACGAGTGGTATGATCTCATTGAAATTGGTACTATTCCCCAACTTGTTAAAAAAAAAAAAGAAAGAAAGAAAGAAAGAAAAGAAAAAGAAAGAAAGAAATTCTAAGAAAAATAAACTTTAAATGATCACAGATTTTTTTTACAGCTTTCCCCATAGAGATTTGGTCACTTGTTTTAACTAATATATGACATGATAAAATTTATACCATAGGAGCCAAAGCTCATTTGTCAAGCCTTGTAACTTCTATTCCCACACTCACAGAACACTGTACTTCTGTACTCACTGGAAAAAGAACCAAGACACTCATATAGCAAGACAAGCCAGCTCCTAGCTGAACCCAGACAACATGATACAGTAAAGGCTTAGTTACTGCAGATATATTTCTGACCCAAAGACTCATGAGCAAATAAATTGCTCTGGCTCAGTGCTCATGAACTCTGTTTGTCTTTTATACATAGATAAGACCAATGGACATGTAGACCAAGCCAATCATCAAAGTAAATCCTCGGCTGCTACTACAACTGGTCCATGACATAGGCCTAACCTAATCAGTGTACACAGAGATTGGTTAAGGAATGATCCAGAACACTAGGATCTTGAGGCCTTGTTGGGGGAATACCAAGTCAGAACTGGACTTCCTCACTTTGAGTAGTCATGCATTGTGAGGTGGAGCTTAGACCTACTACAATCACTTGGCTATTATAACAAGAGCCAGCTGGAGGAAGAAGCCATTACATGAGAACTTTACGGAACACTTCAGAGTCAGTCCTCAATCAAAGCCTCTACCAAATTACATAGAAATTCCCATTTCCTGAAGGCTTCCATAATTACATAAGGCATATATCCCCTGGGATGGTTAGGCCACTTGAGTTATGTATGGGTCACGTTATCTGTGATTGGAAACACACAACTGCCATGTTCTTAAACACCTGTGTTGTTTTCCTGTTCTCCCTTTTTTGTTTTTTATCACTGTGACCAGCGGTCAATAATTCTTTTTATTTACTTTTTAATTTAAGTTTATGTGTATGTGTGCTTATGCACATGAGTGCAGTGTTCATAGAGCCCAGAAGAGGGTATCAAATGCCCTGGAACTTGAGATACAGGTAGTTGTGAGCTGCCTCAAGCGAGTGCTGGGAACTGAACTCAGCTCCTTTGGCAGAGCGTCTCTCCAGCCTTGGTTTCATGTCCTACAGCAGAAACATAGGAGAGGAGCCACTATGTTTGAAATAGGGATTTACAACCCGGAATCTTAAGCAAGTCTTCTTAATTGCCTGCATTCATTTCCCAGGCCCACTCTAACAACCACAAACTGAAGGCTCAAAACTAATTGAAACTCTCTCATGTGTATGCTTTGAACCTTTTCAAACCTACTTAGTCTGGGGTTCGTTAATGCTTACCCCTCCCTTCCAACCCACCTACCCTAGATAGGAGAGAAAAGAGGTTAAGAGGAACACAAGTAGACCTTTTTTAGACTCATTTCCTTGGAGCGATTCCACTGGTGTGGTCAGCAGGATTCCAACAGACCAGTTAAACAGCAGACCAACAGTTCAGCGAAGGTGACTACAGCTGCAGCCAGTGGACCCCAGAGCAGCAGCCAGAACCCGGAACCTTGAAGCACTTGCTGGAGCAGTTCTCCCGAGTGGAGTGGAGTGATGAACAGCCAAGACCGAAAGACCCTGCCTCTTGTTTGGAGCATCTGTATCTATATCTGTTGGTACGTACGTATACATACATATATATCTGTTGGTATACATATATATACATATATATCTGTTGATAGAAATATATAACATATCTGTTGGTATACGTATACATACATATATATCTGTTGGTATACATATATATACATATATATCTGTTGGTATACGTATACATACATATATATCTGTTGGTATACGTATACATACATATATATATACAGTCCATACTAGGATGTTTATCAGCTGGCAAAGACCATGCCTCCGCAAGAGGCAGTTCCTCTTCCAGTGGACAAACATTACCTGTTCCCTCACAAGTCTATTTTTAGTGGGAAAACACCACACACCCTCACACAAGTCTGTTTCACATCCCACACTTGGGATCAAAACAAAATCATGTTTGTGTCCACTATACTCATGCATTGTTCTTCAGGCCCAGAGATGGGAACTACCGTGGCTGCAGGCTGTGCTTGCTCTCAAGCCCGTAGGGGACGCTTTTCTTCTTCCTACACTCTGCCAGTTTGCCAGGATTTCCAGTAGTCTCTGACTTATGAATGTTTAACTCTAATCCTCTTCACATGGCATCCTCGTGTCTCTTCATTGTGACATTTTGTGCATGTCTATGTCCAAATCTCCCCTCTCAGTTGGGGGCACCAATAACATTGGACTATGGCCTTCAGCTAATTATCTCAACTAATAATAAAACCTCATCTTAACCTAGTCACTAATTACCTCTCTAATGACCCCAATTCCAAATGAAACCATGTTCTGAGGTACTAAGTATTAAAACTTCAGCATATCTTTTGTGAGGTGGCGTTACGCAACTTTAAAATATTCCCAAAAGCAGCACCTGGCACGGCCATGCATTACTCAAAGTACATATGGGCGACAAAGGAATACTTTTATTGCTCTGTCATTTTCCACATCAAA
This sequence comes from Acomys russatus, assembly GCF_903995435.1. NCBI lineage: Eukaryota > Metazoa > Chordata > Mammalia > Rodentia > Muridae > Acomys > Acomys russatus. Next base: position 63,994,363 of record NC_067143.1, on the reverse strand, counting down.
GGTCTCACTCTTCTTCTAATTCATTCTTACTCCTCACCTTTCTTTAATTTAAAGGCTCAGATTTAATGGCATCTTTTTTGCTTTCCTCTACCAAAAAAAAAAAAAAAAAAAGGAATACTAGCCCACTTTTCTGTATCTCATGATGCTTGTTCCTACATCAAATCCATCACAGCCAACACTTTATTAAAATATGTACCATGTACTTGCCTATACATAGGTTAGTGGCCCCAACACCAAAGCTGTCACCAGCACCACTGCGCTTCCTGTAGCATAGCAAACATTCAGCAAAGGAAGGTGAAAGACTATTATGTACCCTAACATCCTGTGTTAATTGCTAGAAGGCATTACTTATTAAATAGAAAAATGTGTTTTCTCACCCATCCTTTTAAAGGATAATGATTTGGCAAAAGACTCAGAATCCGGCGCTCCAGATTTATGATATAAAGACGATCTTGGGGAGGAGTGGGAAGAGGGAGGTGAACGCTGACTGGAAGCCATCCTTGTCCCAGACTCCATCCTCATTAGGCCTTTCCTTGATGGGAGGAACCCTATTACAAGAACTCTAGTGGTCAAACATACCATCTCCTAATTGTTTATCACAATCTTTTGTGGTTTGCAATTATTGTTCATTAGTGGCTCTCCACTGCTCATGTAAAGGCTGCTACGGATGTGGAGGAATAACCAAGGCTCAACTCACCACATCCCGTGGATTAACCTGCGAAGCTGCTTGTACAGAGGGAGAGAGGGGGGCAGAACCAAATGTCAGCGAGACCATCGTGCCCTAAGGGAAACAATGCTGCAGAGGAAGGGTTCCAGGCGGGGCTGGAAGGAATGAGCTGTGACTGTCACATGAAATTCCCTTTCTATTTCAATCAGGGTTCCCTTGTTCACTGGCTGTTCTGGGCTCACAGGTAGATCATTTCTAATCTGGGCCAAAGAGATAATTCCTGTCACCTCTTTTTAAACTATATTAAGGCATATTAATGTACAGATTCCTAACAGAGCCTTCTAGCTACCTTGCTTGCTCTCTAACCAACTGAATCTCAGAAGTATTTTACAAGGTCACCCCAGTACATAACTCCACAATGGGCAAATTCTCATTCATGTTAAAAAAAAAATAGTAATATCTCTGTAAAATCAATATTGTGGAGATTATATAATTTAAGAGCCTTGCCTAGGATAGCCAACGTAAGTTAAACATCACTCTGTATCACTGTCGCCAAGTTTTCACTTCTACTCTTTAATGTTTTTACACACGTAAGCTTTTGCCATGTGACTTTTCCTGGGTGGAGTTTTTAGCTGGGGTCAAGCAGTGAGCATGGCCATTTGACTTGTTTGTCTCAGTAGAATGTAAGTATAGACAGTATATGTCATGCCAGGCCAGAGACCTTTGTTGCTGCTGCTTCTGCTGTTGATGTTTTCCCATACTCTGGCTTAAGTCTGGGGCTTTAAGGAATGTTAGGCAGGTATTCTCCCACTGACCTTGAAAACAGAATGGTTTCCCAAGGCCTCTGAGAACTTTAATACTTTTCTCTGAGAATTGATTACCAGAAAAGAAACGTTTGGAACACCTTGAACTCCAGTTAAAGACTGGAGCTCATCCTAGCGGGGCTAGCCCAGACGAGTTCAGCCAAACCACAGCCTTATCTGCAGCTTCATCAAGAGGAAAAATAAAATTTGTTGCAAGCCACTGAGATTTCCGCAGCCATTTAATATGTAGTGCTAGTGTAGCAAAGGCTGGCTAATAAGACCTCAGGAAACACTAGGACTCCCAGGAACACTTCAGCTTTTAGAGTCCCGTTGAGTGAGGAAGTCTAACATTGTAAGTGGACAAACCACCTAAACTCAGACGATCACATTTCATTTTCTATAGGAAAAAACTGACGTCCAAGATCAGAAACTGATTCTCTAAAGTTTTACAGGTTATCCACTGACACAATTGCAACCATCTTATATCTTAGAAGTGGGTTGCCCAAACATCTCATTCTGCCTATGAAAGATTGGGTGATACCTGTTGTCCCACAAAATCACTAACAGTTCTCCCTTAATCTCTTTCAACAGTCCTGATTTGAATTATAAGTTATATTGTTAACCTACTCACTGGCTAACTGTAATAAAAGTTGTCAGTAGAAAAATGATTTCAGCTATAAATAATAAAACATTCAGTTCAAACAAGTGTAAATAATCCAAGGTTGGTTTCTGTTGTTGTTTTGTTTTCTAAGCCTAGGGACAATTTTACTAGAATTTAAGTGAAAAAAAACCCAGGCCAAGCAAGCTGTAAATCTCAGTAGAGGCCTAGAGAAGAAAAGTAGAGAGAAGAAAGAGAGAGAGAAAACCAGCCATGTCACTTAAGCCAGAATGGAAATTGACACATGGTAGACAAGCAGCCACATGGGGGAAAGGAGTTCTAGAGAAAGAGTGAGAAAGCCCAAGGTATAAAGTAAATAAATAATAAACAATATCTATGCACAAGTCCAGCCCTAGAGAAAGAATTAGAGGGAAAACTCCAATCCAAAGTAATTAACCACACCCATGAAAACACAAACAATAAATAATCTCATGCCAGCAAAATTCAAAGAAGGAAAACACACATACACAGCCGCCACCACCACTACCACCAACAACAAAATAACAGGAATTAACAATCATTGGTCACTAATATCGCTCAAAATCAATGGACTTAACTCCCCAATAAAAAAATCACAGGCTAACAGAATGGATATGAAAACAGGGTATTCTGCCACATATAAGAAACACAGCTCAACATCAAAGACAGACAGAGTAAAGAGCTGAAAAAAGATTTTCCAAGCAAACAGACACAAGAAGCAAGCTGGTGCAGCTATTCTAATATCTAATAAAACAGACTTCAAATCAAATTTAATCAAAAGAGATAGGGAAGGACGTTTCATACTCATCAAGGAAAAAACCTAACAAAATGATGTTTTAATTATTAACATTTATGCACCAAACACAAGGACAGCCATATTTATAAAAGAAACATTACTAAAGCTTAAATCACAATCAAACCCCATACATCAATAGTGTGGGACTTCAATAACCCACTCTCACCAGTGGACAGGTCATTTGGACAGAAACTAAGCAGAGAAATAATGGAGCTAGCAGACATTATGAATCAAATGTACTTAGCAGGTATCTACAGAACATTTCACTCAAACATGAAAGAATATGCTTACTTCTCAGCACCTCATGGAACAGTCTCAAAGATTGAATACATACTCAGTCACAAAGACTTGTCTCAACAGATACAAGAACATTAAAATAACCCCCTGTATCCTACCAGACAGCCAGGGATTAAAGCTGGATATCAACAACAACAGAAAACCTACAAACTCATGGAAACTGAACACCTTCAGGGACAAGGCAAGAATAAAGAAATTAAAGACTTCCTAGAGTTCAATAAAAATTAATGAACAACTTATGAGACATACCCAAACTTATGAGACATAATGAAAGCAGTGCTCAGAAGAAAGTTCATAGCACCAAGTGCCTTCGTAAAGAAATTGGAGAGATGGCATATTAGCAACTTAACAACACACCTGAAAACTCTAGAACAAAAAGAAGCAAACACATTGAAGAGGAGTAGGCAGCAGGAAACAAACTCAGAGCTGAAATTAATAAAATAGAAACAAAAAGAACAATACAAAGAATCAATGAATCAAAGCATTTCTTCTGTGAGAAAATCAACAAGATTGACAAACCTTTATCCAAACTAACTAAAAGGCAGAGCGATTGTATCCAAATTAACAAAATCAGGAACAAAAAGGAGGACATAACAGCAGACACCAAAGAAATCCAAAGAATCATTAGGTCATATTTTAAAAACCTGTACTCCACAAAATTGGAAAAATCTAAAAGAAATGGGCACTTTTTATACATAGATACCACTTACCAAAGTTAAATCAAGGCCAGATAAACAGTTCAAATAAACCTATAATCTCTTAGAAAATAGAAACAGTCATCAAAAGTCTCTCAACCAAAATAAAAGCCCACAACCAGATGGTTTTAGTGCAAAACTTTACCTGACTTTCAAAAAAGACGCCTCAAATTATTCTACAAAATAAAAACAGAGGGACCACTGCCAAATTCATTTTATAAGGCCACAGTCACACTGATACCAGATTTAACAAAGAAAAAGAATTACAGATCAATTTCCCTCATAAACATTGGTGCAAAAAATACTCAGCAGAGTATTTTAAACCAAATCCAAGAGCACATCAAAAGAATCATCCACCATGATCAAATAGGCTTCATCCTAAAGATGCAGGGGTGGTTCAACCCATGAAAATCTGTCAACGAAATCCACCATATAAACAAACTGAAAGAAAAAACCTACACGGTCATCCCATGAGATACTGAAAAATCTTTTATCAAAATCCAACACCCCTTCATGATAAAAGTCTTGGAGAGATCAGTGATACAAGGGACATACCCAAACATAATAAAAGAAATTTACAGCAAGCCTATCAACAACACTGAATTAAATGGAGAGAAACTCAAGGTTATTCCACTAAAGTCAGGAACAAGACAAGGCTGTCCCCTTTCTCCACGTCTATCCAATATAACTCTTTAAGTTCTAACTAGAGCAATAAGACAACTAAAGGAGATAAAGGGGATACAAATTGGAAAGAAAAAGGTCAAATACCACTATTTGCAGATGATATGATACTATACACAATCAACTCCAAAAAGTCTACCAAGGAACTCTTACAGCTGATAAACTCTTTCAGTCAAGTTGCTAAATACAAGATTAACTAAAAAAACAAAATCAGTAACTCTCCTATGTACAAATGACGAATAGGCTGAGAAAGAAATCAGGGAAACAACACCTTTCACAATAGCCACAGAAAATATAAAATATCTTGAGGTAACTCTAGCCAAGTAAATGAAACACTTTCATGATAAGAACTTCAAGTCCTTTGATAGCCTATGATCATATAGTGGGGAGGAGGTCCCCCTCGGTGTTAGACCTAGGGGAGGGGAACAGGGTGAAAGTGGGAGGGAGGGAGGAACATGAGGAGACAAGTGATGGGATAACAATTGAGTTGTAACCTGAATAAATTAATTAAATAAAAAATAAATAAGTTAATGCAAAAAAAAAAAGAGAGAGACCAAATTTACTAGGCCCCTACTGCAGCTAGCAGAAGAGGCTGCCAAGAGATATTCTCAGATATGCAGAGCTGCCTAAAAGAAGCTCAGATCAATGAAGACACCTGGGAGAGAACAGAGATTGGCCGAGCTGCCTGGAGGAAGCAGAAATGAGCTGCTCTGCTTTGGGAAAGTCTCCAACCATGAAAGTTGCCTGTTGAGCTGCCTGCAAGTTATCGAGTGTGCTCCAGTGCTTAGGTTTTATGAGCTGTCATCAATGCTGGGGTGATCTTTTGAGTCATTTATGCTCCTGAAATAACGTCTCATTTATATTCTTTTAAATAACCCCAATAAAACTAATTGGTGCACCATGCTGGACTTTGGTGTGCTGTGTTCTATTAAAAAAAAATAACTTCAAGTCTTTGAAGAAGAAAGTTGAAGAAGATATCAGAAGATGGAAAGATTTCCCATGCTTGTGTATAGACAGGATTAACATAGTTAAAATGGCCATACTACCAAAGCAATCTGTAGATTCAATGCAACCCTCATCAAAGTTCCAACACAATTCTTTACAGACCTTGAAAGAATAATATTCAACTTCATATGTAAAAACAAACAACAACAACAAAACCCAGGATAGCTAAACAATACTATACAATAAGAGAACTCCCAGAGGTATCACTATTCCTGATTTCAAGATGTACTACAGAGCAATAGTAATAAAAACTGCATGCTATTGACATAAAAACAGACACATTGATCAATGGAATCAAATCAAAGACCCAGACATAAACCTAGACACTCATGGACAGACACCTGACTTTTGATAAAGAAACAAGAAATACACAATGGAAAAGAAGAAAACAGATTGAACAAATGGTGCTGGTCTAACTGGATGTCAGTATGTAGAAGAATGCAAGTAGAATCATGCCTATCACCCTGCACAAAACTCAGGTCCAAGTGGATCAAAGACCCTAACATAAAACCTGATACTCTGAACCTGCTAGAAGAGAACATGAGGAATAGTCTTGAATGTATTGGCAAAGAAGACAACTTCCTGGACAGAACACCAATTGTGCAGGAACTAAGATAAACAATTAATAAATGGGAACTCATAAAACTAAAAAGCTTATGCAAGGCAAAGGACACCATCAATAAGGACAAAATGGCAGCCAACAGAATAAGAAAAGTTCTTCCATAACTGTACATCAAACAGAGGGCTAATATAGATAAATGATAGATAGATAGATAGATAGATAGACAGATATAGATATAAACATCACCAAACTAAAGAATCTAATTTAAAATGGGATACAGATCTAAACAGAGAATTCACAACAGAGGAATCTCCAATGGCCAAGAAGCACTTAAAGAAACACTTAAAGGTTCAACATCCTTAGCCACCAGGGAAATGCAAATCAAAACAACTTTGAGATTCCATCTTATACCCATCAGAGTGGCTGAGATAAAAACCACAAGTGACAGTCATGCAGACAAGGATGTGGAGTGAAGGGAACACTTCTCCACTGCTAGTGGGAGTGCAAACTTGTACAGCCACTTTAGAAGTCAATATGGTGGTTTCTCAGAAAAGTAGAAATCAATCTACCTCAAGAACCAAATATACCTTCCTGGGCATATATCCAAAAGATGTTCCATCGTACAATAAGAACACTTGTTCAACTATGTTTATAGCAGCTTTATTCAAATTAGCCAAAAGCTGGAAACAACCTAGATGTCCCTCAACCAAAGAATGGATAAAGAAAATGTAGCACGTTCTAGGCGGGGCTACACACTGGTCCAAGGGGCTGCTGTCACTGCACAACATGATGAGCTGTGTAGGCTACACAAGTAAATTGAGACAGAGGATGCTACAATGAGGTGGCTGCTATTGCACAGCCCTGAAATTGCCCTGAGCACATGGATTAACCAGACACATTTTAGGACAGTTGGCCTGCCTCACATCTGCCTGGGACTTTCCTTCCAGGCAGCAGGTATCCTGCGTGATATCAGGGACAAGGCAGTGTGCCCAGGGAGATCTGGCTCTGCCTCTCACTAGCGCAGTACTCGGGAGAGTGGGCCCTGCACCTCTCCTGGACAACACAGTAGAGTTGGCCTTGATGGTGAAAGCATGGGTGAGCCACCTCTGAGGCCATGAGAGTAGGAGAGCTGCCCCTGCCCCTTGCTGGCTGCAGCATTGGGCATACTAGCCAGGGCAGTGCTGGTGAGTTCACCCTCGTAGTGCAGGTGGGAAAGATCTGGTGAGCTGACCAACTCATCAAACACTCAGGCCCAGATCCAGGACTTTGTGTTGGCCCACTCTGAAGTGCACCTCATCTACAAGCTGAGGAGCATGTGAAAGAGCTGGTCCTGCAGATCCAAAGCTGCAGGATCTCCATGACACAGGGCAACAACAGATAACTGGGAGCAGTGCTGGGGAGGCTCCAGTACTGATGGTGTAGCAGAAGCCAGAGGCCTCCAACCAGACCGATGACTCATCACAATCAACATTTCCAAGTAAAGAGGTGTAGACAAAGGGTTTCTGTGGGACACACTGTGACACGCTATAGCTTCCACGAGATGTCTTCTATGATTTACTTTGTTATTTTTTGTTTTTTATTTTCTCTTTCCTGGAAGGTTGAAGGGCAGAGGGCAGACATGAAGGGACAGGGGGATGAGTGGGATTGGGTGTGTGATGTGAAACTCACAAAGAATCAAGAAAAAAATTAACGTGGTATATTTACACAATGGAGCATCACTCAGCTGTTAAAAACAATGACATTATGAAATTTGCAGGCAAATGGATAGAACTAGAAGGACCCAGACCCAGAAAGACAGACATGGTGTGTACTCACTCATAAGTAGATACTAGCTGTAAGGCAAAAGACAATTATGGTATAATCCACAGAACCAGAGAAGCTAAGAAACAAGGTGGGCTTAAGAGAGGACTGCAGGCTTAGATTTGTTTTCAAATTCTACTTTATTTATGCTTCTTAAATGCTTCTACCTCCCTTCCAACCCACCAACCAGAGGTAGAGGAAAAAGAAGGTTAACAGGAAAAGGGGATTGTGGATCTTTTTAGAAGTAGTTCCCTGAGGGCGATTCCACTCTTTGTTGTCAGGATACCGGCAGTCCAGCCAAATAGCAAACACCAAACAGCAACACAAATCAGTACAAGTGGCACAATCCAGCAGAAACAGCAAGGCTCTGCCGTACCGGCACAAGCAGATGCGACCAGAATCAACTGGAATACCTCAGAAAGTTCTCTGCCATGTTTCTCTCCTACAAAGTGGAGACTAGCAAAGCATTGCATGATGTAGCAATGTAAAAAGCATCATCTCAGTGTTTTCTAAACATCACACGATCTCTTATGTGTCTGTTTTCAATAAAAAATCACATGCCCTCTCACAAGACAGCCTCCAGAAAAAACATCATGTGCTCTCTCATGGATCTGTTCTTCACCAACAAAGGTCACAAGACTGTCTACAGTGGTGGAAAATACTCCCACATCCCACAATTGGGACCAAAACAAAAAACACATAAAAGAAACCCAAACTTTCACTACAGAGGACTCAAGAATTGCCCTGGGAATGGAAAATAGAATAGATGTCACAGGTGGACTGGACGGGATGGATCGAGGAACTGGGAACAAGAGAAATCAGATGGAGAGCAGGGAGAAAATACTGGAAGAAAGGACTGGAATTGGGGGCAGTTTCAAGGGCAGGTGACAACCAGGCGCAATGGCAATTCCATGGAATGTACAAGAGGAATCCTAGCAAAGATGTCTAGTAATGGGGGATACAGGGCCTGAACCAGCCATCTTCTGTAGCCTGGCAAGAACTCAAATGAAGGGACTAGGACACTAACCCAGGCACAAAACCTTCAACATACAGTTGGTTCTATCTGCAGAGTGTTCTGGAAGCAAAGCCTAGCAGAATCATCATCAGAGACACCAGAGAGACTTCATCCAGCAACTCATGGGAGCAGGTACAAAGTCCCATGCCAAACATTATGAGAACATGGCCCACAGAATCAACTGACTGAGACTCATGGGAACTCGAGAGGTCAGGGAAGCTCTGGGGGGCTGACGTAGGTCCTCTTGGTATGTGTTATGGCTGAGCAGCTTGGTATTCATGTGAAAATCCTAACAATAGGAGCCATGCCTGGCTCTTTTGTCTACTTATGGGGCCCTTGGTTGATGCCCCTGGGGGGGCTGCTCCTTTTGGGGGGGGGTGGGGAGTGGATTGGAGAATAGGAAAGGCAGGACGGGGTGGGGGGAGGACATGGGGAGGGGAAGGAGAAACATGTCAGGATGTAATTAATATATAAGAGAATTACTTAAAATGTAGAAATCAATTAATCAGTAAATAGATAAACAGTCCAGGTGTTGGTGGTGTACACCATTAATCCCAGCACTTGGGAGGCAGAGGCAGATGGATCTCTGACTTCAAGGCCAGTCTGGTCTACAGGGTGGGTTCCAGGAAAGCCAACGCTAGACAGAGAAACCTTGTTTCAAAAGACCAAAACAAACAAACAAAAATAAATAAATAAATAAAACATACCTGCTCTGGCCAGCATCTGAAAAAGACATAAAGAAGAAAAGTTTCGCCATTCTAAATCAGAAAGGTGAACAGACCTAGAACATCTTGGATGCTCAGTTTGTACAATTGCAAGGAAGGGTAGGAACACCAAAGGCTTAACTTATTTTGATATTTTTGCTCCCCGTGTCACTTTTGACAAAGAATTAACTTCGGGCATAAGAAAGCTTCCTAGAGGAAGCTTTGACACCCATCCTGAGTCTTGAAGGAGAAGCAGAAACTAGTGAAGAGAAGAAACCAAGGCCTGGACGTTAAATGCACTATTCACTGTGTCTCTGGATCAAGCAAAGAAACTCATCTATTACCACAGCCCGTTTACCTTCTGTGTATTATTTCCGTGAATCTCTCCCACCCTTTCTCTAGCATCCATTCATTCACTCATCTACTCATTTTTCTCTTTACTGATCATATTTTAGAAATAAAATTAATAGTAAAAGTTATCTTTCTTGTGTATCTATTGGCTTTATAAGTTTTCATATAATATATTTTGATCATACACTTTCCCCTCCCCCTAATTCCTAGTAGATGCTCCCCACCTCCCTACACACCCAAATTTATGTCATTTCTATCTCAAAAACCCCCAAAAATCAAAATAAATAGACAAAAACAAAAATGAAAAAAAAAAAAAAAAAAACCACCCACCAAAACAAAGCAAAAGCACATGAAAGGAAAGAGAGACCATTTTGGGCTGGTGAGCTACTCCTGAGCACGCTGGCTAGTGTCTATGGTGCTGGAAGGCACTATGCTCATCAATCGCACCGAGCTATGAGCCCTGTGATCTAAAATAGAGACCTGCCTGTAAGACACGCTGCTATAATAATGCCACAAATGTTATGGGAGTAACCAAGCACATAAAAACGATTCCATGAGATCGAATTCATACCTAACATTGCTAAGGTAGAAAGAAACCTGTGACTAAGTAGGTCATGGGCCCTAGAAGAAAACTTACTATTATTCTGCAAAAGGAACATAAAAACAAAATCACTCCTAACAACATATTGCTATACCCATAGATCGCAGAATAGCTCAACCCTCATCAGAGAAGCTTCTTGCAGTAGATGGTAACTAACACAGCAACTCACAACTGGGCAATGTGCAGAGAGTGACAGACTTTGAAGCATTCATCCCTAAATGAGATGTCTTGAGCAAACTCCTTTCCTCAAGGCTCAGGAATTTATACAGAAGAGTAAGTAGTAAGATTATAAATGCCAGACATGGCAGATGACTCCAGGGAAACAGTGTCTGCCATACAAGAGGACTGATACGCACATGGCTTCACAGACTGACAGCATGCACAAGCTCAAGCCAGAGAAAATTCCAATGAGAGGAAAGGAAAGTGGCCACAAAGCCCCATCCCTAACCAAGACGATCCCTGCTAGAATGGGGAAAGTCTTCTCCAGTGCACTTACACCTTTTGTTGCAATTAAAATGGAAGACTGTACTAAGCACAGTGAACAAATCTGCACGAGAGCCTGGACCTCCTTGAAGATAAATTTATACCACGCCTTGGTGTGATATGAACCGAGTAATTACATGAGTAAAATCTCTGAAGTCAAGGATGGTATCGTTACATTTTAAAATGTTGTGCATAATATGTACTACAAAGCAATTAGTTAAAAATTCTTGAGGAGACAAATTCATGTTCTGGTTTCTCAAAGAAGGGAGTGTGATGTTTGGCTTCACGGAATGTTCCGAATCTTGGGATTTTACAGATTCTCATTGGGGGCTGTAGCTCTCTGTTTATCTGAGGTTATTAGTTAGGGGTTATGATTAGTATGTTGTTTGTCTTGTCTTTCGTACACATTTCTTTAGTGTGGTTGTATGATCACATTGTCACAGTAAAACTTCCATATTACTGAACACATGAAGAATGAAAACATCAAGACTTCACTGTGTTAGTCTGATAATATTACATTCCTTGTTGTTTGTCTATGATTGTCTGAGTGGCAGGTAATATAAAGCAAACTTTATTCTCCAGCATTGTTTTTGCCTGCCACTCATCTGCACCCTAAGGTAATCCTTAGCCAATATGTTTATAAAATCTAAGTAATTTTTCTCTTAGCCTAAGCAATATACCAGTGGAATCATATACAAATCCTGTAATGTGGGATAGAATAAATACCTGCCACACCCACCACTGTTTCTCCCTACTAACAAGTGTACTTGTCCCAGTGACTGTGGTAATGAATTGTTTCATAAGCACGTTAAAAAGCTAAAGAAGTAACCATACATTCGGTGAACTCACACCTCATAGCCGTGGGACATCACATCATAGCCGTGGGACATCACACCTCATAGCCGTGGGACATCACACCTCATAGCCGTGGGACATCACACCTCATAGCCGTGGGACATCACACCTCATAGCCATGGGACATCACACCTCATAGCCATGGGACATCACATCATAGCCGTGGGACATCACACCTCATAGCCATGGGACATCACATCATAGCCGTGGGACATCACACCTCATAGCCGTGGGACATCACATCATAGCCGTGGGACATCACACCTCATAGCCGTGGGACATCACATCATAGCCATGGGACATCACACCTCATAGCCGTGGGACATCACACCTCATAGCCATGGGACATCACATCATAGCCGTGGGACATCACACCTCATAGCCGTGGGACATCACACCTCATAGCCGTGGGACATCACACCTCATAGCCATGGGACATCACACCTCATAGCCATGGGACATCACATCATAGCCGTGGGACATCACACCTCATAGCCATGGGACATCACATCATAGCCGTGGGACATCACACCTCATAGCCGTGGGACATCACATCATAGCCGTGGGACATCACATCATAGCCGTGGGACATCACACCTCATAGCCATGGGACATCACATCATAGCCGTGGGACATCACACCTCATAGCCGTGGGACATCACACCTCATAGCCATGGGACATCACACCTCATAGCCGTGGGACATCACATCATAGCCGTGGGACATCACACCTCATAGCCGTGGAACATCACACCTCATAGCCGTGGGACATCACATCATAGCCGTGGGACATCACACCTCATAGCCATGGGACATCACATCATAGCCATGGGACATCACACCTCATAGCCATGGGACATCACATCATAGCCGTGGGACATCACACCTCATAGCCGTGGGACATCACATCATAGCCGTGGGACATCACATCATAGCCGTGGGACATCACACCTCATAGCCATGGGACATCACATCATAGCCGTGGGACATCACACCTCATAGCCGTGGGACATCACACCTCATAGCCATGGGACATCACACCTCATAGCCGTGGGACATCACATCATAGCCGTGGGACATCACACCTCATAGCCGTGGAACATCACACCTCATAGCCGTGGGACATCACATCATAGCCGTGGGACATCACACCTCATAGCCATGAGACATCACATCATAGCCATGGGACATCACACCTCATAGCCATGGGACATCACATCATAGCCGTGGGACATCACACCTCATAGCCGTGGGACATCACATCATAGCCGTGGGACATCACATCTCATAGCCGTGGGACATCACACCTCATAGCCATGGGACACCACACCTCATAGCCGTGGGACATCACATCATAGCCGTGGGACATCACACCTCATAGCCGTGGGACATCACACCTCATAGCCGTGGGACATCACGGCTACTGTCTGATACTATTTTGTGTCTCTTCAGTCCAACCCTGTCACTGACTTTGATGAGATCACTTATTTTTCCTTTAAGTTTTACTACTTTACAGGAAATCGTCAAGTGTGTTAGAGGCTGTAGCTGAAAGCAGTATGGATATTGTGAACACATCCACCATCCAGGGAGAACAAATGTACTTCTCGGAGCTACATCTGTCCCTTGAGTAAGAAATGCTTTTTGAAAAAAACTAGAAGGTAATTATGATACCTTATAACCTGTCTGTGTTATTTTGATATACTTAAAAGGCATTTTATTATAAAACTTAAACCCACATCTTTAGAATAAAGAGTTCATAGCAAAGAAACAGTTTACTGTGTCGACAATTCAACCCCACGTTCCCAGGCCCCAGAAATGCACTGAGTTTATAGGATCTCCTTACAAAACCTTTTCTCCTTATATGTTATGCAAATAGAGTTCTTACTATACATTTTAACACACGTGGAATCATCTTAAACTCAGTTTAATATTTTCCATTTCCACTTAAAATTAGTAAATTAAGTCAGTACATTTCTCTCTGTGTGTGTATGTGAGTGTGTGTATGTGCATGTGTGTGTAATAATTGCCTGTTAGTGCTCATGTAGGTCTTTTTATTTTCCTTATCTTCTGCTGTTGAAACAGCATTAAAATGCACATCCACTCACGTGTTTTCTTCTTCAAACAAACAAATATGCACACTGATAAAGTTTGAAGTTTTGTGTGCCCTGGAAAACTCAGGCAGAAACTTAATTCCCAATGCAACACCATTAAGATGCTTTAGAGAGGTAAGAGCCAGAGGGATTGGTGCTCTACAGAGACCTTGAAGAAGAAAGTTTTTCTCTTCTGTCCCTTCCTGAACATGAGGGTACAGCAACTGTCCCTTGCAAAGGACAGCAGCAGGTTCCCCCCGGAAGAAGGGGTGTCCTTTAATAGTCACTGACCCTCTGATGCACGGACCTTGAACTTCATAGTCTCCAGAATTAAGAATGGATTTTTTAATTTTTTTATAAATTATGTAGTCTGTGGATTTTTAAAGACTTGCTTATTTTTTTTATTGTATAGAGTGCCTTATGGGCAGAAGAGGGCACCAGATCTCATTATAGATGGTTGTGAGCCACCATGTGGTTGCTGGGAATTGAACTCAGGTCCTCTGGAAGAGCAGGCAGCATTCTTAACCACTGAGCCATCTCTCCAGCCCCTGCAGGTTTTTTAAATAGCACAAATGAACCAGGAGAGTCACTATGTACATTCTAAGAGGAATCCTAATATTTCTTTGAGTTACACCCTTCAACTGAATTGAATTCTACATTTCTCCATCCTAGCATCTTGTGGGGTGCAGAAGTGCCAGCGTGCAGTATTGGTGAACATGTGCAGGGAACTCTGGCATTCCTCTCGTTATCTGTTGCTGCACATCAGACTCTCCCACAGCCTAACATACAAAACAAGAGGGCCATTCATTTATCTCATAAAACTGCACATTTTGGAAGGGTAAAGGAGAATATGCCTGTTGCATGTATCATCATCTGATGGTACACGGTAAAGAGAGAGAGAGGGAACCACTCTCAAAGACGGCTCACTTAACCTACTGATGCTGGCTGTCAGTTGGGAGTTCATCTGGTGCTCTCTGCATAGACCTCTTCATATGGTATGATGTGAGTCTCCCAGTGCTATGACTGCAAGGGCAAGAATTCTGAAAGACAGAGTGAGGCAGAAGTCATATTCCTGCTTTTTAAGGCGTCATCTCAGCTATCATATTATTGAATATTTATTAATTCTAGAAAGCTCTTCTAACCCTGCTAGATCCTCGGTAATTAAGGCAGAGACGTACTGATTTATTTAAACAAGCTTCAGGTACAATAACTGGGTAAGTACAAGTTAAACTAGTTTTCTAAGCTAGTCTGGCTACCTCCCAGCTGCACTCCTCAAGTTACTGGTCAGTCTTCGTCCTGTCTTAGCTGGATGCACTCCATCAGGCCTAGCCTCTCTCTCCTCCCAGCCTCCTGGTCTTGACTCAGAGCCCAAGCCTCGCCCAGGGACTGAAGCCTACTTCCCTCCTGCCAGTTTACAGTTGTCTAGCCTCTTTCATTTAACCCATCAGAGAATATTGTAAAGCAAAGTTTACATAAGATCACTCAGTATATGTGTGAGAATGCACTCATCTGGACTGCAACCGATCCTGGGGGCCAAAATTCAGCATTTGCATACATAACACAAGACCAACCTCCAACGGAGTCCCGCCTGCAATACTATAACTGAATTAGTAGCAAGGGTCCATCCAGATTCAAGAGGAGGAAACGGACAGTCTATCTCACTTCTTGATGTGCACGTGGCAAAGGTCTCAAGAAGCATATTCTGGCTACTCCTGAGTAGGAGAGCCAGCACACACAAGCCATCTTTTCTCAACTCTACACAGTTAGTTGCTAATGGAATGAAATTTTGTGGCGTTTCTATGAAATGAGGGCATGCATATTTTAGTAGTCTTTCTTTGTTATATAATTTAAAAATAAAGTTCACTAGAACTACAGATCTGTTTTCTTTCTGGAGATGTCATCACCAGGATAGTTCCTATGAACACGAAAAACTATGGTAGTAGTGTGACCACCAACATGTCTTTGACGGATGAGAAAGAATTTTGTTTTCCCATTCGCTTTCCATCTATCATGGCACTGAATGGTGTGCGTGTGTGTTACTGGAGATTTGATGTAGGGTCTCACACATGATATGCAAGTGTTCTGTCACTGAGGCATGTCGCCAGACCATAGTGAGGATTAGCCCTTTTTCCTCAGTGTGAGGTATATAACTTCATTTTAGTGATCAGTCTGTCAGATGTAGAAAGGCAGACTAAAAAACTGCATTATGCTGCAGCTGAGATTTGAATCCTAGGTCCTGAGGACATAATTTTATTTCATGCCTAGAGTCTTGCTATTAAATTAAACTTCTTTTTTAAATACTGGCTCAAGCATTTTAGTAAGTCAAAGTTATTAATAGAAAAATCCCTTATTGCACCTTAATCCAAGTCAGCTGTTATCTTCCCAGAGCGTTCTGGGATCTTTCCTGAGAAGGATCCGTGTTATCACGGCAACATGTTCACTGCTGTGTTTGAGAAACTGCCTGAACTAGGTACACAACTAGTGTGTCAGAAGCAAGTGTTATGTTACAGCTTCTCTGTTCTTCTTCAAATCCAATGTAACAACTTTAAAAAATAATCCACTGATTAAATGCCATGTGGAGACACGGGAACTAGCAGGGAAAAAATGAGCCACAGAAATCTTTCCAGTGGGTTAAAAAGAATAAATCGCAGGAAGCACATTAGAAAGCTGACCTTGGCCGGTGGGATGATGAAGAAGGTGTGTCCTAAAGTCCCTACACGTGCAAAACTGGCTGCACACCCCAGTCATCTAGGTGTGTGGTGAAGCTACAACAAGCCTAGAGAGTGAGATTCCAGTGGCGTGTCAGAGCATGCTAACCTCAACATGCCTTCAAGCCTCCGTAGAAACGCGCATGTTCAGGGCACAAGTCAGAAATGCACAAAGAAAAAGACACTAACCCATGATGATTTCTTTAAGACTCATTAGTTCGTTTCTTCTGACTCTTTCATTTCCTCTTTTTCTGAACACCTACAAGGTAATGTCTGTTCTACACTAAATGCCAAGATTCTGATTCATTCTTTTATATTTATCATATTAGGCTGTTTTAATGCTTCTCTGCTGAATCAGATGAAAGTCAATTTTCACTGGGATCTAAAAGTGAAGTTAAAAAGTTCCAGAGTATGTGATTATGGGTACTTGATTGCGTTAGTACTTATAGCTCACACACACTATACGTATGGCCCTTGGCCAATACCAGTAACGTTTTTTTCAAACTTCTTCCACAGTACAGAAGTTACAGAAGGATGATTTTTCACAAGAATTGTCACTACTTGGTATTCGGGATTTACCAGAACTTTCTGGAAAGCTTTTCGCTCCTCACTTCTCCTAGCCTACAGCACATTAAACAAGTTCACTAGAGTTCTGTTGAGAATTTTTATACTGAATCTTTTAGATTCTACAGTTTGCACTGAAATTTTAATTCACTCAATGGTTCTGAATACATACAATATTCTAGATCTCAGAAACAAAATAAGATAAACAAAGCAGGCAGCATTTATGCTTTAATGGTATTTACAGTCTGATAGGAAAGAAAACAAATGATTGTACATCTAGTACAGCAATTGTGAAATTCCACCCAATGAAAATAGCCAGTGTGTGTGTGTACATGTGTATGTGTGTGTGTACATGTGTATGTGTGTGTGTACATGTGTATGTGTGTGTGTACGTGTGTATGTGTGTGTGTACATGTGTATGTGTGTGTGTACATGTGTATGTGTGTATGTACGTGTGTATGTGTGTGTACATGTGTATGTGTGTGTACATGTGTATGTGCGTATATACATGTGTATGTGTGTGTGTACATGTGTATGTGTGTGTACGTGTGTATGTGTGTGTGTACGTGTGTATGTGTGTATGTACGTGTGTATGTGTGTATGTACGTGTGTATGTGTGTATGTACGTGTGTATGTGTGTATGTACGTGTGTATGTGTGTATGTACATGTGTATGTGTGTATGTACATGTGTGTGTATGTACGTGTATGTGTGTATGTACGTGTGTGTGTACATGTGTATGTGTGTGTACATGTGTATGTGTGTGTGTACGTGTGTATGTGTGTGTACGTGTGTATGTGTGTGTGTACGTGTGTATGTGTGTGTGTACGTGTGTAGTGTGTGTACGTGTGTATGTGTGTGTACGTGTGTATGTGTGTGTGTACGTGTGTGTGTGTGTGTACGTGTGTATGTGTGTGTGTACGTGTGTATGTGTGTATGTACATGTGTATGTGTGTGTACATGTGTATGTGTGTGTACATGTGTATGTGTGTGTACATGTGTATGTGTGTGTACATGTGTATGTGTGTGTGTACATGTGTATGTGTGTGTACATTTGTATGTGTGTGTACATGTGTATGTGTGTGTGTACGTGTGTATGTGTGTGTACGTGTGTATGTGTGTATGTGTGTGTGTACGTGTGTATGTGTGTATGTACGTGTGTATGTGTGTGTACGTGTGTATGTGTGTATGTACGTGTGTATGTGTGTATGTACGTGTGTATGTGTGTGTACATGTGTATGTGTGTGTACATGTGTATGTGTGTGTACATGTGTATGTGTGTGTGTACATGTGTATGTGTGTGTACATGTGTATGTGTGTGTGTACATGTGTATGTGTGTATGTACATGTGTATGTGTGTATGTACATGTGTATGTGTGTATATATGTTTTTATATGAGCATGTATATATATTTTGTGTTTATTTGTCTATATACAGATACAGTTTGAGAACCCACATTTTTTAAATCTAAATCCCAAATATTCCACAATTCCAGTTTTTGAGTGCTAAATTATGCCCCAAAATACTGTGGACAATTGCCTTCAGGCTATGCATACAAAGCACATGTGAACCACAGATCAATTTCTTGTTTAAATTGGGCTCCCATGCCCAATATTTCTTACTTTATATATGCAAATATTTCAAAGTCATATGAATTCTGAAACATTTCCAGATAGTGGATAATCAATCTATATATGAAAACTGTGATGGTCAGTGTTGACTGTGTTTTTGTTTTTGTTTTTGACAAAATCTGTGAACACCTAGGGCACATGCCTCCAGGCACGCCTGGAAGAAGGGACCATTTAGATCAAGTCAGCTTCTGCGGTCACCTGAAGGTGTATAGGGTCACCCTGAGGAGGGCAGCGCCATTCCCTGGGTTCTGGCCCTGGACTGCCTGGAAAGGAAGCTCCTGCCAGCTGCCTTAAGCTCCAGCTGCCAAGACTCCACCCTCCTCCCCATCCCCTGCCATATGCCTGTCCTCCCTTATGCTGCTTCTGTCGAGGTATTTTATCAAATAACGGAAAAATATCTAATACAAACATAAAATTACCATTACAGGGACTTGCTTGTAGGATTATAGGAACTTCGAAAACAAGTCCAAACTCCACAGAGGAGGCCATTAATAAGTGAAGGCTGAAAATTCTCAGACATGACACAAGTCTACAGTTCACAGGGCAATGTCTTCTTCCCAGAGAAGTTCTAGTCCTGCTGTTAAGGTCTGTAACTTCTTACATAAAGTCCACTTGTACTGTGGAGCATGGCTTTTATATGTATCCTGAAAGACAGCTGGGGCATTTCTGTTGGTCAGCAGTGCTGGCTGCTCTGGCAGAGGACCAGAGTTCAGCTCTCAGCACCAACCATGGGCAGCCCAACAACAATTCCAGTTCCAGAGGATTCCATCCCTCTTCTGAACTCCATGGGCACCCACATATAGATACACACATACACACACATTTAAAAATAATAAAAAAATAATAAATAGTTTTCTTTAAAAATAATGACAGTTAATATTATGACCTGAAGGTGAGTGGTTATCAGCCCAGGGTGGGGGATAAGGTGTGGGGGGGTAGTGGGGGAAAGCAGACAGAGAAAATGCTAGGGTATGGGAACAGCCTAAGCAAAGACCCAGAGGTAAGACAGAGTGAACACAGCAGATGGAAATTTCTTTGTCATCACATTTTTTTCTGGCATTTTTTTTTTTTGTCAGAAACCTTTAGCAGAAGCCAAGTGTTGACTCTTTTTAAAATATAGTTATATCAGATGACTGTTGTGTTCTTACTGCTGAATCAGATGAAACTGTATTTTGTGTTTTAATTTGCATTTATAATTGTAGCACCTTTTTATAAGCCTGTTTGGCATCCGGATTTCCACTGCCCATCTATAACCCTTGTACGTTACTCTTCTGAGTAGCTTCCTTTTCATTATAGGAATTAGACACAGCTAAAAGTGCTTTGCCCTTACACACACTTTGTCCTTACACACACTTTGCCCTTACACACACTTTGCCCTTACACACACTTTGCCCTTACACACACTTTGCCCTTACACACACTTTGCCCTTACACACACTTTGCCCTTACACACACTTTGTCCTTACACACACTTTGTCCTTACACACACTTTGCCCTTACACACACTTTGCCCTTACACATACTTTGCCCTTACACACGCTCTGCTAGAGAACAGTGTCAAACCCTGCAGGGTTTTCCTGACTGGGAACAAAGGGCCTAGTGAAATCAGAGAGAGCTGAGGTGGTCGGGGTGCCAGAGCAGACCTTACTTCTAGAGAAACCCTCTGTGGTAAGCAGGGACAACAAGGGTAATAAACAAAAGGGGGAAAAAACCAGATTATCTCAAAAACCATTGTTTATATGGGGGCGAGGGTTCTATGATGCTGAACTAGGAAGCGGCTGGCTATTGTTCCTGTTACTAAAGTTAAATACATTTTACTGAAAGAAAGACGAGGATGATAAAAAAATCAAACTGATACAACATTATCATAAAATTATATTCTTTCAAGAAATAAGCCAGAAAGCATGCATACAAAATAAAAGAAACCTGCATCCTTATATTTCAAATAAGTAAGCTAAACATTTGTTAAAAATAATAAAATTTGAGGACACAAAGTTGGGGGGAGCAGGGATAAATCTGGGAGGAGTTATGGGGAGGAGTAGGTGGTGTAATCAAAATACACTGCACAAAATTAATCACAGAATTAATAAAGGTGTGTGAATGGGAGGGGAGAGATGGAAATGATATTGTAAACTACTCATGTGAAGTTCTCAAAAATATGAAAATGTTAGGTTAAAAATATAGGTAAATAATATAAAACATCAATATCTTTCATATTGATATCAATACTAAAAAGATAAAATAATAGTAAAATTTACAAACAATTTAAATTTGGGTCGAAATAACTAAAAAATGATATTGGAAAAAGGAATAAGAGGATGTGAAAATGGAGTTAACAAAACCAAAGAAAGTATTATACATAAGAAAATTATTTTAGAAGTAAAGAATTAGAAGTTAGAATTTAGAAGTAAAGAATGAAAAATAATATACTAGTAAATAAATATCGGGTATCACAAAGACAAAAATGGGCAAGAGAAAATTTGAAATTAAAAAATGAAATACATAAGAAAAGTCAAGTCATCTGATGTTATTTGTGTGTCATGTACACGTGTGTAAGTTTGTGTGTAGATATGAATGCACTTGTATGCATGTATGTATACAGGTATACATGTGTGTAGAGGCTGGGGGTCAACCCTGAGTATCTTCCGTAATTGCTCTTTACGGGTCTTTAGAGACTAGTATTTCACTGAACTTGGAGGTCATTCACTTATCTAGACTCCGATATACATCGGAGGCACTGAGTCAGCATCTGACAAACATGTCAAGGACGAGTTCCGCTTTGGCCATGGAGGGGTCCATGGAGCCTGTGCTGGACAGCAAGCAGGAGATCACCTGCCAGCTTATAGATTTCCAATGGAAAGTGGGCACGGCTCTGAGCTCAGCTGCACATCCCTCGAGCATCCTTACGTGGCAGTGACGCTAAACGTGGCAGGTCATCTGGTCAAGTAAACAGCAAGTCTATCAAAATGACCATTCCAGTTTCAGAGTTTCTACAGATGGTTCAAGGAAATGTCTGCTATGATTAAGACTGTGTGAGACCTGATTTCTGATTGTGAAGTAACGGACCCTATTTTCTGAAAAAGAGCTGTATATGGATATACATTGGAAATTGTGCTTTTCTGTCTGGAGAGATGGTTAAGAGCACTGGCTGCTCTTCTAAAGAACCCATGTTCAATTTCCAGCACCCACATGGCACCTCACAACTGTCCAGGTCCAGGATCTAACACCCTCACACAGACATATATGCAGGAAAAATACCAATTGCACATAAAATAAAATAAGTAATTTTTAAAAAATCACTTCCGGTTTTTAAAAATAACTTTAAAAATCAGATGAGCATAAATTATTTTAGTGGTTATCGATGCTTAACCTTGTCAGTGAGCTAAAGTGACTGTGTTGAACACTAATGTGTGTAGATTATGTGTAATTACATCTTCACAAACAGATGAATACATGATACTATTACATACAAAAATATCAAAGAAAGAAAATTCTAGAAGCTATTAAGCAAAATAAGCCAAGCATAGAAATGTACTGAACAGTCTCATTTGTGGAAGTTAAATAATCTCACAGATGCTGAAACTAGAAAAAGAGTTGCTAGAGCCTGGAAGCCTAGGAAATAGAGGGAAAAAGAGACTGGCTACCAGCTGTAAAAATACAGACAGACAGGAACACTGCACTCTTAACATCTAGCCCAGAAGGTGACTGTGGCTGATAAGAAATTATCATATATTGCAAAATAGCTAGGAGAGAGGAGTTTTAGATTTCCAGCACAAGAAAAATGATAACTGTTTGAAAGGATGGATATACTAATTACTCTGATTTGATCATAACACATTATATATATGTTTCAAAGTATCATGTGATAATCCATAAGTATGAAAAATTATATATCAATTAAACTTTTAAAAACATTTTAAAAATTAAATTTGATATTTTCTTTCTTTTTTTATCAATTTAACTCTTTTTGGTTTTCTGAAATACCAACTTACTAGCTATATATTTCCCATCTGATTAAATTCATTCGTTGTAATTAATAGTTTGGCAAGTTTTGACAAACAAAATCATTATCAAAATCAAAGAAAAGCAAAGGGAAAAAGAATATAATGACAAGATGTTATGGAAATTGATCTACATTCAGAATTTTAGACACACCAAGATAGGAAAGATGTTTTCTTCAAGGCTGTCAAATACAAATAGCCAAAACACTAAGACTGTAACATTTATATAATTCCTGATTGTGTCATGGTTCTTCTTGCTATAGGTAGTTTATTGTATATATGTGTTGTATATGTAAAAAATAAAAAATGTTTAATTAATACAAAGAAAGAAAGAAATGAAAATTTCAGCTAGCAAAAGGTTTTCAATAACTTACAAATAAATAAATAAATAACCAACTTGTTTTACCTAAAAGCAGAGAGAAAGAGAGAAAGGAACATAGACCACATGGGACAAAGGCAATATAAATAGAAGACTATGTCAATTACAGCAGGAATTGTTTTTAAACCAAGTGGACTAAACATTCCAATTATTACAACGGTCAGGACAAGCGTAGTGGCTCAGGTTTGTAATCCTTGCACTTTGGAGCTATATGCAAGGAATGAGTTCAAAGTCATTTGCCGTTACATAAAATTTGAGGATGATACCTTTGTCAAACAAACAAAAAAGATGATTGACTATATGAAAATCACTACTATACCCTGTTTACAAATGACAAAAGATATGCCATGAAAACACTACCACAATGTACATAATATGGCTATATAATATCAGATAAACTAATCTGACACAAGAAATGTTACAAGTGATACAAGACATTTCAAAGTCTTAAAAGAGGTGAAACAGAAAAGTTCTCACATTTTTCTATTCATGGTTGTAAGCCTAGCCTTTAATGGCTGAGCCATCCCTCTAGCCCAGTTCTCACATTTTCAGTGCCTCTAATAGGATAAGCTTGTAGCTTTGTGCTACATACAACAGAAATATCTCATACTGTTGAGGAACTTAGCATATCCTTCTCAGTAGCCAGGCAAGAAAAACAACAAAACAGCCCAAACTTGCTGTGCTCCAAAGATCTGGACCAAACCAATGAAGCAACTTTGCCCAGCTTACTACGGAGTAAGTACCTGTCCAAATGAATCTAGAACATTTACCAAAACAGACACAGACCAATCATAAAGCAAGTCTCAAGTTCAAGGAACTAGAATAATTGAGAGTATTTCTTTGATCATTGTAAAAATAATTTAAAATCAACAAATGAAAAAGTAGAAAATAAACAGATATTTGCAAACTAAATAGTGCAGTTCTAAATAACTCATGTGTCAAAGAAACAATCACAAGGAAAGTAGAAAATATTCTGGACTGAGAATGGAAACGTGGCCTGTGGACTTTGTGGAACAACTAAAGATGATAATGGAAAAACTGCACATCTCAATACATAGATTAGGGGGGAAAATGAAGGCTCAAGAGTGAGTTATTTCAACTTCCATCTCAAGAAGCTACAAAAACAGATCATAAATTAAACCAAAAGTAAAGGAGAGGAATAATAAAGATAAAAGTAGAAACTAATAAAAAAGCACAAATAAAAATCAACTAAGCCAAAGATGGCTTCTTGGATTAATACTTCCAGCAGGAAAAAGCATAAAGTATCACGATCAGAAACGGGTCCCACCACCAGAGATCATACAGATGTTAAATGTTAACAAGAGCACAGTAACAAGAATTTTGCCAATTTTGACAAAATGGACAAATTTGTTGAAAAAACAGACAAGTTGCCAAAATTTACACATCAGGAAATAGAAAGTATCAGTAGCTGAATATCTGATAAAGATGAAAATGTGTAGCTCGAATTTCCCTGCGAAGCAAACTTCAAGAAAGGAATACACTCAACCAAAAACGTAGAGAAAACTGAATCCCACCTCATCCCACCAAAACTTGTGAGGACATTACCAGGAAAGAAGAATAGAAGCCAAAGCCTCCGAGGAATAGAATGTAATCCTAGGCAAACACCACATAGGAATCCAATCACAGAGGCAGCCGGCCTGGCCCTGAGGCCACCTCTCCCACTCCCTAGCTCACACAGCATGGAGGGGACCAGGCCACCTCTGCCACTCCCTAGCTCACACAGCATGGAGAGGACCAGGCCACCTCTCCCACTCCCTAGCTCACACAGCATGGAGGGGACTGCATGGTCTGCACTTTCATATTTGTGCATGGTGTTTATACTTGAAATACAGATTGTTTTTCCATCCAAAAGCCAATTTAATGTGCCACGTTTGCAGAATAAACGAGACACTCCATGCAATTGCCCCGGAATATGTAGAAAAGGTATTTGACAAAACCCAAGACTCTTCTTGATAACATTTTTTTAAAAAAATCTAGAACTTTCTTATTCTGAAAAAGGTATTTATAAAAAGTGGAGATGGTATCATCATTTAATGTGATAACAGTGATTTCTTTGCTCCAGGTTTGCAGAGAGCAAACCCGTGCACCATCGCCAGCTCTTCTTCAATATTGTGCTGAATGCCAGCAAATGTCCCTAAGGCATTTCTGCATCAATTAAGCCCTAGTGATTTCTTCACTTCTTTCCTGTGAACTTAATTATTCAGGAATGAGAAACATTTCCATGAATTCACACCAGTTTCCTCTTTAGGGATGAATCACCCCAGCAAGGGCTCTCTGACTTGTAGCTAGATAGCTTTCTGTCGCCATCTGGTGGTGAAGAAAACCCAGCCTAAAGTGTGACCCTCACCTCAGAGACTGAAGGGGAAAGCCAGGAATCAAACTGATCAAACTGGAAGGTAAGGAAGGGAGAACGCACAGCGCGTCCGGGACTCTGTCAAGTCAGGACGCCTGATTCACTTAGTCCCTGCTCCATCTCCACACATTACCATCAGCAGCAGCAGAAGTACTGGCTAAGAAAAACTCTGGACCCCACGACCTTGGCCCCAGTGCCCAGCTGTACGGCTTACTAGGTTTGGCTTTTAAAGCGACCTAACCTTGCTTGTCCCGGCTTCTTCGTTGCCTGTAAAATGCAGATACAGAATAATACTAGTATCTACCTTGTGAAGATATAAGGGTCCAAAATGCCAGCACTGGATAAAGATATGTACTGCCCAACCAGTGGAGCACTGTGTTTTGGTTTTTACTTTAGATGGAATGTGAAAAGGTTTGCAGAACATAATACTTTGAAAATCATGTTAGCAAGTCCTATAAAATTAGGTCTATTACCCTGATCCTAATGACACCACTAATCCCAGTCCCTGTGAATCAATGTTCAGAACTTCATCATCCACAATCGTCCCAGACGGAAACAACTCAAACCTACCAACTGAACTAGGGCTACACAAAATGTGGTTTGTCTACACAAGTGAATATTATTCATCCATTAAAAATAATAAAATGCTAATACATGCTATAATTTAGATGAAACATTAAAATACAATGCTATATGAAAGAAACCAAACATAACTGTCTACCACTGCACAGTTCCTTTAACATTATCCTCTGCAGGAGATGGTATACGTGTGTGTGCGCGTGTGTGTGCTGTGCGCGCGCGTGTGTGTGTGCGCGTGTGTGTGCTGTGTGTGTGTGTGTGCTGTGTGCGCGCGCGCGTGTGTGTGTGTGTGTGTGTGCGGGTGTGTGTGTGCATGTGTGTGCGTGCGTGTGTGTGTGTGTGTGCGTGCGTGCATGCGTGTGTGCGGGTGTGTGTGTGTGTGTGTGTGTGTGTGTGTGTGTGTGTGTGTGTGCGTGTGTGTGCTGTCCTGGGATATGAGAGAGTAATAAGCTCTATTAGCCTCTTAACTACCTTGTTAGTGAGCAAGTTCACACATCCATCTCCAACTAAGAGGACTCAGACATGTGGTGTGTCAGGGATGAGCAGTGAAGGAGGAGTGAACTTTTCCACATTCCACCAGCCCTGGACACTCAGCAGAGGGGAGAACAGAGCTTCTCTTTTCTAGGTTCAGGGTGCACAGGGATTTGGGGCAGAGGAGAGTGTTTGCCCTGGCTCTGTAACCATATGCATTATCTAAAATGTCCCAGCCCTACCTCCGACATTATTTTCCCCAACCCATTGGCAAGCCTTCACCTTCTCTCAGCAAGTGTTAAATAAAGTCACCTTGCAGGTATGAAAGAAAAATAGGCTTGCCAGATGCCCACATTTTCTTTTTCACAGCAGGGCCTCTGGAAAGATCCGTGGTGTTCTTCTACATGACCCACCACAGACTTCCAGAAATCGCCCTTGGAAGTTGAAAGTAAAAGGAAAATCTATGTCTTCCCGTTCCAACTGCTAACATCGTTTTTGAGCAGAAACTTTCTGTCACTCCAGCTGCAGCCGCCCTCCAACTTTAGTGACTCCTGAGGACACTGGGCCCCAGGTCCTCGTGACAGGGCCGCTTGCTGAACTTCTGGACAGTCCTCCCACCCCCTTCTGTCCCTCCCTCCCTCTGTCCTCTGGCATTAGTGATCTTGGCTGTATTGAAGCCAGGTGAGAAGCCTGACTTGGAGTTCTTAACAACTCCTCCTCCAGCTCCCTGCAGGCACTGCCCCCTCCCCCTACAGACAGCAGCCTTCCTAGTCCCTGGCTCTGTCCCTGGGGATGTGGTCACCTTGACTTCCAGGGCTCAGGGATTCATTCCTCTGTGCACCTCAAATGTTCTTTTACTGGATGCCAAGCACTGCTGTGGTCTCTGAGGAGTGAAATAATGATTACAGGAGCAAAGGAGGTGCATGGGCTCCTGACTGCACTGACTTTCCTGGAGGATGTCACCTAGGGATGCCCACCTCCCCTAGGACCAAGACCCTGAGAGGCAGAAAATGACTCCTGAAAAGAGACAGCCTCTGCCAGACACAGCCTACCAATCCCAAGGTAGAAACGGTGCACAGCCTCCTTCAGTCTTTTGTGCTAATCTGCTTGTCCACAGGTCTCTTGCTTTCTGAAGAACTGATCCAGGCCAGCCAGGATTCACTGTGTTTCCTGCAGCTAACTCCAAGCCTGCCATACTCATTTCCGGCCAGCCGCTATCTGAATACCTGGCTCTCTTCTACCGGAAGGCCTATCATCCTTACGCCAACGGCCTGGGTTTCCTCAGGTTTCCACAGCCAAACTAATTTCCCAGCTAGGAGTTTCCAAATCTCTTCACGTTTCAGGCCCCTCTTTCTATCTCTCCAATCCTTCCATCCTCTCCCCCACACCCCACTCACACCTCCCAAGCCTCTCCTCATCTTCCTTACTCCTCTACAAAAGTAGGATGCAGCACCCATGCCTCTGTGGAGGGCTTGGTCATGCATGCTGTGGCCGTCTTTCTTCATAGGGATTTAAATCTCAGTCACGCACCAGTGCAGAAACTCCCAGTGTCTCCAGGGCCCCCATGTTTTGAAGGGTCCTTCCCAGGAGGACGTGACAGAGGAGCCACATGCCAGGTGTTGCTTCTGTCTGTGCTGAGTGGACAGAGTCTGTGAAGGCTTCTCCAGCCTTCTCTTTCTCTGCACCACCGGGACTACCTTAAAGTTCAAAGGTGAATAGTCAAAGGAATATGAGTAGTTTAGAGGCTTAAAAGTGCAGGGAGCAAGTCCAGGCTTGAGGATTTAATGTGTGTACGTGTGTGTGTGTGTGTGTGTGTGTGTGTGTGTGTGTGTGTGTGTGTGTGTGTGTAGCTCTCCCCACTCCACTCGTCTCAGCCCTCCAGAAGACTGTAATGCAAATTGTTTTCACAGCTGCCCAGAATGAGGGACTTGCTTACACACAGCCACCATGGCGCAGGCCAGGCCAGGGTAGTTCGCCTGCTGCCAGCTCTGTGGGCCAAAGGGGCAGGTGGACCCATCCTCCTGCACCCTCCTGAGGAACACAGGACACAGGGCAGGCCTGAAGTTTCAAGTGTGCTCTGCAGAGGACAAGCGTCCTAACTGCAGCCCTCCCGGAAACCCTTCAGGGCTTCTTGGTGTCTTCCCTGCCTCTCCTCACCCCCACCCCGTCCTCTCTCTGTCTCCAGCAAATAAACCTTATTCTCAGCCCTGCCTCCCTAACCTGCATGAGCAGAGAGGGTTCCAAGGTGCTGAAGGCCCCAGTGCCCCTGTGCTAGCTTCTGTATCCTTCTCCTCCTCTTTGAGGAAAAAAGGCATGTCAGGAGCTTTGCTGACGTGAAGTGGAAAGGGAGACAACTTCTCCTCTGTTGCCCACAGAAAGCACTGCTTTTTATTGTTTGTTTTAAGATTTAATTTTTATTTTATGTGTGTGGTCTTTTGCCTACGTGTATGTCTGTACACCACATATAGAGTTACTCAAGGACTTTGTATAACTACTTATTGGTCTTTCAAGTTTTATTACATATTTAAGTAGTTAAATAAAAATATCAGTAATCAAATATTGAGCTCTTTAAGATATTTTTTATAATAGCAAAGGTATTGCCTCCATAGCTATCTTGTCTCTTTTTCTTCTAACTTTGCTATGCAGCCTTACCATAAGCAGGTACAGGCGGATTCTGAGGGGTTGACTCCAAACCTAATTTTATGATTATATTCTAAAGGCATTAGCACATAAACATAAAAGTACAAACTGAGACCTCACACCTAAAACTATTTGTTCTATGAATTATTAAACTTGAGTTTAGCAGTAATAGTCTCAACTTTTGCAAATCCATAAACCAACATTTATGCAATTCTAGCATTGGCTTTTTTCAAACCTACATTTATCCACAAACATATTTCTGCCATATTTGCTAACACAGTGGGTTCTTTAGAAATATATGCATGCATGTATATATAGATAGATAGATATTCAAAGAAAATATAGCTCACTCTTTATACACTGAATTCAAAGTAAGAAAGCTGATTTATAATAAAAAGCAGAGATCAGTATATAAATTACCTAAAATACAGGAAATTTCCAGTTTTATAACAGAAAATTATATTCTTATCAATTTATTCAAAGTATATCCCCAAAGAAAACTCTAAAAATTTAAATTACAGTTAAAGACAAAACTGCAAGAAAAAAATTCTCAACTCATTTTATTCTGTGCTGACAGAACTGCCTTAAACATATTCATCCATTTTGCTTAATTGGTACCTAACTATCTGTAAATACAGACATGGCTGCTTGAGAAAATGGAAAGGGCACAGAGGCCCCAGGAATTCACAAGGCGTTCTTGCTCTCGGTGTGTGGCGAGCAAGTCACTATCCCTTCCAGCTTCATCACCCATGCTGCATGAAGCATGTCCCCGCACGCTCTGCGCTTCTGACACACTACAGAGCTGCTGTAAATGTGGTGCCACGCTGATCCCACCCCGTGTCTGAGAAGACCAGCTTGCTTTATGCCTTGTAGAGATACAGCAGAGATGTGCAAAGCTTACAGCATGAGGTGAAGAAGGAAAATTCCAGCCCCGCCCCAGAGAGGATTGATGAGGAGCTCTTGGCTCCAAGTGCGGACAGTCTCTGGCAGCTCTCGGTGGGCAGGAAGGGAAGGGAGGGGGCACACCCGTGTCAGTGATCTACCCCTGGGTGTTTACTTCAGGGCTGGGGATTGAGGGGAACACCTGCTCCTTTTCATTTTGAGACTAGATCTAAGTTATTCAGGCTAACCTTTAACTCACTCTGCAATTTGTGATCCCCCTGCCTCATTCTTTCCTACAGCTGGGGATGCAAGCCTGCACCATGAGATCTGGCTTCCTTGCTGCCTTAAAAGATCTCATTGAGTATAGGATCATGCTGCTCTGAGAACAAACTGTAAATTGCCTCTAGATAACATCATGTTTTTCTATGGGGAAAAAAATTAAAGCTTTTCACTGACGTTATACAATCAATCCATCTAGAGGCAAAATGCAGCCCTCTGAGCTGGTGTCTTAGGGCTTCCATTGCTGCAACCAAACTCCATAGCTAAAGAGCATGTTGGGGAGGAAAGGGTTACAGTTCCACACTGCTGTCCACCACCAAAGGACATCAGGACAGGAACTCAAGCAGGGAAGGAACATGGACTCAGGAGCTGACGCAGAAGCCATGGAGGGGTGCGGCTCAGCTTACTTCTCTCTCTTCTCTCTCTCTCTCTCTCTCTCTCTCTCTCTCTCTCTCTCTCTCTCTCTCTCTGCACTTTGTAAACCAGTTGACCTTGACTCACAGAGATCTACCTACCTCTGCCTCCCTGCATGCTGGGATTACAGGCATGGGCCACAGTGCCCTCGCCTACCTTCAGCCTGCTTTCTTCTTCTTCCTCTTCTTCCTCTTCTTCTTCTTCTTCTTCTTCCTCTTCTTCTTCTTCTTCTTCTTCTTCTTCTTCTTCTTCTTCTTCTTCTTCTTCTTCTTCTTCTTCTTCTAGAACCAAGGACCACCAACACTGAGTGACCCCACCCACAATGGGCTGGGCCCTCCCCCATTGATCACTAATTGAGAAAATGCCTTACAGCTGGATCTCATGGAGGCATCTCCTCAACCGAGGCTCCTTCCTCTCTGATGACTCTAGCTTGTGTCGATTTGACATAAAACCAGCCAGTAGAGGAGGGGTCACGTCAGGGGACACTATTCCAGGTAAGTTCAGCCAACCATCCCGCAAGGGGTCAAGACTCAGGGTATGCCTCGACATGTACCAGACTGGTGATTCAAAAGGAGAGGGACAAGGATCCCTGCCTCCAGGATCCAGGGTCATTCCCATCAAATGATCAATTGAAGAAAATTAAAGAAGGCACCGTGCCGTGAATGCTGAGCTCAGCGATAAGGACAAGTGCTAGTAAGTCTGCGAGGTGATGGACACTACACAGCTGCCGCAGCCCTGGCCACAGGCGATGTGATGGGAGACAGGACGGTACAGCTCCGAGAAGTCTTACCACTCATCTCCTGTAGGCCCAGCCATTTCTCTACTCCTCCCAACACTCAGAGTTAGTGTCTTCAGACCCAGGGAAACACACACTGCATGCTACCAGCTACCTCCGAATGCCCTTTATGAAACCAGAAGTATTTTAAAAGTTGATTGGGAAAATGAGCTGCGTACAGTGGCACAGCACAGGGCTCAGTCGCAAGTCCAGACTGCCACCCTAGGAGCTGAACATGAAAGATTTCTCACTTTGTTCCACTGTAATTAAAAGACTCTTGGTTGAAGGCAAAGGCTGAGTGAGTCTTCGTCTTTACTGACAGCACTTTCTAGATAACTGATGTTACTCTTTCAAATGTTTGGAGTTGTTTCTAATTTAGCAACATATGCAAATATATACCAGGCACTTCCACTGCACCTTTAAGTTAGAATTCTCTTAAGACTTTAATTCTGAGCCAGCACGATGGATTGGAGTGAAGGTTCTTGCCGTCAAGTTGAAGTTGGCAATGTACATTCAGTCCCCAGGACCCACAAAGGGAAGAAGAGAATGAACTCCCCCTCTAGTAATATGATATCAAATTAAAAACAAATAACTTTGAAATGAAAAATAGGGCTGTGAATTTGAAAAAGACAGAATGGGGTATACAGAAGGATTTGGAGAGAGGAAAGGTAGGGGAATGATGTGATTATATTGCAATCTCAAAAAAGTTTTAAAACATGAAATCTTAATCTTCTCTGACAAGGGTGCCCATTCAGTAAGAACACAAACGGGCTCTGCTGTGCTATATAAGCTGGCCTCAGCCTCGGCCTAAACCATCCCTGACTGCTGTGCCTTTGGTTTTTCATATCAACATTTTATAATCAGTTTCTTTTATTCATTACAAGATATTGACATTCCCGCAGTCATTGTTAGCTTGGTTGTCTCTAATTACACCTCGACAGACTGTTCACATTGCTTTTTCAAATCTACTGCTTTTAAAGGAAGAACAATATAAAAATTACTATAAAAGTTTTTGCAAAGATACAGAAAGAAGCCTTCAAATTAAGACTTTGAAGGCTGAGTGAAATCATCAATCTTAACATCTGAAGTTTGTTACACTTTCTTTTTATTTTCTACTTAGAGTTCAGTTTCTAATTTAGGACCAGTTGTTACTCAAGGAACTGAGTGACCCTTGCCCTGAACATGATCTTAAGGAAGATAGGTCCCTGGGTGGAAGCTGGTTCTGAACACCAGACTATAGTTAGTAACCCAACACCAGTCACATTTCCCATGCTGTCCATGGATATAGAACTGTTCCTTTACCTGAGAATATATATCTACAGCCATAAACTCACTTGTGATTAAATGATGTTTGCATCCTCCATTAAACTGCAAACCCCAGGAACGTGGAGCCCACAATGAGTTGTGGTCACTGAGTGATAATACCAGTCCCTAGTTTAGCACATTGTCAGCATGTCATAGTGCCTGCTCATGTTGTGAGTAGTGACTGAAAGAATAGCAGCACACGGCATGCCCAAAGCCCAACACTCTGCTCTCACATGCCTTGCTTGGTCTTGAACAAATACGTTAAACCTTCTCTTCCTCTCCGTTACTACATTCAGAAGAGAGACTTCAGCATGATGCTAAGTGGTTTTGTTTTTTGCTTTTCATTTTTCAGGTTTCCATTGTATCCAACCAAGGGAATAAATGTCAGGGACATAAGGATAGTTCAGTGGGGAGCTGACAGTGAGGGAGTACCAAGGGCAGACTGATTAGCCTCAGAAAACAGCAAGAATGGCTTCTAGTTCTGAGAAAAATTATTACTTTTAAATTGATGTGTTCTTTGGGAAAGTGTGGAGGGAAAGAAGTTGCTTATAGAAACACTTTCCTTCCCTGAATTCTATGTGTGAATTTAATACACACTGTTTTTATGAACTATATTCTCCATCCATTAGATTTTTTTTCTTCAAATTTATATAAACAGCTTAATTTTCAGAAATTTGACTAACAACTTAAAAGCTCCTTTGCCTGCCAGATGTTTCTGGCCAAAGCAGCACATTTTAGTGAAGGCACTATTCTTTGAAAGCACAACATCTTACAGTTCTAGGTTGTCCTTAGTATCTGGAAAGCAATGGAAGCTCCAGAAGAAGGCGTCAGCTTCCCTGGGACTGGAGTTACAAACAGTTGTCAGCCTACCATGTGGGTGCTGAGAATTGGACCTGGACCCTCTGGAAGAAGATCTTAACTACCAGCACATTTCTCCAGCCCCTATACATGTAGGTCAGGCTAGCCGCAAACTCCTGATCCTCCTACCTCTGCACCTTAGCAAAGGCTATGGGTGTGCACCATTACCACCAGCTGTATTTTCTAAGTCTGTTTTAGAGAATGTTTAACTCATATAATTTGTAAAAATGAAGGTTCCAGAAATGAATAAGGGGGAATGCTTTTAATAGCTGAAGGGAAACATTTCAAAAAGGTCTTCAAATCCCACCTACAAATGTAACTACCATCCTCACGTCAGTGTCAATCTCCTGGAATACTGTGGAAAAATTAGTATATAAACTCAGGTCCTACACACCATCATTTGGATAGCCTTTCTCCTAGACTCAGGTAAGGCAAATAGTTCACTTTGGGAAAAAATTTTAAAGGAGCACTATAAAACCTGAAACCGAAAATAGTATTCCAATACAACACTTTATAATCAAAAAGCAAAATTCATGAACAAGTTATGAAACTTTAATAAAGAAGTATCTGTATTATTGATTTTTTTTCTTTTGCCTTAGGCTTCAGTACAGTTAAGCTCCACACTTTCTCATTTCCTTCTGATAAAAGACACCGGTCATGTACAATGAGATGAGCAAAGGAGGCAAGTATGTGCTTGCTACATCACTCTGAGCCAGGGATGCCCTGGGCACTCAGCACCCAGGACCACAACATCTGAGTTGCAACAGACACTGCTTACCAGGGTAAGGAGCATTGGTTTCTGTCTTAGGTTGTTTCTGCTTCTTACTAGGTCTAGTAATTTACAAAGAAAAGACATTTACGTAGCTTACAGTTCTGTAGGTCCAGGAGTGTAGCACCAGCATCTGTGTGTGGCTTCTGACGTGAGGGCTCCACAGGAAAAAGATGAAAGAGAATCAGGGATGGGTTCCTACAGAAGCACTCACATGGACAGAAAGGAAGCAACAAAAAGCAAATTTACATACTTGTGTGTGTATGTGTGTGTGTGTACACATGTATACATACATACATACATACATACATACATACATACATATACATAGATACATACGGAACCCTGCTGGTACAATTGAAGTCTGACATTTTTGGATAGCCTCTGAGCTCGGTCTACAATAGTAGACTCTCTTTCTCAGTAGGGTTCTCTCTTTGTCAATCTGGGGAACCCCAGGTCTTGTAAGGAGAGTCACATAGCCCTCAGAGAGGATTATTTATAGAACCTGATAGAATCTGTTCAGCAAGCACCTAGGAATTTCTGAACACCCCACCCTATGCTAAGGAGATCCTAGGCTTAGGCAAATGACCTTTAATGGTACCTTGAAGTCCTCCCCCCACCCATAGGATAATTAAGTCCTGTATTTTCCTTCTTCTGTGCTACTGCATGTAAATGAAGTGCTGTACCACTGCATGTAGATCAAGTAACATGGCACCCCTAACCCCAGGGAATCAGACACATTCACCTACAAACCCCTCCCCACTTCCCAAGGTTTATATATAAAGGTTGGCTGGATTGCTTTCTCAGGCTCATGCTGGACACCAGTCAAGGCAGTGATGGCAGAGCCTTGGCAGTGGCTGAAACCCACTCCATCACTGCCAGCTCGGAGCTGACCTGCTCCTCACTGGACCTGCCTGTCGGCCAGTTTTGAACGTCCACCCGCTTCCCCTGCCGTGCTTAGCACAGCAGTTTGACAAAGGGCTGTAACAACAGTTTTGGTACCATCGCTGGTTTGTGGAACTCTTGAGTCTCCACTGCCCTCTGATACCAACAATCTCATTCTAAAAGAGCTAAACTGAAATACCAGGTGGAAAAGCATTTCCACCTCCTCCCGTGAGACAGGGACCCAGGCCATTGCTTGCCTCTGCCTCCCAAGTGTTGGGATCAAAGGCGTTCACCACCACCTCCTGGCCCTAATTTACTTTTATAACAACCCTCTCCAGGCCAAGTAACTCATCCTGAGGTAACTACATTAATCCCTTTGTGAGTGTAGAGCTCCCACAACCTAATTACCTCTTAAAGATCCGAACAGCACTGCCATATGAGAGGCTAAGCCTCGATCTGAGTTTGGGTGGCAACAAGCCATGTTCAAGCCATAACAGTTTCCAAAGACCAACAAAAAGAGGCCCTCACATTGGGCGGTGGTGGCGCACGCCTTTAATCCCAGCACTCGGGAGGCAGAGGCAGGCGGATCGCTGTGAGTTCGAGGCCAGCCTGGTCTACAAAGCAAATCCAGGACAGTCAAAGCTACACAGAGAAACCCTGTCTCAGGAAAAAAAAAAAAAAAAAAAGGCACTCACTGGAGCACAGGCTACCCTTTTCTCTGTTGTAACTGTTATCACTCTGCACACAGAAATGGCAAAGCTCTGTGTATGGTGTTCACATTTCTCCAAGACCTCATTGCACTTTTCATAGAAAAGACAGAATCCCTGCAGTGAACTTGTCTACCTCTAAACAACTCCTGTAGTAGGAAGAGCGAAGAACATGACTGAGCAGTGTCTGCCACTTGAAGAGCCTGTGCTGTGACGTGGAATGGAAGGGAGGGCCCAGTCAGCTATGTATCTTTGCTGAGCACTGACAGGTGGTTCCGGAGAAGGTTCTGGGCTCTGGGTTTTAGTTATCCATTAGCTCTCATTGCTGAAGGCTCAGGGGAGGAGACATGCCATCAGTGCTGTCAGTCAGATGGGGTGGCAATGGGTAGTTCTGCACTCCCTACTCAGGGAGCAAGAAAAAGAAGAAATGGTTCCCTAATCAACACAAATTGGAGAATACTTCTAGAATTGAAACTAATGTGTTTTAAAAGGAGACCAGGAAGGGGAGTCCCTCCTGAATGACTGTTTGCGTTGCACAGCAGCTGTGGCCAAACAAGTTACTTCAAGCCCTGCAAGGATGGCAGAGGAGGAAGGCAGGGACATTCCTGGCGCTCCACCGTGACTGTTCCCCAACTGCAGCCTCAACATCCGTCCCGTGACACTGAAGGCTGAGTTTAGTAATAACATCTCACCATTATCTTTCTAACCTACTAGAAGATTCATAATAAAAGTAAGGAATATTTCAAAATAAAATATCAACTATTTTAACAAGCAGTAAGTGGGTGGTCTGTGGATGGAGACACACGCTTTATAGAGACTTTGTTATTCTTATCCACCCAAGTGTCTCCACTGGTAAGGACATATGCACAGAGCAGGCGTTCAATCAATAATTGTCTGAATAAAACTTAAGCTAATGGGGATTATTAAACGTTTGCCAATGCTGAATCAGGAGTTTGCCAATGCTTGTCAGGAGTGTCAAGGCCTGCCTACCCTGTGTTGCAAATAGTTTCCCAAAAGAACATAGAACTGTGGGCTGAACTAACAATATAAACACAGGGCCTCCTCCTCAGAATGAGACAGAGACCGTGAGCAGTCAGGCTATCCCTGATAAGAGAGGCCTCTGAGATTACTAATAAGAAACCAATCTGGGGGCCAGAGAAGGGTGAAAGGTAGGTGACCTGAACTAGTCAGAATCCTCAAAGGGCCCTCGAGGGGATTGCCTTACCACAAAAGGTTAAACTGTAGATGCGTGAAGCAAAATATAGTGGTTATTTCCTTTTCCTCTAGCTATGTGGGCATGCACATGGCAGCTGTGGGTGTTAGCGGGCTGCAGTCTGACAAACTCTTCCTACCCACAGGCTGAAATAAGCAGAGCAGGCGGCTCTAAATACTCTTTAAGTAGAGTTTTCCTTCTAGTAACGCCGATGGACGGACAGGACATTCTCCACAGTTGAGTGGAGAGTGGGGTCTGACTTTCACACGAACTCTGGTGCCCCATATTTGGCCATGTTCCCTGGATGGGGAGGCCTGGTGACACTCAGAGGAAGGATAGCAGGCTACCAAGAAGAGACTTGATACCCTATGAGCATATACAGGGGGAGGAGGTCCCCCTCAGTCACAGACATAGGTGAGGGGAGTAGGGGGAAAATAGGAGGGAGGGAAGAATGGGGGGATACAAGAGATGGGATAACCATTGAGATGTAATATGAATAAATTAATAAAATATAAAATAAATAAAAAGTTAATCTCAAAATAAATAAATAAATAAATACACACACTTTAAGGACAGGCGTCCAGAGAGACAAGATGCACCCGAGCTCTGAGTTCAACGCTCCCATGACCAGCCATGACACACTGGAAAGGGGCCCTGGGGCTCCATGCCCGCTGCGGTGCCGCTCACCCACGCCCAGGCCAAGCCAACTGCAAAGTCTGCAAATGCTAACTCTGAGCAGAGCAGGTCCCGGGGTGGCTGACCCGGAGAGCCCTGAGACCACACTCAACGCACCAATGGCCGTGGGGATAGGGCGGGCCGTCGGGGCAGCTGGCCAATGGGCGCGCGGCGGGGGCTGGAAGGCGCGCCCCTGCCTCGGCGCCACCGACGGGTGCACGTCCCAGCCGGGGCCGATGGTGGGGCCGCGGCCGGGAGTCCCGGCGTGCGCGGCGGCGCCCCTGGGCGCTCTGCTGCTGCTGCTGCTGCTGCTGCTGGCTTTCGTGCTGGCGCTCCGCCAGCTCCTGAGGCAGAGGCGGCCAGCGGGCTTCCCCCCGGGGCCACCGCGGCTGCCGTTCCTCGGCAACATCTGCTCCCTGGCTTTGTCGGCCGAGCTGCCCCACGTCTACATGAGGAGGCAGAGCCGGGCGTACGGCGAGGTAGGCCCTGGGCCGGCAGCCACTCCAACCGGAAGCCGCCTCACCGCGGCCACCCCGGAGGCTTGAGTTTCCCGCCCACCGAGGAGCACGTGCTTCTGCGCTTGCGCAGGGTGGTGTGCGCGCTGCCTGCCCTCGTTTCCCCCAAGTCAGGTTGTTGTTTAAACTGTTGTTTAATATATATATAATATTATTATATATATTAAATTAATTATATATATATATATATATATTAAATTATATATATATATATATATATATATATATATATATATATATATATATATATCTCACTAAAAATAAAAATTGGCCTTTAAATTTCTGAACCCGAAGTTCTTCTCATCAGGGTAATTAGATTAGTGATACCCAAAAGCAGAAAAAGGCTGCCCAAAGGCTATTACATATGATTTTGGTTACTATGTGTGAAAAATATTTTCATTTGGTAGTATTAGGAGTTGACCATAGGGTCTGGCTAGGTAAGTACTCTACCACTGAGACACACCCAGTACAGCAAAAACTTACTATACCTACAAATTTAAATTTTGTCTTCACACCAATTATTTGAAATGGTTTCTCATTGAATAGAAAATTAAATTTTTTATATATAGCTATTTGAGCTGAAAGGAAAATTTTAATATGAATATTCATATAGGGCAAGTGATATAAGTCTGTTCCAGTAAGCTAACATTAAATACAAGTGTGTGCAAGACAAAGAATAGTTTGATTAGATTAAATTGATTCGAATTTGGCATAAATAATTTTGTTTCTTGTACTGAGTAAACCATACATTGTTTACAACGATGACTGTTTACAGCACATCAAATAAGACTAACCTGTGCTAATAGTTGCTAAGCTAAGCTGCAAGGATCAAAACTAAAAAGGACATATGCACTGCAGAGTAAATATTGTATTGCTCGGCTTAATAACCACCAAACATTAACTCTTGCAAACTACTGCTAGATTTGATCTTTATTCCAGCTGTGAAACTCCACTGAAGGTCTCTCATTATCTTAGAGGTATTTCCCAATTCTGACAGTGTAAAACTTAGTATAAGTTGTTAAGAGTAGAAAGAGACTTATCTCCTGTGCTTTGGAAAGGTTGTAGGAAGCAGTTCATAGGAGATATTTTTTATCTCCCTTTTTAATTAGAGATGTATAGTCAAAAAGCAAATAAATCTGAACTTTAAAATAGTTCCCACTTTTGTGTACTCTGAATTTAATTCTTTGTACTTTTTGAAAGAAAAACAGCAGTGCCCAAGATTCATATTTATTTTTAAGCAATCTTATATAGAAA
Source organism: Acomys russatus (assembly GCF_903995435.1). Taxonomy (NCBI): domain Eukaryota; kingdom Metazoa; phylum Chordata; class Mammalia; order Rodentia; family Muridae; genus Acomys; species Acomys russatus. The sequence goes on along the minus strand of NC_067143.1, from coordinate 63,954,444 downwards.
TGTGCTGCAGCATAAATTGCCATTTCTTTGGAGATTCATTCTTGATTGTTTTAGCTTCTGCTGTGATTAGATTCTTAATGTAGATTTTGAGCAGCATTCCATAGCTCGCAAAGTTGATATAAGTGGATTTGTCAGACTCCTTCAGGCAATACTCTTAAGGGCAATAAAGATGATTACTTTGCATTACAGCAAACAGAATTGACAGTTTATTTATTTATTTTATGGCAAACTTTTATTGGGAATTTATTCAAAGCACTGCGTGGAGTTCTATGAAGAATTTAAAAATGAAAAAATAAGTCATTTTAAAGGTATTTATAATTTAGAAGCCTGGCAGATGAAAATGTTTCAGGTTCAAATTAGTATTAAATTAATGTCGTGGGATGTTTTATGTGAGCTGTGCTAGATCAGACATTTTATGTATATATATAAAAATATATATATTCTTAAAAGCACATAAAATATGGTCTCTAAAGACTTGATACGGTTTAGGTACTATGACAGTCAAGAGAGGCATTCCAAATGAGAAAACAGACCAAGCAAAGGTTGAAAATGTATCAGTCATTTCCCAGCAGCATTAACACTGTGCACATTTGTTTGTTGTTAGTACTTAGCCAACGATGTTTTCTGCCAGAATTCATTAATTCAATATGCATCAGTTGTCATCATATGCCATGAACTATCATGTGTGCTGGGGATAGAGCAGTGACCAGTACAGAGATCTCTGTCTCTAGGGAGCATGTATTCTATAGGGGAAAGACAGACAAAATAATTATATGTAAATTACATTATATATTAGAGTTGTATGGGATATGCCAGGAGCTAGAGTACTGGAAATGGGCACTATGGTAGGGTTGAATTTTAAGGTAGTCAGAGCAAGCCTCATTGCAGTGATATCTTAAAAGGAGATGAAGGAGGGGGCTACAGGAACATCTTAGGGAAAACACACCAAAAGTAGAGCATGAAGCAGCATTGTGTCCTGGTGAACATTATCCATAAAGACAAGAGTAAAATCAGGCCAGTAAGGAGGTGGCTGTGATAAGTGTCATAAGGGTGAAAAGAGGTGGCTTGAACACTGAAACAGAATATTTGAGATAATAAATTTACAAGAAGAAAAGACTTATTGCGGATTGTGTCTTGGGTGTTTATGTCAGTTGATTTACCCCGTTGCCTTTGGGACTGTGAGGAAGCAGTGTCATAGTGGGAGTGTGTGACAAAGGAGACTGCTTATATCATGCAGCCACGAGGCAAAATGGAGAGCAGAGGGGGAGCCAGAAAAAAGCTCCCGCTAGAGTCCTTAAAACTACCCTCTTCCTGTAGCACTAGGCAAAAATCTGTGTCTTTAATGTGTAAGCATTGGAGGGATAGTTGAGATCTGAAATGATCAGAAATTTGGTCAAATTCTCTTATAACTTCAGAGTAGAGGCAGTACGTGAGCTGAGCTGCTGGGTGTGTGGTTTGGGGGAGGAAGAGTCCGCATGGATCTAGGGCCTTTCTTAGTTACCCTTGTCTTGTGACCACGCACCTCAGCAAAGCAAACTACAAGAGGAAGGACTCATTTGGGATGGCCCAGAAGGTAGAGTTTGTCTTGACAGCTATCAGTGCCTCCGACCCTCAGTGCCGTGCTTCAAGCCCCCGCTACCTCCAGTTAGCCCCCACTTCCCAAAGGTTCGGCTACGTCTCAAAACAGTGTTGGTAGCTGAGGATAAAGTGTTCATGAGTGGAGGGGAGCACTGCACATTGGAACAGGACCTGAACATCTTGAAGAATAGCTAGACAGTGTGGTCATGAACTGGGATAGTAAAGTTTTCTGTGTAGGGCTAGTTTGGGTGAAGACAAAGTTATATGTAAAGATGATTCAGCAACTTCTACAAGGCATGAGTGTTTGGTGTATTTCTGTTTACATCTATGCTAACACAATTACAGTAGACACCTAAAAACTGTTCAATAAGTCAAAGATTGAATAGACATAATCTTGGACCCTCCCATAGATCAAAACAGTTTAAAAGTAAGTTTGGTTGATGTAAGTTTAGTAAAAATTCTTAAGTATAATATACAACTAGATTAGGTAAATTTTCCCTAGCTCTTCTCTCTCTCTCTCTCTCTCTCTCTCTCTCTCTCTCTCTCTCTCTCTCTTTTTTAGCTCTACTCTCTTAACAGACAACTATCTCAATTTCTTGAGTAAAGATAGATTATATAATAGCTTTTAAAAGTGATGAGTCCTTTTTCAGTAATCTCTAGTCACCACAGTCTGAAGTCTTTGATATGCTTCCTTCCTCTGCTCTCTCTGCCTTCATACTTTTGCACCATCCTAGCAGAATGATGAATTTGCTTTTTTTCCTGCATCAGTACCACTTCCTATGTATGTCACTGAATACATTTCTGGGAAAGGCTTTTCTTTAACAACACCAATACTGAAAGGTCTCTCATTTGCTTATGGAGCAGCAATCTCCTTTGTGCTAAAAACTCTTCCACAGCCACTGTGAACTGATGCCACTGTGTACGAAATCTACACTTTGCCCACAGATTCTAGATGTATACACTTCTCCATTCCAGGTGTCACCCTTGGGCTAAAGATTCTGGTGGGGCTGATTGCATTTCCCCTTGGTGACCTTCATCACTTTTGCTGACCCACTCCTGAAGAACTTTATTATCAGCTAAGACTTCTTGTTTTCTTCTGAAGCAGAATGCACCATAATTAAATCTGCCTTAGTTGTTTGCACAAAGATAGGGCTTATCCCAGGATTTTATCTGTAAGGAGCTCTTAGGAACTCCTGAGAGGTCAGTGAGAAGCAATCTTTGGGACCAGTTGGTAGGTAGGCAGGCTTCTCATGGGTCAGGCCTTACATTATCTTAGCTAAGGTACAGTTCCAGAGTGACTGTCAGTGAACCTGAGGTGAGCATATGGTTGGTGTTTTGGCTAGTTTTTATAGTTAACTCAATGAAACCTAGAGTTACCTGGGAAAAGGAAACCTCAAGAATTGTCTCAATCACTTTATCCCGCCTCGGAAAAGATTGTTTTGACTGATGATTGATATGGGAGGGCCCAGCCCACTGTGGTTATGACAAGATCTCTAGTGTACTGGCTAATCATATGTCAACTTGACACCATCTGGAGTCATTTGGAAAAGAGAGCCTTAATTGAGAAAAAAGAAAACCCTACCAATTGGCCTGTGGGCAAGCTTGTGCTTCATTTTCTTGATTGATGATGTGAGAGGACCTAGCTCACTGTGGACAGTACCACCCCTGGACTGATGGTCCTGGGTGTTATAGGAATGCAGAGAGAAAAAGTGGTGGGAATCAAAGAAGTTAAGCAACAGTCCTTCATAGCTTCTGCATCAGTTCCTGCCCTGCTGGCATTCCTGCTCTCACTTCCTTCAGTGATGGGCTGTAATGTGGACTTGTAACATGAAATAAACCCTTTCCCATGCAAGTTGCTTTTAGTCATGGTGTTTTATCACAGCCGTAGAAACCCATCTAAGAAACCTGGAAGGTCTGTGTGGGCTGTGTAACAAAGCTAAGAAATAGAAATAGAGATTGGGCCACTAAACTCAGTGGTTCCTGTCTCCAGATTCCTGCCCTGACTTCCCTCATTGATGGACTGTGATCTGGAAGTGTACGCTGAAATAAACCCTCTTCTCCCCTAAGTTGTTTTTGTTCATGGTGTTTATGACAGAAAAAGAAATCAAACGTGAACTTGTGGCAAGAAACTCCAACAGGTATAAGATAGATTATTCTGTTTTATTTTCCCCTTGGCTGAAAGGTATCTACTTGTGTATACGTGGTGAATGTTATTCCTCTAAAGTCAGGGTCCCATAGAACCTGGGGTTTAGAAAGGCAAATACAACTGACATGTGCTTAAATTTCAAAGTTGTCTTTTGGACTTTACAATCCTCTCCCCTGACTTCAAGCTGGTATAATAATAGATAGATGGTGCTGGTTATTCATTTATCTTGAAAATAAAATGAGATTCCCACATAATGAGTATTTTGGCACGGAATGAATCCCAAAAGACTATCTAAATCAAATCTATTTTCTGTGGCAATACTGAAGTCCAAAAGGTTTGTTTTGTCTACTACCTTAAAGCTATTTAATTGCAAGCTTTAAATTAGAATACAGGCCTCCTGTGTATAGTACCCTTCATTATACCTTATAAGATGGTTCCAGGCAGAACAAAGCGACAGCCTACAGACTGGGAAAAGATCTTCACCAACCCTTCATCTGACAAAGGTTTAATATCCAAAATATATAAAGAACTCAAGAAATTAAACACCACGAAACCAAACAACCGATTGTGAAATGGAGCTTGGAACTTAACAGAGAATTCTCAACAGAGGAATATCAAATGGCCGAGAAACACTTAAAGAAATGCTCGTCCTCGTTAGTCATCAGAGAAATGCAAATCAAAACGACACTGAGATTCCATCTTACACCCATCAGAATGGCTAAGATCAAAAACTCAAATGACACCACATGTTGGCGAGGATGTGGAGAGAGAGGAACACTCCTTCATTGCTGGTGGGAATGCAAACTAGTACAACCACTTTGGAAAGCTATCTGGCGCTTTCTCAGAAAAATGGGAATAGGGCTTCCTCAAGACCTAGCTATCCCACTCCTTGGAATATACCCAGAAAATGCCCTACCACACAACAGGGACATATGCTCAACCATGTTCATATCTGCTTTATACATAATAGCCAGAACATGGAAACAGCCTAAGTGTCCCTCAGAAGAAGAATGGACTAAGAAACTGTGGTACATTTACACTATGGAATACTACTCAGCTATTAAAAACAAGGAATTCCAGAAATGTGTGGACAAATGGATTGATCTAGAAATTATCATAACGAGTGAGTTCACCCAGAAGCAAAAAGAGACAAATGGTATATACTCACTTATATCAAAACACTAGTCCAAGGGATACGTCCCATGAAAAACTTTACTTACCAAGAAAGTGGGTCAGAGGAGAGGACATCCTATTGAGACTTTAGGCAAGAATAGCATGGAAGAATGGGGAAATAGTAGGATCCACAGGGTCCTGGATACCTACAAGAAGAACTTTATGACAGGCAGATCTGGGTCCTGGGGTCCTCCTCAAACTAAGGCACCAGCCAAGGAGAATATAGGCATTAAACTTCGAACCCCTACCAAGACCTAGCCGACGAACAGGATATTCTCCACCATTGAGTGGAGAGTGAAATCTGACTCTCACACGAACTTTGGTGCCCCTTTCTGACCACGTCCCCTGGATGGGGAGACCTGGTAGCATTCAGAGGAAGGATAGCAAGTTACCAAGAAGAGACTCAATATTCTAAGAGCATATATAGGGGGAGGAGGTCTCCCTCAATCACAGACATAGGGGGAGGGGAGAAGGGGGGAAGTGGGAGGGAGGGAAGAATGAGAGGAAACAGGGGAAGGGCTAACAATCGAGATGTAATATGAATAAATTAATAAAAAAAGAAGATGGTTCCAGGCAAGAGTGGTATAACTACTCATGCTGTTTAAATACTGCCAAGTAGCAACTCCTTACACTTTTAGAGACGTAGTAAATACTGGGAGGAATAGGCTTAGAACATGTGGATTCCGCGGTTGTTTCTCTGTACCTTTTGCTGTTTGAATGTTGTTTTTCTTCTCAAAGATTTTCAGTTTAGATCTTGGAGGCATATCAGCTGTGGTTCTAAATGGTTATGATGTTGTGAAAGAGTGCCTTGTTCATCAAAGTGAAATTTTTGCAGACAGACCATGCCTTCCTTTGTTCATGAAGATGACAAAAATGGGAGGTATGTTTATTTTCATCTATTCAGTGAACCTATTTTTAAGACACATTCCTTATTTTAAATAATTTTAGTGTGGACAGATTGTTTTGTACTTTGTGAAATGTGGGTTTGAGGAGCCTTCAGACTGAATTCAATAAATAATGTTTTAGACCATTACGTGCTAGTTTTATTGCCATTCAGTTCTAAGCAACGTAAGTAATGTTGTAAAGAACTGTCTAGTGACAGACTTTCTATCATGTACAAGCTTCTAGAAACTAAAGCAGACTTCCTTAACTACTCATCACTATGCGGTATACATTGAGAGCTGTAGTTTATGCTAAGGGCAGACATTCTCTAGAAGTTAGTAATGATCAGATTTGAATGACTTCATATTCAACAAAGGAGAAAAGTTGAAAGTCGGCACAGTCAAGGAGAAAGCAGGAATAAAAAGTCTAAAATAGAATGTTGATATCAGGTAGAGCTGGTATATGACTTTTTTATTTTACAGTAATAGTGTTCTACATTCTGTAATGAGACTTTCATACTTACTTTCAAAGAGAACCTTAGTATCTTGCTTAAATAAGCTAAATGAGAGGCAATAATAGCATTACAAAATTTTAATCCATGTTTTGCTTTTTATTATATGAGCAATTCTGATACCTTGACAATTTACAAATGTCCTTGACTTTGGCATACTTTGTTGGGTATCATATACATTTAACAGGAGGAAATTTGTATTGTAAAAATCTAGTTTCTTGGGACTGGAGATACAGCTCACTGGTTAAGAATACTGGTTGCTCTTCCAGGGGACCCAGGTTCAATTCCCAGGACCCACATGGCAGCTCACAACTGTCTGTAACTCCTGTTCCAGAGGATCTGACACCCTCACACAGATACACATGCAGTCAAAACACCAATGTGCATAAAAATAAAAGCAAATAAGTAAATAAAGAAAGAAACAATCTAGTTTCTTTCAAATAGAAACTTCTGATTTGGGGCTGTTTGTTTAATCCAAAGTTAAATTTTGTATGTAGAACATATCATCATTTGTCTTGTATAACTTATGTGTGTGAGAAAAGCTGAGTAATAAATAGATTATGTAAGCCTACTTGATCTGTATTTGAGTACACAAGACTGGATGGTTTCTTGTAGTAAGAGAATGAAAATTATAGGTATTTTTTGCCAGCCCTTTCATGAGGAAGAGACCAGCTTTATCTAATGCTCTATGGCTTTTGAGCAGCACTGACTAGAACATGTATTTAGATAACTGAGAGATAAAATCACTTGACTATCTATCTTTGCGTTTTTCCTTTCTGTTTTTTTTTTTAATCCACAGCATTTTAAGTACAAGATAGTATGTATTATACAATATTTTTAATACTTTTCTTTCAGGCTTACTCAATTCCAGATATGGCCGAGGATGGATTGAGCACAGAAGATTGGCTGTTAACAGCTTTCACTGTTTTGGAAGTGGCCAAAAATCTTTTGAGTCTAAAATCTTAGAAGAAACTCGGTTTTTAATTGATGCTATTGAAACATACAAAGGTAGACCCTTTGACGTCAAGCAACTGATAACAAATGCTGTTTCAAATATAACTAATCTGGTCCTTTTTGGCAAACGACTCACTTATGAAGACACTGACTTTCAGCACATGATTGAGTTATTTAGTGAGAACGTGGAGCTAGCCGCCAGCGCTCCAGTCTTCCTGTATAATGCGTTTCCATGGATTGGCATCTTTCCTTTTGGGAAACATCAGAAGCTACTCAGAAATGCAGATGTGGTCTATGAGTTCCTCTCCAGACTTATTGAAAAGGCTGAAGTCAATAGAAAGCCTCGTTTACCTCAGCATTTTGTTGATGCCTATTTAGATGAGATGGATCAAGGTAAAAACGATCCTTTGTCTACATTCTCCAAAGAAAATCTAATCTTTTCAGTAGGTGAACTCATCATTGCTGGAACTGAAACTACAACCAATGTGCTACGCTGGGCAATTCTTTTCATGGCCCTTTACCCCAATATTCAAGGTGAGGTATGCTTGACCTCACTCAGGGTCTCTCCTCAGGGTCATATATACTTTAGAGTGTTTGGCCACGTGTAAAGCAGTTTTAGGAACTAAGACTGTGCTAATCAGGAAGGGAAATATTTCATCATTATAATTTTTAATCTAATATTTTAATGCAAATTTAAGAAAGGAAGAAATAAAACAGTAAAAATCACTTGAAGGCTAGTCATGGTGGTAATATTCCCCTAATCTCAGTCCTCATGAGACTGAGGAAGGGGAATCACAAGTTCAAGACCGCTGCAGCCTACAGAGTAAGGTTAAAACCACCCTGGGGTGTAGAGAAGGGCAGTGTTTTAGATAGCCATGTTTTAAGGCAGGCATGATGGTGCATGCCTGTAACCAATCCCAGGCAGAGGCAGGTAGATCTCTGAGCTTGAGGCCAGCCTGGTCTACAAAGTGAGTCTAGGACAGCCAAGGCTACCCAGAGAAACCCTGTCTCTAAAAACATACATACATACATACATACATACATACATACATACATACATACATACATACATGTATATATATATATTCATGTTTTATAAAGAATGACAAAGGTTGAGTATCTGGAAGCTGCAGAGCTGGGGTTTGAACTCTGCTCTTTCTTATGCAGGTCTAATGTTGTATATTTTTCTTGCTGACAGTTACGCTGCTCTGATTCTAGACAGATTATACATCTATTCGTAGACCTTTCTTACCTTACCTGGAGTGTCAGTTATTACTAATGTAGATGGGGGGGATACAATAAATTCATGTAAGTACAAGATGATGAAAAATTCAAATCTAGATATACCCATAGTCTGTTGACTAATAATAGGTAATTGTTTGTTGTAACCCACAGAGAAATAAGTTTACATATAAGTTAATGAATTACATAATAACTTTAACATGTTTCTCTGACAGGACAAGTTCATAAAGAGATTGATTTAATTATGGGCGCCAATAGGGGGCCTTCCTGGGAAGACAAGTGTAAAATGCCTTACACTGAAGCAGTTTTGCATGAAGTTTTAAGATTCTGTAATATAGTTCCACTGGGGATTTTCCATGCCACCTCTGAAGATACAGTTGTACGTGGTTATTCCATTCCTAAAGGCACAACAGTCATTACAAATCTTTATTCTGTTCACTTTGATGAAAAGTACTGGAAAGATCCAGACATGTTCTGTCCTGAGCGATTTCTGGACAGCAGTGGATATTTTACCAGGAAGGAAGCTTTGATTCCTTTTTCTCTGGGTAAGAAAACACAAGTATGTAATTTTAAAGTAGAGCAATGACTCATTATTAATACCTTCTCAATTTGAACTAGACAATTCTGAATATATAACATTAATACTTTTTTAGTATTTTTCTTTTTATTGAAAATAGATATATTTCCCCACATAATATATCTTGACCACAATTCTCCCTCCCTCTACTGCTCCATGTTCCTCTCCACCCCCATCTGATCCACACTCTTTCATTTCTCTCATTAGGGGAAAAAAAAGGCTTCTACAGGATAATAAGATATAACAAAGTAAAGTATAATAAAACAAAAATTATCAAATCAGAGTTGAACAAACAATAGCAGCGTTGAAGAAGGCGCTAGAATCAGACCCAGTCATGCATACACTCGGGAATCCAAAAAAACTAAACCGGAAGCCACGGCATGTGTACAGAGGGCCTGGTGCAGACCCAGAAACTGTTTAGCTTTTGAATTGGGGTTTGTTGTCAAACTTCTAGAGCAAAAATTCAGGAACAAGTATGAGAAGCAGAAACTCAGAGAAAGAAAAGGAAAGACAACTCCAGGTAAAGCTCGAATGTAGCAGCCTTGCCTTCTAGTTTATCAAGCTATTTCCAACTAGGAAACACTGTTCCTGTTACAAAATAAGACATTAATCACAGCTATGTCACTGAGTCAGGTATCCAGTCGGTCAGCTGAGATGGGCTTCCCTTGGATCAGTAAGAACAGAATGTCACACCTCATAGACCTTCTACAGCGTGTTGTAAGCTCTGTTGCATTCTACAAGAGAAGTCAGATACGGAACCAAATCCTTAAAGTCCATGATCTAAGGAAACCAAGGACTGTCTTTCTGCAATGAAGTGCTAGTTTCTAAAACTCCTCTCATGTCTTCTAACCTAAATCCCAAATTTCCTGCATGGCACCCAAACATTAGATATTAATTTTAGTAAATGGTCTTTAAACTTATTTGCCTTTTCTGTTCAGGGAGAAGACATTGTCTTGGTGAGCAGCTGGCTCGGATGGAAATGTTCCTGTTCTTTGCATCCCTGCTTCAGCAATTTCATGTGCACTTTCCACGTGAACTAATTCCAAACCTGAAACCAAGGCTGGGCATGACACTGCAACCTCAGTCCTACCTCATCTGTGCAGAAAGACGCTGAAAGTGCACAAATGTATTTGAGACAACGTTGTTGAATCAATAATGGTGTTTGGGCCAAAGCCACACTTTTATAAAGACAAGTGAACACAGATATATTGTTTAAAATAGTGCTAGAGCAATAACAAGCATTGGGTGTTATTTTTAATAGCTCCCATGAATTCTTACTGTAGAGTGTATTGAGCAGCACGAAGGTGCAGATATTGCGCAGATACGGGGAAGGGCCATGGACGCTCTGAACAGAGCTCTTGATAAGTCTATGGTTCCTCTGATCTGGCTCCATCCTGAGGAACTTTGCTCCCAAACGGTCTCCTTTATGATCAGGTGTTGTGATTAGCCGACTGTGATGTCAGTCCAGGAAATAAAACCCATACAAATGAATTTGACTACAGAGTGCTTTAGATATGCTGACAGAGAATGAAAATGCTTTGTGTTTAGTGTCGACCGTTCCAGGGCTCTTGGATATTCCTCTCTACGGTGTATTCATGAGAAATGTCTGCTTCCTACAGACAGCAGTTTCTGTGGCCCCTGAGCATTCGTCCTTACAGCAGCAGCTCAGTATATAGGAAATACAGTATGCAGTTGGAATAAGAATCATTCCTAGACATTGCTTCCTTTTTTTGTAGGCACACTTTTCCTGGCACCACTTATTTCTAAAACCAGTTATGGAACTCAAAGATTCAAACATCTTATCTTACTGAGGTCTTAGTTCCATGGGTTAGCCTTTTCCCCCAATGTTAGTCCAATTTACAAAACAGGGTAATTTGTAAATTGAGACAGTTGAGAAAGATGGAATGCTATTACTAATTATACCAAAATATCACAGGACAAAACAAATTGGACTGTATTCTTACTCATTTATAGCTATTTTTTCATTATTGTTTCTTCTAAGGTTCTTTAAAGGGCCCATGTCCTTAATACCTTATTTTGTGGAGAGCCGCAGTCTTAGAGCAATTAAAAATAACAACGGCTTTTACGATGACTATGGTTCAGGGGATGGAAAGAAGGCTCAACAGTTGCGAGCACATATTGCTCTTGGAGACGACTTGAGTTCAATTTCCAGTGTCCACATCAGATTGTTTACAGCTGCCTATAATGCAAGCTTTCATCGACTCTAATGCTTCTGGTATCCATGGGTATTTCCATTATGTGGGCATATATTCCCCCACACATACACATAATTAAATATAATAGAAATAATCTTTGTTAAATGTAGGAAGAAAATGGATTTAACCATATTTTGCATTATCTGGTAAAAATTTCCTAGTTTCTGTGGTTCAAATCAGGAGCTTTTGGCATCTGATGTATTAAGATATTTCTAGTTCCAAGGGAAAATCCTGTGCAAACATACTAATAAGTGGAAATTTAGAGGTAATATGAGACGATTAAGGTTATAATAGCATAGATGTTTCATGGTTTAATTAAAAACCCTATTTCTTCTCATCACTCTTGCTTCCCAGACGATAGCAGCTTTATCTGAAGGCTAGTCTATGGGAGTGTATGGGCTTCCCACACTGCCACATAGGAGATCAGGCTGGTTTCTGGGGACACAATGAGAGTTTTTCATGTAACCCCACAAACTCTTCCTTGGTTACAGAGAGTCACATGTTCATACATGTTGTGAATTTTAAAATGTGGCCTAATAAATGTTTATTATTAGGCTAATTATTACCATGGTAGCATTTTCTAACCTACTATGAATCAATAAAAACACAGATACCTGTTATATTTAATTACAACAAGCCTTCACCCAGGGCAAGGCAGAGATTACCTCCTAAATTATCCTCCAATAACTCCCAATCTCCATCCCATTTCATCTGCTTCTAATAATTTCTATTTGGACTACATCCCATCCATAACCCAAAATATTTGCTAATGTTCTCTCTTTCCAATGAACTTTATAGTTCTTTCTCTGTGCCCACTTGACTCTTTTCTTATCCCATGGTGATTCCTCTCCTTCCCCCTCCATCCTGTTTCTCTCACCCAAGATCCTCTCTGTCTTCAAAGCCTGCAAACCATAGCCATGCCTCACCTATTTGTCTGCCCAGGTGTGTCGGCTTTTTACTGGTCAAATAGGAGTAAGTTCTTAGACAAGGTTACATAGCAATACTTGGGCCATATTAAAAGACAGCAAACAGTACTTAGCGACAGAATACATCAGACCAGCCTCCAACACATTAACTTAAAACTGTTTTGTGTTTTTACTTCTCCAAAGTATATGTGCTACACAAGAGTGGAATATTTGTCTAAACAGTTATGAAAGAGGATCTGCAAGTCAGAAGACCATTTGCTGTACCCACTTCATTTGCTATTACTACTTTCCTACCTAACTTCCTGAACCTTAGCGAATGCACTAAGCCAGGTTGTTGTGGAAGTTTTGGTTTATATGTAAACATGCTTTTTGTTTTAATCCCAGGTGTGGGATATGGAGGCTGCTCCAGTTTGTCCAAGGCTGATAATTGCCTCCTGAGAGAGGACACATGATCTTTGTCAGCTATGAACTACCTCATACGGAGGTGTGGTCTTTGTCAGTGGGGATGAAAGACACATCAAGGGAGAGACTGGGGGCTCCAAGAAAGAAGGCTGCTGGTGCTGTCCCCTGCTGGTGCTGTCCCCTGCTGGTGCTGTCCTCTGCTGGTGCTGTCCCCTGCTGGTCCTGGTTGCTGTGGATACAGCTGAACTAGAAGTTGGAGACTGAACTTGCCCCAAGGAACCCAATGACCCTAAACAGCAGGAAGTAACTAAGGAAAACTAAGCCCCTCTCCCCACTAACCTTCATTCTCTCCTACCTGGTGTTGGGGTGTTGGAAGGGATTGGGGTGGAAAAGGGAGAAATATAAGGAACCCCAAGTAAAAATAGATTTTAAAAGTACGCCAACAGGTTGCTCTCCAGTCTGTTTTTTGACAAAGCAGAAGGTCTATCCTTACATCCTTAGGCCTCTTACTATAATTGCTTATAAAATCTACATTCTGGGGGCTCTACAGGCTTGGCAGTCTTACTGAAGAAAGTAACCTGGTAAACTGAATTGTGGTAAAAATTAAGTAGGCTTTGTTCTTTCAAGTAAGGCTACTATTGCTTTTAGTATGGACAGGGATTCCGTACACTTATGCGGAATGCTATTTTGTTTACCTATGCCTTAGAACAATCTTTGTATTTTTTTTTTTACATCTGTATTTATAAGCTATTAAATGCAGAACCACCTTAGTCTCACTGCCCTAATTCTATAGTCGAGAAGATAGGGGTTCAAATAGGAGAAGTATGCCCTCTGCATCATGGCAGAGGCGTGCCTTACCTTATCTTACATTATCCTTACACCAGCTGTGTGTACTTTATAGTCCATATGGTTGTTTATCAGATGTCACTCAACCATCTGGAATCAGTTAACTAATAAAATACTGAATTTTATAGATACAGAAATGAATACAAACCAATAGTGAATCCATAATAGTAAATATCTATTTGGGGAACTGATGACAGCTGAGCATGATAGTTCTTCTTAGATGCCGTTAAGATAACCCTAATTTCAGAAAGGCTGTAAAGACATTGAGGAGATGGGAGGTGAGTGAACAAACTGGGTAAGATTATGCATAGACAGCCTGAGGTGGAATTGAGAATATGTGTCTTCTTCACAGGGTGGCCATGGAGGAAATCAGCACACGCATGCAGACTAGGCAAAGAAAGAAAAAGTGAAAAGAAAGCAAGCTGTGAAGTGCAGAGATGGCTTGGCGGTTAAAAGTACTTGCTGCTCTTGCAAAGGACCCAAGTTCAGTAGGCACATGACAGCCCACAACCCCCTGCATCTCCGGTTCTGATGCCTCTGGCCTAAGCAGGCACCCACTCTCATGTGCAAATAACCACACAGCACACAAACGGACACACAGACACCCACACACCCACAACACACACAAGGGTGGGATGGGGAGAATATGAATTAAAAGTAAACTTCTTAAAGGGAAAAAAAAGCTGGCAGATTCTTCAGGCCAAAAAAAAAAAAAAAAACCTACACCCTCACTCTTCCTTTCTTTGCTGTTTGTCCGTCTGCAAATTGTGCTCCCAGTGATAAACATCTGCATGGTTGGACACTATGCCTAGTAGATAGTACTGCTCTCATGCGTATGTCTACTAGGCCGTAGACTGAGTGCCAGTTAATTTAACCTGAAACACAAACTAAAGTTCTATTCCACCCACACTGGAGATCTGTGCATTTCACTATAAATGATAACTAGGAAAACATCAGCAAAAAGGACTAGCATTGAGGGCTAAATAAATTTAACCACAAAGCTAAGACAAAGTGAGACATATGGACAAGAATAGCCACATTTGACATCATTACAGATAAACATTTTCAAAAACAGTGAATGGAACCCTGAGTAAACTCCTTTACTCCTGTGGCCGTGCCTGGGTTGACCCAGTGTAAAGCACGTTGAGAATATTCTGAGCTAAAAGACAGAAATACATCTCACCTACTGAGTGTTACAGTTTAGGGGGAAAGTGCATTTCAGAGTGCCAGTTGCTTGCTTCGATAACTAACTATATGACTGACTAGGACTTGCAGCTTGCTACTGTTACCCTGGACCATAAGAATCATGCCATGGAACACTAGCCTAGTGGGGAAAAAAATCAAAATTTAAAGTGTGGTGGCCGAGCGGCGGCACGTGGCAGGTCCGGAGGGCGCGAGGCGGTAGCAGTGGCCCGAGCTTGGCCCAGCCTGACCCCTGGCCCTGGCCTGACCCGGAGTGCTGTGGCCTCGCTTCGGCCCAGGAGCCTTCTGAGAGCGCAGGCCGGGGCATGACCGACTTTAAATTGGGCATCCTGCACCTCGGCCGGGTGACCAGGAAGACCAAATACACGCTGATAGATGAGCAGGACATACCACTGGTGGAGAGCTACTCCTTTGAGGCTCAAATGGCAGTAGATGCTGATGGAAATGGTGCTAAGATATTTGCACACGCCTTCGACCGAGGAAGGGGCTCGGGCAGGCTTCTGCATGAACTGCTGTGGGAACTGTGGGAAGCTGAAGCTATCGCCCACGCTAAGATGGCGCCTGGCAACCGGACAGGCAAAATGACTTGCAATTCTGCTCCTGGTAAACAAGTCCTTATTTGGTTTGTGGGCCGTGATTTGCTCTGACTATGCATCCCGCCTTGTCAGGAACCAATTGGAGCTACTGACATAAGGGCTGTTGATTGGGTGAGGCAGAGGATATAATGGGGCGCTGTTGGGGAGAAAGAAGGAAAAGAAGAAGCTTGCTGAAAAGGTTCCTGAATAAACTGCCTGGAGAAGAACGTTCGGGTCGCGTCCTTATTTTCCGCTGGTCAGAAGGGTCACGACAGGGAACGACACGGGAGGCGTGGCTCCCAGATTCCAGGTGGTACATCTCAATGCTGTGACCGTGGACCATCGCCTGGACAGCCTGCAGCTGGTACCTTGGGGCTGGCGATCCAAAGCTGAGGAGACCTCCAGCAAATGAAGGGAGCAAAGCTTATATTGGCTTGCAGTCCAGCAGCTTCCCACGGATCCTATAGAGGAACAATTCCCTGTCCTCAATGTGACCCAGTACTATAATGCCATCGGGGATGTGGTGTAAGAGGAAGAGAATTCCCGTACCTACTATGAGTGCCATTACACTCCTTGTACGGTGATTGAGAAGCAGCTTCGAGAGTTCAACATCTGTGGGCATTGCCAGGTGGCCCGATACTGTGGCTCTCAGTGCCAGCAGGACTAGCCTACCCACAAGAAGCACTGTTGGGAGAGGAAGCGTCCGTTCCAGCATGAGCTTGAGCCAGGGCTGAAGAGCTACCATTGCTGCAGGTACAAAGCTTCCAGCTTGTCGTGAGCACAGAGGAAGACAGACTGGCAGATGAACCTGGAGATGCCAAAGAAGCCAGCAATGGATCCAGAGCAGCCACCATAGACCTCACAGCAACAAGCGGCCTGTGGGGACAGTGCCCCTCCAGTGTTCACCTTCAGCAGAGACAACGGGGAGGCTCCCTAGGACCTTTCTCATTATTTATATGTTAATATGTTTTTAAAGTCATGTATAGTTTTTTTTGGGGGGGGGGGAAGGCAAGGGGAAGGGTTAGCAACTTCAAATAGAATCATTTGTTGTATTCCTCAAATGGTAAACAGTTGCCACTCAGCTAGAGACTGTCATGTAGTTGAGCCTCTCTTCTGGGCAATGCGGGTCCCAACGAGAGGCTTGCACAGAGTCATGTCTAAACAAGCAGAGTAAAGGGGTAGAATCATCCTTGTTGTGGCTAGTCTCTGCTCCTCAAAACCTGCTGTTCAGCCTTTTTATTTTTTTAAGTTTTTTTTTTCTTTGAGACTGGGTCTCTTATAGTTGTGGCAGTCTTGGAACTCCGTATGTAGACCAGGCTTGCCCTGAGCTTGGAGATCGAGCTGCCTCTGCCTCCTGAGTGCTGAGATTAAAGGCGTGCATAACTCAGCTTTATTTTTGAGAGGAACTGGTTATAAGGAATGGATTGGAAGGACCCACCATCCCTTTGTTGGTCACTGAGGGCCAAAGTATGTTAGCTAGAGTGCAAGGGAGGCTCTGACTTTTCTAGTGGCAGGTGTTATGGAATGTTCCAGTATGCTGACTACTGCTTTAGTTACTAAAGGGTACTTGCTTTGGTTTCTGTTGCTATGATAAAACATGACCAAAAGCAACGTGGGAAAAAAATAAAGTGTGGTGGCCACTCAATGTACATCACTCCACAAAATTAAAAAATTGTGTCATGAAACATCTGTGACTTAAAACTAACAAATTTAAACATTTATGGGAACAAGAGTAAGTGCAACACTGCCTAAAATTCAGTGCTACAACAGAAGAAAGGAACTTTTAGCTACTCAAAGAGAAGCAGATGATGTGAGGAAGAGGGTATAAAGATGTGTAATCACTGAAAGTTAAAATTTTATTAAATATTTAAAATGTTTTTTAGGAAAGACCAAATAATATGAAGTCTTTACAGAGAATTATCTGAATAAATGTAAATTGGGCTGCTGTAGGCTCAATTTTCTTAACCAATATATTTTATTACAAACTTATTAACCGAGCGTACGTCCCTTATAACCTGACTAACCAAAACAATAGGAAAAGAGGATTAAAGAATAACAAAACCATGAGGATATCAGTTCCAAGGATCGATTCTCCTGGCATAATCAACTGGATTTCTTCTGCTGGAATCTGGAGCAACTAGAACCCAGAACCTCAGCAGGAGCCCAGAACCCCGAAGCCTTTCCTCCAGTGGTTCTCTCTGGGAGCATCTCAAAGTAGAGCAATGAACAGCCAAAACTCTCCCAAGTCTCCAAAGGCCCTGCCTCTTGTTTCTGGCTCACTTATATATCTCCTCCCAGAGTCTGTTCACAGATCTTTTCAGCTGACAACAATCAAGCTCCTGCATGAGGTGGTTTGTCTTCTAGTGGATTAACCTCACCCATTCTCTCACAAGACCATTCCCCATCCCACACTTGGGATCATAACAAAAACAGGTTTATCTCTCCTTCAGGCTACTCTACGTTTTATAAGCTGTAAAGACTGGATAATGAAGTAAACCATGTTATAACTGCAGAGAGGAGATACCTGAAACAGGTTAGAATGAAAGGATGGAGCTGGGGATGATAGTACACACCTGCAACTCCAGGTGGAAGCGGGACCATCTGGAGTTCACAGACAGCCTCAGTACAGTTTGAGGCTAGCCTGGGTTATACAAGACTTACCACAAAGGACCAGTTTCTTTTAAACGACAGGCAAAGGGCCTAACGCAAAATGCATACAGGAAAGAAAGTGTAAGTAAAATAAAGGCATGCGTTTTATATAATTCTAAAATGCATTGTCGATAAGGAAACTAGAATAATGCACCAAACAGCACCTTTCAGGAAACAAGTCTTCACCTCTCCCATGCAAATCAACTGCCATTTTTAAAGAGTAAGAATACAGGGCTGGGTGATGGCTCCCCAGATAAAGTGCCTGCACCGTAAGTCTGAGGATCTGAGTTCAAGCTTCCAGAACCACATACAAATGACAGATGTCACAGGCACTCACAACCCCCATCCCAGCGGGGCAGAGGTTAGACAGCTCCCTGGGGCTCGCTGTTCAGCTAGCCTAGCTTACCTCTCAAGTACCAGGTCTGCGAGAGACACTGTCTCAAGAAAGCAGGCTGGATAATGTCTGATGAACAACACCCAAAATTGCTCTCTACATTCCACACGCGCCCACACACACACTCATATACATGCACATACATACACAGCAACATGTGCACGCAATACGAAAGACCTATGTTTTATCAGCAGGAAGGTGAATCTAAGGAGTATAAAGTTCTTGATAAATTTTACAAGTGCTTGTAAAGTTCTTGAAAATTAAGCATATACCAAAAGTAAACTTCAGTAAGTTCCAGAAGCACAAATATGTATATTATCCTCTAAAAATAATGTCATAATGTGGGGACTGGTTTTAATAACAAAATAAAACCAGAAAACAAATTTTGTCTTATACTTTGAATTTTTGTTTTAAAATAACCTTTTGCGAAAGAGGGAAATAAAAATTGGAGGATATATAAAAAATTTTTAACTCTGAATATAAGAATCAATGAAATACATTTAAGGTAGTGTTCTGGGGGGAAATACCTCAGTCCCTGTTTCAAAGAGAAATGAAATGTTGCATGTAAGGCATCCTAATTTTAAAAAGTAGAAAATAAACAAAAATACAGTTAAGTAAAAAACAAATAACCTTTAAAGAAATTACTACTTTCATAAAGGCAGGAATTAATGTTAGGCAACAGAGAAATGAAACTAATAGATATTTTCCATCTTTAAGAATTAGACCAAGTGTCAAAAATTATTCCAGATTTGGCCTGCCATGTACTTCACATGGATCCTAAGCTAAAAGCAGTTCTTACACTTCTAAATGGGTGAGGAGTAAGATTAGTATTTTGTGACACATGAGAATTTTACTACTTTCACGTTATGCCCAAAACTTTATACTGAAGCACAGAAACATTTTTCGTAAGTTGTTTGCAGTTGCTTTTTTTAATGATGTAATTGTGAAAGAAACCACGTGTGGTGTGCTCATCCATTGTCACCTGGCACCCTGCAAGTCACAGTTAACAGCTGTAACCAGTGCCATGCATGTTTACAAACAGCATTTCATTTTACTGTCATGTCTAAGTCTGTGATACCAATGAACATTCAACAATCAAACAAAACCACAAAATCTGAAGGACGTGTGTCTAAGCCACAGCTGTATGTGGATTGTTCTATTAACCGCGTGAGGTGATAAAGAGTTGTGTGTACTAGGTAATGACATTATAGACCTCAGCTAAGGAAGTAAGAATGTGCTAGAAATCACCAGTGCAACAAATCCTCACAACATTCCTGACACGAGCAACAAGCATACCAGAATTTCTATACACAAAGAAAATTAAGCTGAAAAAAAGTTGCTGTTAGCCAAGCCAAAAGGCCCTTTACTAATTTTAAATTGTAGATACATTTTATTTAATTGCAGTAGTCAGTGACAGATCAAAAAAAAGCGAAGCAAAACAAAACAAAACCCAGAAAGACTAACACACTTCCAGTGAGAACTGTGGCTGGGAACGTTGGCACTGGGAGCGGTATCAAATCAGTCCAAGCACAAAGTGAGTGGCTGCGCGGCTTTGAGACAGGATAGACAGGGGCATACATGGGGACATGAGAAGGAAAAGAGCTCCTCACCTCAGAGTCTGCTCGAACCCTGTTGTCAGGAGAGGCAAGAATTCCAGCACAATTAACACTCACGGTCAACATAGACACTTTCTTATATATCAATTTTGTTAAAAATCGTTTTTGTGTTTTGTTTTAAGCACGTGTCTGTGTCAGAGTGTTCATGTGCCCAGGAAGCCAGAAGAGGGTACTAGGGATCCTGGCACTGGAGTTGTGAACTGCTCAGTGTTGGCGCTGGGAACTGAACTCAGGTCCTCTCCAAGAGCAGAGCAAACCTTACCTGCCTAGTCATCTCCTCCTCAGAGCCTCTACAGGGCCCTTTCAAATAAGAACATCCAAAGGGCAATGAATCATTTTAAAGTGTGAGATCTTTTCACTTTCCCAGCTAAAAAATTTCTTTCCAGCTAGGCATGGTGGTGCATGCTTATAATCTCAGCATTTGCAGAAGCAGAGGAAGGTGGATAGCTGTGACTTCGGGGCCAGCCTGGCCTAGACACGACAGCCAAGGCTACACAGAAAAACCCTGTCTAAAAAAAAAAAAATGAAAAAAACAAAACAACAAAATCCTTTCCTGCTAATCTCACAAGAAATCCCACTTGAAATAAAAGACATACATGTCTCAAACTCTGTAATCCTTAGATCCATTTTTTATCTTATCAGATGGTAATTCCATTCAAAGCACCTCCAGTGCAACCCCTAAAATCTCATTTGTCTTCTAGAGGAAGAAGGAGGAGGAGGAGCAGGAGGAGGAGGGAAGGAAACCATTTCTTAACAACACTTGAGATGTAATGTGAAAGCAGTCAAAATATGGCTACTGCTAAGACACTTGAGCCTGAGTCTTCCTTAGGAAACCCACACTCACGTGAGTATCTTACCCTTTCCATGTGCTGGATGCCTCTCTTTCAGTTAACCCTCATGCTTAAATCTATTTTTTTAATATCTCTTTTAATAAACCCCAACCCTGCGGCATACTGGCTCATTCTGAAAACATTTTTTCTGCAGCCAAGTGAAGGATGTGGCTTTACCTGAGTGGAGGTGCACCATGGACGGGGGACTGTTCTCAGGCTGTTCTGGGCCATGTCTCTTACTGTACTGCCATGAAGACCAAAGAATTGCAGGGGAGAATATTTTCTTTTTAAAAGAAGATTTGTTTATTATGTACACAGTATTCTGTCTGCATGTACACCTGCTTGCCAGAAGAGGCCAGCAGATGTTATTATAGATGGTTGTGAGCCACCATGTGATTGCTGGGAATTGAACTCAGGACCTTTGGAAGAGCAACCAGTATTCCAATATTTTTAAAGATGGACAACTGCTTCTTCAGTACAACCTGGTAAAATATGTAAAGCCCACAGTACCATCTCTCCTGGCACAGCCCTGCAGTGGGCAGGTGTGTGATCTAATCTCTCTCGGCACAGCCCTGCAGTGGGCAGGTGTGTGATCTAATCTCTTTCGGCACAGCCCTGCAGTGGGCAGGTGTGTTATTTAATCTCTCCTAGTACCACCTTGTTGAGTTTCCATCCGGTATATGTCCCATCACACAAATTGAACTCTTTTTGGCAAACAACAGTAATATCATTCTTATTAAAATCAAAATTTTCATATTATTATGATTTCATCATTTAGATAGCATGTAGCATGCCGATCATGTTTTATTTAAAGTTATTTGAGACATGGTCTCGCACTGTAGCTCAGGCTGGCCTCGGGTTTAAGTGTATGTGTATGTGAGTATGTGTACATACACACACACACACACACACACACACACACACACACACACACACACAAATGCATGCATGCACGCACCTATAGCAATCAGAAGACACGTTGTGGGAGCTCTCTCCTTTCACTGTGTGAGTTCTGGGGATTAGGCTCTGTTCCTCGGTCTTGGTGGCAAGTTCCCTTACCAGCTGAGCTATCTCCCCAGCCCTTAGGTTTCCTTCTTGAAAGATCCACTTACTGGGACTTGTTACTGTGCCCTTGTCTTTCTTATTACCTCTAGAGCTACTTTCTCTTACTAAGTCTCCTCCCGCTAGGTGTTCACTTCTGACGCAGCCTCATTACTCCTCCTACATTCTGACTCCACACTGTGGTTTTCACTGTAAATGAATCCAGACAACAGCCCATCCCTCTCTTCTGAACACAACTATGTTGGACTGCACACCCTAGTACAGAAGGGACTTTATTAACACCATCCCTCCTCAGTAACCAGGCCCTCTTCTTACACTCTGGCCTCTCTCATTCCAAGCATATAACTAAGAGAAGTTTTCAGCACTCCGCAAAAGATGGTCCCCGCCCTGAGAAGCTGGCATCCTGCACCACCTGTCACTGTTATCCTACAAACCCAACAGAGCTGCTCATCAGTGGCAACTACAATAAGGGAACCAATTAGCTCTACTTATCTCTTTGTAAAGTTTGTTTCTATGAGCTGTAATCAGAGAGAATGAGAATTTTTTATTACTTAAACAATGCCAGACTCTTGCAAAAATAAGCAGACAAGGACAATGGTTAAAGTAGTTAAGAGTGGCAGGAAAAAGCTTTAAATCAATTTAAATCAACTAACAACAACCACTTGTTACTTGACTTCAAACAATCAAATAACAACAACCAAAAAATAGATTTTGATAGAGAAAAACCATGTCAGAAAGCAGACAGACACTTATAGTGTTACATATTTATAATGCCAATCACTTTAAATAACAGATTTGTGATAAAGTCCAAGTAAAAATTAATTTGATTCTACAGCAAGCAAAATAAGAACTATAATATGAGCTGGAGACATAGTTTCTAGCAGAGTGTTCACACAGCAGGCTAGTGGTCCTCAGTTCAATCTTCAACATACCCCACAAAAAGATTTATAAGGCTTCTAGTAATTCCTCAAGTAGAACTCTAACAGGTGTGTGTGTGTGTGTGTGTGTGTGTGTGTGTGTGTGTGTGTGTGTGTAATATATTCTCAGACTCATGACTTACAGTCATGAAATTTAAATTTTTGGCATGGATAATTTTAATAATTTTGATTTCTTTGGGATGTTTTGATTTATTTTTATTTAAGCAAGGGTTAAATAATTTAAAGACTATTTTCAAATAGGTCCCCAGTAACATTTTTAGTAGAAAAAAATGTGCTTCTTTCAAGACAGAATTTAAAAATAAATTATTCCAATATGAAATTTAAGTAACACAGTAGAGACTTGATTTTTATAATACATGCCTGTACATGTATCAACTTAAACACACATGCATATTGTTTTCTGTAGGAAATGAAGCAACAGAATAAATACATTTGAATAGAATATAAAGCACATTTTAGAGAAATATACACGCTGGAGGTACATAAATGCAAATTCAATAGATTATCAGTTAAAATTTTATTACTCAGTAATATATGATGGGACTAGTTTACAAATTATGTGGTTGTGGTAGCAAAAGTGACAGGAAGGAAATCAGCACTCAGCATGTTTAATAAATAAAGTGTAGTGATTCATTAAATATGATACCTGCAGGATCAAAAATCTCAGTACTTCAATAGACCGGCCTTGTAGACAACCCAACCATCTCAGTGAGGCAAGAAACTCCAGCATCACACCAGGTAGGAACAACGGTGGAAACTGACAGTCACTTGTGCACAAGGTTGAATGGCTCTAAAATACACTGTATGGCCTTAAACAATAATGAGAAATCAGTTTATCATCTTGGTATCATTTTGGTTGCTGTGTACAACTTCAATAATTTTTTACAACTAGGGTACATATTCTAGTGAGTTTATATAAACTTTATAAATGTGGTCTGTTGTCTTAGTATTTTTATATGAGTTTGTATAGAAGTATTTATTCAGCTATTCATAGTCTTTATGGAAAAATTAAATATCCATTCCCATCATGTAATTTACCTCAGAACTCAGTCTGTCTATGGGGCTCTAGTACTACTACAAGTTTTCTCTACCGTGTATTTGTGAAGCAGAAAGAAATTAACAACAACAACAAAACCTGTCAGTTTTACTATAACCAGACTCAAAGGTACAAAACACCCAAGACACATATCTAAAGATAACCAACTATTAAGGCAATAACTTTGATGGGGTTGATTTCATCTGATTTTGCATTAAGGCAAAAGATAGCTATTTCCTTCTTCTTGGCTTTAATTAAAATGGTGCTCATTTCAAAAAAAGGTAACATCAATATTAAGACAATGTTTTTTTCTGGCAAATTTATGCCATGTTTATAATAACTAAGTGTTTAAAATTATCCTGAGCAAGAATAAAAACAACAGTTTTGACTAAAGAATAAAGCTCCTTCATTGTTAAACACCTTTAAAATTCAACCATGGAACAAAATCAGTAAGACTGGAATTCAGACTTCTGATGTCCACAGCAAACCTGAATACTTTAGGCAGAAATAAAACACACAAGTAGATTATACACAACAATAAAAAGCATCAGAAATAGATGCACCTGGGTTTTGTTAAATATAACAAAGGTCCTCAGTCCTTCAGGGATGAAGCTGGGAGAACCACACGGAACAGTGTGCTGCCATGAGCAGA
Source organism: Acomys russatus (assembly GCF_903995435.1). NCBI lineage: Eukaryota > Metazoa > Chordata > Mammalia > Rodentia > Muridae > Acomys > Acomys russatus. Next base: position 63,930,036 of record NC_067143.1, on the reverse strand, counting down.
AATCGCTCAGAAAGGCCACAATGAAACCCTTTTTGGATTAGGCATAGAGGTGTGTTTCCTACCCCACCCCACCCCCAAACAAAGACATAAAAGATATATATGGACATACAAGACGAATCCTGTTTTCATAAAAGCATCACGGCCATTTGGGAAACCGAAGTCACTTGAGTTTTAACCCTCCCCTGTCATGAGAAACAAGAGCTCACTACCAGCAAAGCAGCACTGTGACACAGTGAGGGCTTGAGGAAGGGCTTTGCAACATGAGTCACTGTAGCCAGCTCTAAGAATCTTTCTCTAGTTTGTGATCAAAGTGCTTAGGAGTGAGAACTGCCAGGGTAGCAAAACTCCTCTCACAGTATTAAGGCTTGTCCACACGGGGATGGTCAGTTAAGAGTCAGTACAGTGAGCACTGGGTAATGACCCAGGAAGAGAGCCCTAGGCTTCTTGGGCAGGAGTTTTCTTCTAGTCAACCATCTGCTCATCCTCTTCATCTGCTTCTTCAATAACCTGAATCTCATCTGCTTGAGGTAAGGAGGCGTTCTCCACCTGCAGTTTGCTCCCCTCGGCTTTACATTTTTCTTCTTCTTCTATGATTTCCTTCCATATCTTGTGGTTTTCAGTGAGGTGGTGCATTAGCTGGCAAAATATTTGCCGCCTGCCTTTCCTTCTTTGTGGTTCTGTGAAATTTAGAACAAACATTTGTATCAAAGCAAATATAACTCAATTGCTCAATCAGTAAATGCCTCAGTGCCCACTCTAGTCTACATAGTAACACAAACTCTAAGGTTTTAATGTGAAGAATAAGAAAAAAAAATTATCGTTGCTATAGAGATCACATCCTAACAGAACATAGACAAAGCTATGAGTGACAGGAGTTGTTCTGGATAGAAACAAAACAGAAACAAGGTACAGAGAATACTGGGTTAGAAAGGAGAATAGTGCTGAAATCTAAGATGGAAATTCTAACAACCCAAAGTCAAAAATAAAGTTTGTAATGTAGTAAAGTATTAAGTTAAATGTAATTCCAAGACTCTCATGAATATTCTTTATTATGAAAAGCCAGTCAATCAACCCCAAGTTGGCATAAGATCACTGTCTGCTGTGCCAACCCAAACACAAAGCCTTTGTGTCTAAAGTAGGTGGAAGGCAGCCAGACAAGCGGAGCCTGCCTAAGAGCACTGGCCGGATGACAGTATCTACAAAGATGTACCTCCACTAAATAAAAATGAAATTTTCATCATGCTCCATATCAGAGTCTTTATATATTTTTAAAAAGTGTCTATCTAGGTGTAATTTAAATCTTACTTTAAAATAAAGAGGAAGTGGCATTCATTAAAAGTTTCAAAGACAAGATTTTTTCCTACTTATTGTCTTATTCATAAAAATATGGTGCTATATAACTCATTCTTGATATCAAAACCATGGTTCTTTCCTCACAGGCAGGAGTTCTGGGCTCCTTTGCTTGGCCCCGCTGTCTTGATTCACTTCCAGAGTCCATGTGGGGCTGCTCTGAAGTTGTGTTCCCGGATGTTCTGATGTTTGAAGAGGGTGACATGAGTCTAAGTGCTAGGACCCACTTCAGAGATGTTCATATAAGCATTTGCTGGAAGACAGTGTCTTGAGAAATGCTACTTTTGTTAAACACGAGCCCCCATTGCCTGTAGTACCAGCACACAGCAGCTATCCAAAACCTGACTAGTCAATCCGAACACTTAGATAGGAGTTACTCAACATATCTGTACCTAAAATGCAAATATCTAAATCCACATTCAGTGCCCATTCATAATCAGTAGCATTAAACATAGTTTCCTTCTATTCTTACTGGGATTTAGATTGTCATCTGTTTCTTCATCATCTGAGTCTAATGCTTCACCATCATCATCATCATGATTATCATCCCCACTGTCTGTATCATCATCATCCTCTTCTGCTTCTACCCACTGACCAGGCAGCAAGCCAGCAGCATCATACGAGTTGCACAGGGGGCCCACAATGTGGGTGATAAAAGACTCCTGGAGTTTTGCTAGCTGAGGAGAAGACCGATCCATGAAGGGACTAATGGGTAGACCCAGGGTTGCCTCTTCATCCCCCTAGGCATTTCAAAAAGAAAGACACATTTAGCTATTAAAGATATAACCATTGAGGTTTACTGTTAAAACTACCTTGAGGGTTTGGTTGTTGTTGTCTTTGCTCTTCTTTATTTTTTCTATTCTGAGAAAAGGTCTCTCTACAGAGCCTTGGCTGTCCTGGAACTCACTCTGTAGACCAGGCTGGCCTTGAATTCACAGAGATCCTCCTGTCTCTGCCTCTGGAGTGCTGAGATTAAAGGCATGCACCACCACACCTGGCATCTTGAAGTTTTAAAAACAAAGTCTACATCAAAATAATCTTTCCCCAAAACATTAATGACCGTAGTTACTGTTAGGATGGAGTGTGGCTTGATGGACACGTGTTCACTTGGGTTCCCAAGACCTGCATCAGCTACCAGCAGAGGAAAAAACACTCTGTCTTTTCTCCACTTAAGAAATCTTAAAAATCTATTCTCATATTCTGTTTATACCAACTAATATAGTTGACACTCAATTAAAAGGGAAGATATATAAAATACTGATAATTTTACTTTCAATCTGCAAATTCTATAATTCCAACATCAATAGTTCATAATTAATAAATTAATGCTGTTATTTGGAGTAATAAATTACTGTATTGGCTTAATTTAAGATAGCATGTCGTTTGCATATTCATGTTTGTAACTGGATACACAGTATGGTATTCTGTAATTTCCAAGAGTGGGTACGAGACATTTACAATACAACATGGAATAAGTGAACATGATCTGACAAGCTCAATTTCACTATTCCTACTTTCTAAGACACAGCAATTCTAACTTGTAAATATCTTGAGTACTCATGGCTACTAGGGCTAAGAACTGCAAAGGAATATCGTATAGGTGAGTGGTATTTGATCTTTTAATGATAATGAAATTTGAAGTGTATAGAATAATCAGTTTTCTTCAACATTATAGGAAAACCTTCCCCACAAAGTGGCACAGACTCTGCAAATGAAAAAATAGTTACTTTAAAGCAATATTTTAAAAGATATGGAAAGAAGCATGTTATAATTCAAGTCTTGAAAACCATGCAGTATCTGTGCTGAACTCACTTCTATCCTTTATTTTCTGTCAGGACTTCTGCCCCATAGATGCTACATTTCTGTGTCTTTATAACAGTTTTAAGCACTCTCTTTGATAACTTCCTGTCTGGACTGTTTCTATTTTTGAGCGGAGGATGTCACAGAAGCCTTCAATTTCTCTCATTCTCAGTTATGAGTCCGAAGTCATCAATTTGCAGGCAACTAGGCGTTTGACCATGTTCCAGTGAGTACACGGGCAACACAAATTAAATTTGGTGTGGTTTCGGGGCAGGGCAAAATGGGAGGGTGCACCCGGGAGGAATGGGAAACACACATGATCAGGACGTACTGTGTGAAATTCCCAAATAGTTAATAAAAATACTATGTTGGGGGAAAATAGTTCATTTGTAAACCAACTGTTTTCAGTTATAGATTTTTGGGTTGAAAGTGATCTTGGAGACCAGAATCTATCCTTATCTATTCAGCCAAAAATACAATCAAATTATTTCAGACAAGTAATAAGCTATATATTTTTTGTTTGCTATTAGAAGTTGGGGTTGGCAAGATGGCTCAGTGGCTGTTCAGAGGACCTGAATTCAGTTCCCAGCACCTACATGGCCGCTCACGTCTGCTAACTCCATCCAGTTCTAGTGCATCCGAAGCCTTCTTTTGGTCTCCACAGGTATCAGGCATACACTTGTGCACAGACACACCCATGCAGGCAAAACTTCTACATATATATCATAAAATTTTAAAAAATATTAGCAGCAAAGGTAGAGCTGAGCAAAGCCAGGAGCCAGGGTAAACACAACATTTAGGCCCTTTCAGGGCAACTCTGATACTTCCTGTAGCAATCGAAGCCCTGAAAAGTGTTTTCTTCATCTGGCAGTTCTTCAAAATCCCATCAATCTCATGTTTCATCTTACCTGCTCATAAAATTCACTCACGATGCCTTCTGTCCACCTCAGGTGCAGATCCCGAGCTTTTGCTGGACCGTTGATATCTGCTAGTTTGATGCACACCTGGCAGACTAAGAGGCGGTCGTTTTCACTGCTCCACTCTATGCCGTTACTATGCACGTCATTGGCCTATTTTGGACAAACAGAATTGTTTTAGGTTCTGAGGACACAAGGGGTTTTTCATGTTTGTCAGTTCTTACCAATTATCTTAAAGCTATTTTCTGTCCAAAGGACAGAAAGAAGTTTTAATAAATGCTTCCTTAAAATCAGAGTATGCTGTAAATATGGACCTATGTGATAAAATGTTCCACTGAAGTAGGAATAAGATTTTGTTTCAAAGTCAGCATAGCTTTTTATTAAAAAAGGGTAAGAAGGAAGCCAAGTTTTGTCTCACTGTTTGTAATTATCACAGAGAATGATGCACATGCATGTACAGATATGTAATTCTAGTAAACACGTGTACATGTGAACTACTAATCATAAGAATTTTAACTACTTCTCCCTAAGGGAAAGGCCACTTAAAAGAACTAAGGAAATATGTCTGTTCTAGCTGCGACAGGCAACGAAACAATTCAAGGACACAAGCTCAACTCTGTGGTCTAAACCTTAAATCACAAGGATATTAAATCAGCACGTAAACTATTCAGATCCAATTCCTCCTCTGTAAAGAATGGCGGTGATCTTGTCATACACTGCCAAAAAGATAAACAAACACAGTGCCTGGCTGATAATAACAACTAAGTAAATATTAACTAGCATTACTTAAGTAAGTGAAATTACCATTATTAGCTAGGCAGATTTAGTATGCATTTTATTTTCTCTTGGAAATAAAAATTGAGCCACCAGCAGTTTTCTGTTGGCCAAAAATAAAGCGGAGTAGCATAATTCTCTCAAGAAAGTAACCAACGGTCCTCAACTTTTTCTACTCCATGGGACACAACGCTATTATCCCTGTTGTGAGAGCAGGCTAGTGATTCTCCGAGAGGAAGAGCTATGAGCTGGCCTCCCCCATCCCACATCACAGTGACTACACACAGCAGTGCTGGCACCAAGTGTGGGGATGAGGAAGTCATTGTCAGACAGAACAGAAGAGACACTGCTCTTCTGCATGTCCGCAGGAGAAAATTACTAGAACAAAGAAGGTCTGACACAAACTGGCTTCTCAAAAAGACAACTTCAATTTTATAAAATGTCTCAGTTGGCACTGAGTAACTCTAATTTTGCTTTAAAAATGTTGGATATAATTATTATTTGAAAAAGAAAGCCATAATAAAATTCATCTATTTGTCAAAAGGAAGCGTATCAAGCAACAGTATTTTATGACAAACTGTGACAGCAAAAGTGTGTATTTAAAATAGCACAGTAATATTCTTTAATATCAGCTATTATTCTTCATGTGTAATGTAATTCCAATTTAACATCAAAAACCACTTTTCATCTATAACACTAACAACAATAGTTTCCGTTTTCAAAATGAGACACAACTTTACATAACAAACCTTGGCATTAAATTCAGCAAGGAAATCAAAATGTTTTTTGAGGTCTGTAGCAAGGATGGCCTCTATGACTAAAAACCGAAAGCGCTTGAATTCCACGTGATCGAGGTTAAGGAGGAAGTCGTACTCTGGGCGAGAAAGATACAAATTCCAAGCCGATGCAGCATGGTGGTTTTCTAGAACAGACCTGTCGTTGTATAAAACTGCCTGAAAAGAATATAAAGAAAAATGAGACAAGTATCTCACACAGGAGTTTTGATACCTCACGGTCAGAACAGTGCACATGCCTACAAATGAGGCCTACTATGATGGAAGGCTGTAATGATTTTTACCAGGGAGTAGACTGCTGTGCAAAGAGGCTAAGGACACCTTTTCTTCTGATGTGCACATAAAAAATGAAATATTCATTCTCAAATACTCTGCAATGCCATGCTGCCTCCCAAGTGAGGGAAAGCTGTGTTTTTTAAGTAAACATTCAATTTTTAAAGCTTCTAATAATAAGTTCATTGGGATATAGACTAGGATTAGGGCCCAACTCTGTTCTGCAAGCAGCACAGAGTTAAGTAAAGACGGCGTGATGCGCAGGGTAAGCCAGAGGCCCGCGTGTCGTAAGTCACAGCCTATAGTCCTGTCCTGACACTGAGCCTGAGAGATAAATATGCACCAAACAGGCAAGATCGCAAATCCCCTGGACTCAATAGTATGAGCTTGCTTCTCTCTGCCTCACACCAGTGGGAGGCCCTGAGGTGGCAGTCGGAACCAGTAGAATATAGAATTTCTAAAGCTTCTACCATTTCTAAAAACTAAAACATTTTCAAAATTACTAAGGAAGAAGTGATTTTTTAAAAATAGCCATCTGAAGTTGTGTTAAAGTGCAGGGTTTAAAAAACAGAAACAAAGCTCTGTTTGTGTCCTCCTGGCCCTTACTGCCTAATAGAAAAGGCAGACACAGAGAGAGGAAGGCGTGCCAGCTGAGACACAGGTGAGCTTGATGCCTGTACCTGCTTTTTGATGCTGGCACACCTGCATGCCATCTGGTGACCACTTTACACAGTGGAATGATTTAAGCTGTTTGAGACACATCAAAGCTTCTCATGAACCCTCAGAGACTTCGGAGCAGCATAAGTTCCCCCAAAAGACTTCATTCCAAAGATTCCATGAGGAAACAGTTTATATTTAACTGTGTTGACGAATCATGCTTGATTTAGTGACGATTGACACGACATTAAAATAGCTCCACCATATGAAGAAGAAGTAACTAAACTCCAAGGTCATGAGCACGCTGCTGGAGGGCCCGCGAGCTCATGGGACCGGGTTCACGGCAAAAGCCTCACCACCTACCTCAACCCCGGAGCCTGCGTAGGCACAAGTGGAAACGTGAGCCCCTTGAAATTTGTTATTCAGCCTCCACATGCACCGCCCCCCCCCAAAGCATACACACCATACACATGACAATAGTTTGAACTCATGTTCAATGAGTATTTTCTGAAGCTAGCTAGAGGCTTTCAGAGAGCTAGGACAGTAAAATAAAAGAGTAAGTTCCCAATTCCTTTGCCATTCAAACTGTCCTCTGAAATTACTAATGAGAAATAAAATGGAAGCAAAAATCAGAATCAATTTATAATCCTCATAGTACAAACATCAAATACATGGGAAAAAATAAGAACAGATTGTGGAAAGAGCAACTCACCTGTTGACATGAAAATGACTGTAAGGACCTTTCTTTCCTCCTTTGGTACCAGGCTTAGCACTGAGTCTCTGAGACTGGGGTGGGGGCAGGGGGCATCTGTTGAGGCGGGTGGGGGGGGAGTGGGGGGGTGGGGAGGAGGGCGTCTGGAGAGGCGTGGGGGGGGACGTCTGGAGAGGGGGGAGCGGTCTGGTGAGGCGGGAGGCGGGGGCGTCTGGTGAGGCCGGGGGCGGGGCGTCTGGTGAGGCGGGGGCGGGGCGTCTGGCGAGGCGGGAGGCGGGGTGTCTGGTGAGACTCGGGGGCGGGGCGTTTGGTGAGGTGGGGGGGCGTCTGGTGAGGCCGGGGGCGGGGCGTCTGGTGAGGCGGGGGCGGGGCGTCTGGCGAGGCGGGAGGCGGGGGCGTCTGGTGAGACTCGGGGGCGGGGCGTTTGGTGAGGTGGGGGGGGCGTCTGGTGAGGCGGGGGCGGGGCGTCTGGCGAGGCGGGAGGCGGGGCGTCTGGTGAGGCGGGGGCGGGGCGTCTGGCGAGGCGGGAGGCGGGGTGTCTGGTCAGACTCGGGGGCGGGGCGTTTGGTGAGGTGGGGGGGGCGTCTGGTGAGGCGGGGGGGGGGGCGGGGTGTCTGGTGCCACCTACTACACTTGTACACTGAGAGCCCTTTAGTCTGCAATACTGACACCCATACTAGTATCTCATTCTCTCCAAGCAGCTTCCTCCAGTATTCTACAAGATGGTCTTTCTGCCTGGAGGTTCATGTGGAACGTAGGTTACTGAGCGCGCTCTTGGAAAGGATTGTTAGGTGCCAGGCTCTTCTGTCTTTTTCACACGAATTCCCTCAGCATAGTAGTTTTGTTTCCCTACACACTCCTCATGATGAGTTATGCCCACACAGGCCCAAAGGCAATGTAACCCAACAATTTTGTAAACTAAAACTTCTAAAATGATGAGTCAAAATAAACCATGTAGTTTTAACATGTTGTTTCTTTTTGCCCTTTATATCACGATGTTTTGTTCCACTGGAAAACTTTGTGTGGTATGATGTGTTATACACACTTGTTAGTGTGGACAGGTGCACATGTGCCTACAAGTTCCTGTGAAAACCAGAGGCTGACTATGAATGTCTTTTCCAGATCATTTCCAATATTTTTGTGACAGTCCCTCTGTGAACCTTCTGAAGCTCATTCTTTGGATGGATGAGCTAGCCAAAGAACCAGTACCCCTCCCCTGCCCAGAGCCAGGGTCACAAGAGCATGCCACTATGTCTGCCTTTTTAACATGATTCTGGGAGTCTTAACGCAGCTCCTCATGCTAGGAGAAGGTAAGCCTTCTCCTAGGCCCAGAGGGATAATACACTTTTATCTCATTCACACACCTCAGGAACAAGTGAGCAACCAAATCACACACAGGCTTCCTGACATCACATCTAGTGCTTTTTCCAAAGAATCGTGATTTACCAAATAAGTATGTCAACCAGACTGTGGAGGTTAGAATGGCCTCTGAATTTGTTGAGTGAAACTGCGAATATAAATCCTTGTGCAGGTAGTTTCTTCCAAATAGCATTTGTAAAATGAACATCTCTTTCTGTCTGTCTGTCTGTCTGTCTGTCTGTCTGTCTCTCTCTCTCTCTCTCTCTCTCTCTCACACACACACACACACACACACACACACACACACACACACACCTCAACTTGATATTAAAAGAATTTATCATCTATATTTAATACAACTGGCCTGCTTGAATTAGATAGGTTAAAAAAAGAGGCAACTAAAAATGGCTACAAATGATAAAAAGATAAAAACGGACATAAAAACAGAATGCTAAAGACAGATAGACTCATCAGAGACAGTCATGTAAGGCATGTTGTTAGAAGCATACAACATTGCAGGAATCTCCAACACAGACACACACTTCAAATCACTGAGCCATGTTTAGTTTTAAGTAGTCTTGCGTAAAGCTACCTTAGCTACAGTATTCATTCTGGAAATCTATACTACTTTATTTAAGCTGTGATGTGACCCTAGAAAAATTTGATACTTTATCAGCTATATTCCTTCCATACAAACTTTTGTACCAAAATAAATTACTACATATTCTTTTTATTACATTTGTATTTACACGTTTGCTTTTGTGGAGCAGGGACACATGTGAGGCCATCTGAGGAGACAGCTTGCAGTAATTGGCTCTCTCTATCACGCAGGCCTCAGGGATCATGCTCGGAGGCAGGCCTTTATCCGGGAGCACATCTTGCCAGCCCAAGAAGAAAATTGTTAGTGCACTAATATAGTCATTAATACCGTGCTAACAGACTAAACGTCAAGACAGTGAGAAAATCATAGGAGAATAATGGAAGGAACAAAAGCATTAACGGCATTCTGAGCCATTATACCTTTCAGCCACACTAGGGACCCACTCAGAAGAACAAAGGTCCAACCAGAGCTTTATCAAATTGATAAAAGACAAAAACATTTCTATTGGGGGCTGGAGAGAGAACTCAGAGGCTAAGAGCACCGGCTGCTCTTCCAAAGGTCCTGGGTTCAATCCCCAGCAGCCACATGGCAGCTCACAGCCACCTATCATGAGATCCGGCACCCTCTCCCGCCTGCAGCCACAGCATTGTACACAAACTTAATCAATATTTTCAAAAAAATATTTCTATCAATATCTAGAATTTTAAAAACATGGAGGTATTTCATAAACTATGTATTCCTTTTTTATGGTGAAGAAACTGATCCTAGCATTCCTCATCATGTGTTCTCATCAATTAATTACAACGAAGAGTCTCTACTGGCAACATAACTCACAAAAAAATGATGGCTTAGAGGGATATGCAATGGGTTATTAAAATTTCCAGGATTATTCTTAAGCTCCTGAAAACCTCCTTCCTACCTGAGGTGCATTCGTAGCCACTAGGAACGCGTTGGTTCTCCCCGGGTGGTCGTAGTCGTGCATGGCGGCTGCCACATACAGAGCCATCAGCTCCAGCGCGGGGATGTTTGCGCACAGGCAGCCGTAGCTCGCGTCTGGGACACGGCAGCTCTTCGAAGAGGCATAAGCAGTGTGCCCAGAACTAAGTCTGCCGTCTGCATCTGGGGGATGACAAACAGCAAGCAAGCATCAGTGTGTGACTGCCTGGCAAGCATGCCAAGGACAGAACTGCCTGTAGGTAACATCAGTGTCAGTGTGAATTTGTTAAAATACCCACTCCCAGGATTTAAAGAGTATGGTTTCCTATGTTTACCTTGCAGTACATAAGAGACTTCTAACACTAGGATGATGCTTTTTTCTCAGGCTGATGAATTCATAAAAACTCTAAATTTGTGATTTTCTAAACTTTTGTTTTTTAAGGGCTAACTATATTAGCGACGCAAAATACTAGCATCAAGAAAAGGAAGTGGACACAGAGTCCCATCCCTAATCCAAGAAGAAGTTACTCGCAATTGATCCCTCCTAGGAAAGGGGAGATGGGTTTTCTTCAATGAAGTGTCATTTAATGTATCAACCACACTCCAGGGCAGGGCCCATGCTCCAAGGTAGTTAACGAACAAAAAACAGATTTGATGTGTTGTTTTGTGTGTGTGTGTGTGTGTGTGTGTGTGTGTGTGTGTGTGTGTGTGTGTGTGTTTTTTGTTACTTTTCCTTTTTTGTCTGTTTTGATTTTCTTTTTGTTGTTAGTGTTTTTCTACCTTTTTTTGAGAGAGAGAGAGAGAGAGAGAGAGAGAGAGAGAGAAGAGGAACAAATAACTGAGTGGGTAAGGAGGTGAGAAGGATCTTGGAAGAACTGGCAGAGGGGAAAGAATATGATCAAAACATGCTGAATGAAAAAATTTAAATGTATATAGTACTGGTAAAAAAAAAAAAAAGATCTAAATGGGCAAAACTTGGGAATTAAATTTGATTCTAAAAACATGAACACATAGGTAGTCAATGTATCAGCACTAAGGCCCTCGACACTGCTTTTCACATCTCATCCTGAAGAATCGGTTCACTTGCTGCGATGACTACTTTCTCTTCCCCTCCTTTTCCTCGCCTGAGCTCTTTACAGTGAAACACTACAAAAAGCATGACCATGCAAATGCCTGAAAGGCGAGAGCTACTCGGTACCAGTCCTGTTTCCTCCTGTTAGAAGCAGTGCACACTCTGGGCTTCTGTTTCCTACTATCTCACCAATTGCTCCTGTTGTTTTATATTAGCCAAGGCTTAATGGTTACACTGCCACTGCTGCTAAGGGGACTGGAAGAAATAATAAAACATAAAAGACATCATAGTAGACAGCTTATAAAACCAAATATAAAAGAGATATAAGCTGTCCTTGGTTGTGTTCATCAGTTAGAAATAGTGCCTTGTCAAAGTCCAGATGGTTACTTAATTGGAATTTAAGTCAGTATTTGTTATCATAACAATTGTTTAACATAATGACTTTAATGCCCTAATGATAATTTTAAAGTGTTCATTATTTTCATACTGTTTGTACCTTCAATATATGTATTGAGTTTCAGAAAACTGTACTCTAACACTCCTTAAGACAATTATAAAAACAAAAACAGTTAAACATATAAACATGGGGTTAAGTAAGTAAACTGCTACTAAAAATATTTTATTTATTAATATCAGGTTAATATCCTGAACATTTCCCTGTGTTACATCTATCATAGATTTTCCCCCTTAAATTATAAATTAATCTTAAAAACCAAAATTGGCAAAGTATAACTCTATTAAACTAAAACAATTAGTTGAGAATAATGATGCAGCATAGGACCATTTGGGGCACATAAGACACTGTGTTCAAACAAAAAACAAACAATAACAAAAATGTAAACACTAAAACAAAACAAAATAAAAACTCAGTAAATACTTAGAGCTTAGACAGTAGGTTCTTGATTCAGCAGTACATACAAGTTTGACAGAAACGTTAACGTTAAGATGGCAGTGTTTTACAAATTCTTTTCAGATTCAATAATTAATATGTATAAAATCCAGCCTGGCTTTTTAAATGTAAAATTATAAACTGAGTATACAATTAAGATATGAATACAAGAGATTGAATGGCTAAAATTACCTCAAAGGGGGCGGAGGGGGGAAACAGGCTGGAGAGATGGCTCAGAGGATAAGAGCCCTCACTGCTCTACCAAAGGTCCTGAATTCACTTCCCATCAACCACATGGTGACTCACAACCCTCTCTAATGAGATCCGTGCCCTCTTACAGCATGCAGGGGTACATGCAGGTGAAACACTGTATACATAATAAATAAATCTTTAAAGAAAATTGGAGGACTCATATTTCCTAACTGGAACACTTACTACACAGTTCAAGTGATAAGGACATGTGATATTATTACAGAGATGAGCACAGATAGATGAAATAAAACTGAAAGTCGAGAAAAATATTTGATGTTTATGGTTACATCATGCACCAACCTAGTTTGCATGGCCAGTTTTCAAAATGCACCAGAATACAGTAATAATCTAGGGACTTTTCGCAAAAGAATAGCTATCTGAGAAAGACAGCTTGATTTTATATAAAAACTTATGGATTTATACACTGTAATTCCCATTCAGTGGTCTACAAAGGCTCTATAAAGGAAATGTATCTGCAAAAGATAATATGAGCACTGCTAGATTGGTCAGGCATTTTGAAGTGCAATTTACACCAGTGGAAAGCATTTCATGATTTTCACTCTCTGGGTATCACATAAAATCCACAGCCTCAATGTTAAAGAATTGTGGCAGGGAGGGGGTTTTAATATTTAGATGTTGTAAATTTGCCATCAGAACTCAAAGGTCCCTCTAGGTACAGATTTTCGAATTCTTCAACTATCCACCATTTTGCAGGGAACTCTCCATAGGGCTCTCTCCCTAGCTATCTAGAAAACTCTACTGAGTAAAGAGACAATATCTAGCCTAAACTTAGTCCTATTGTGCATCTAGGATACTCATTGCTTTATTTAAGTGTGTGTGTGTGTGTGTGTGTGTGTGTGTGTGTGTGTGTGTGTGCGCGCGCGCGCGCGTGTGTGTATGTCTCTATGTGTGTGGTGTATGCATTCATGAGTGCAATGTCTGCCAAAACCAAAGATATCAAAAGATTCCTTGGAGCTGGATCATGAGCTACCCAACAGGAGTACTGGAAGTGAACTTGGCTTCTCAGGAGAATGGCAAGAGCTCTTAACTGCTGCACTATCTACCCAGCCCCCATCCATTACTTCTTAGTCAACAGGAGCTATTCAGCATTATCTCTCCAGTGTTACGAAGAAGATGAAAGTACATTACAAAATGTGGGACTTTGTGTTCCATACAAACTACTCTGGTAGATCTACTTTACTAGAGTATTTCATGGTTGTAATAAGTTCAAACAATAAGAAATACAGAAACTTTATAATACATGAAGCTTACTTAAACCAATATTTATGATATGGGATAGTATTAAGTTTTTGGACAACAATTTACAATGCTTACAAATGTTTTAAGTATTACTTAAGTAATTCTACGATATTTTTTAATGTGTTCATTTGGTTTGGTATTTTCACATATTTTAAACATACCTAATAGACTGGGAAAATGGTGAAAATACGCATGATAATGGCTATCTTAGTGGAGTGGGAAGACAGAAAACAGGTCTCATACAGTACTTCTGGATCATAATCTAGTTCTTATGATGGTAACAAATTTAAAAATTTTATATCATGTTAAACACTGTAACATAGACAATCTTTTATGTGTTCCAAAGTTGACTTAAAGAAAAATTTTAGAGATACTTTTATAAGACTGTTTGATTTATTATTTCTAATTAAATAATTAAAAGAAAGCTCTTTAGGAGAAAATACCTGCTTCAGTTCCTGTTTCATGGTCATTGTGGATCTGCTGTAATCCAGGAATTGGTCGTGTTGTCAAATACCAAACAGCATGTAGGACATCTGTGGCATGTATACGGTTGTGATCTGAAGTTACCAAAATACTTCATTATAGCATCATTCTGTGTAGGCTTCGCATAAGACATTTGGAAAGTAAAATGTTTTTTCTAGTTATACTATGTCCCAACAAGTAATTATATTTTATTTTATTTTAAAGGTGGTCTGGTATATTAAAAGGTGATCTTTTTAAAAGTTTCAGATAAAATGCAAAGACATAGCAAAAGCTGTAAGAACACACAAGGATGACAAATATAACTGAAAGGTATTGAAAAAAATTATTGAGATTTCTATTTTGTGGCTTTTATAACATGTGGTGTCTAGATTGTGGAGACACAATATAGAACATTTTGGGGGACAGGAAAGATGACCCAGTGGGTAAGGGTACTTCCTGTGTATAAATATAAATGAAGATCTGATTTCAGATCCTAGTACCTAAATGAAAAGCTGGGCATATTGTATGTGCACTGTAATCCCAGTGCTTGGGGTGGGGTGCTGGGACAGGAGGAGGGGAGGAGTTTGCCTGGTCTCCAGCACAGATGCCAGCTCAGTAGAGGAGCCTGCCTCAAACAGAGTGATACAGCAAGTCTTTCTGTGTGCAAATAGGCATGTCCACCTGTATACACATGTATGTGTGTGTGTTCACACACATACACACAGTTTTGCTCACTAAAAAGTTATATATTCTGCATGGCTATGCTTTTGGCAAAAAAGTGAGAAATTCTCATCTCATGTTTCCTATGAAGATTAAATGGAAGTTAAAGCTTGACTAACTCACTTTAAACTACTAGGCAGTATTAGTACACTAATTTAGGAATAATTTACTCTATGTGTTCATATAGAGGGAAACTACAGAAAGGTCTCACACATTAAAAAGTATTTTTCTAATATGAAAATCAAATTATATTCAGTATAAAAAATTAAAAATAATTCCAAAAGTGAGAAACACAATTTAAAATAGAAAATTAAGTTTTAAATATTCTTAAATGAATGATTTTCTGAAATTATTGACTTAACATTCATAAATACTTAAAAATATAAGGCATACAGATAGATAATTGAATGGGCTAAAGAAATGGTTCGGTCAATAAATGTTTCCTTTTCAATTACAAAGACCTGATTTTGAGGCCCAGAACTCAGATTTAAAAAAAAAAAAAAAAAAAAGTCAGGTCCAGTGGCACAACACTTACAAATGGAGTGCTGGGGCAGACAAGAGACAGGAGACTCTCTGGGACTCACAGGCCAGCCAGCCTGGCCTAGCAGGTGAGCTCAAGGAAAATGCAGACCTACAAATGCATGTGTGCATGTACACACGCACAAGTGCATGTACATGCACACATATACATACACACAAAATGATGTATATATGTATGTATCATTTAAGTGAAGAAAAATGTTTATAAATAGGTATCAATATTATGATCCACTTTATAAAAAATTTATAAGAAGGAAGGCTTGGAAGACATATATCAAAATTGACAAGTCAGTTATTACCAGGAAATAGGTTATATATATCTATTTAAAATTTTCTCAAATGTAAAAAAATTTTTTTCTCAAATGTGTATTTCAAAAATACATCAGGGATCATTTGAAAAGAAAAACATGTTATCAAAACTTAATCAGGTATGCCAATACTCACAAGGAATGTCTCGGTAGCCATTTTCTAATGCATGGAAATAGTTCATAAATTCTTGAGTGGGAATTTTAAATGTTTCCAATAAACCGGTGTCTTGAAATAAAGTATACATAACCTAAAAGTATAAGAAAAGGAAGTTCACTTTAAAAGTCAGATTGCCTCTCTGTAGCTTAGTTTGTATATATTTACAAATATGGCCGTGCATATGTTAATTTTCTCGTGGTGCTGGGATTGAACCCTGGACCTCCCGCATGTTAGCAAGAACTGCACTCACTGAGCTATGAGCACAGACCTCCTTGGTTTAGGGTAGTGTCTTTGAGCTGTCTAGGCTGACCTTGAACTTGAGATCCTCTTGCCTACACTTCTCAGGTAACTGGGATAACAGACTGCGGCACCAGGCCCACCATATTTATTTAGTTTTATTTATGTTTGTGAGGGGCCGCCATGTGTGTATAGACGCCTGTAGAGGGCAGCAGAGGCTGCTGGATCCCCTGGAGCTGACATAACAGGCAGTTTTGAGCCACTTGACATGGCACTGGGATCCGAACTCAGGTCCTCTGGGAGAACATCAAGTGCTCTTAGGAGCCGAACCATCTCTCCATGCCTCTCAGTGCATTTCCTTAAGTTAGCTCATTATAGGCATCTCAAAAATTATTCTTCCAAACAATTAAAAAGGAAGATTATCACCCTAAGGACTAGGAAAACCAAAGAAATTTTATCATGTCCAAATTTAATTTTTTTTTCTTGACTTCTCTTTGGGTTTTTATTCCAAATTTACTCAAAGATACTGCAAACTCTACTTTGTTTTTAAGTGTGTTTTTTTTAAAGTCTGAAAGAGTTTATTCATCGTATTTTTTTTTAATCTTAAAGAATTCGACAGGATGGGCCTTCTGTGCCTGCCACATGGTATTCCTTTATGTTCTGTATTTTGTAGATATACAATTACTTTAATTCTCATGAAAAGAATTAATGAGAATCATATTTTAGGAAGGTCAACTGTTAGAATGATTAGGTAGAACTCTGACTCTTGGTTCATTTATGAGATTCACCAAAGACATAGATGGGGGTTAAAAAGGTGAAGTTTAAATTTTAGTAGTTAGAACTAAACCATTTTTCAGTTCCTTTCAAACATCAACAATCATAAAAAAGTAAATCTTGATTATACTATGTTAGCCTAACTTAAATCTCATTAATATAGTCAAGTCAATGATTCTTATATGTATTCATATATGTGAAATATGTTTCATATATTTATAATAGCATGTAACATATAATACATGTAAGCATCATGTATACTTTAACTGTATGTTTTGAGGGCTACCTGAAAGACAAATGCAATGGCAATGTCATTTCTGAACTTGTACTTAAACCAGTATCATGATTTAGATTTTGCTTTTATAAATATTTGAAAATTTATAGTAACAAAGTAGAGATATGAAACAAACCTGACTGAGAATTCTTCCTGATTTTTCTCCCATGTTTTCTACAAGCTCAAAAATCTGAAAATTCCAGTTGCTCATCTTTTCTATTAATGAGCCATGATCTTCTACTAGCATCGGGTCCAGTAACACTTCCTGCTCAACCTAAACATAGGAGGAAAAGCAACTTTACCTTTTACAGATATTTTATTCAAACCAGTACATCTAAAAATATTATCATTTCAATAGTTAGGACAAAAGTATTTTAAATGTCTATTTATTATAGTATGTTCTGTGTGCGAACGCACACATTTTTAAAACTATGTCTGAGTATGTTTCAGACTGAACATTAACAACAGCCTGTCTTCTACAGTCGCTTTCTCAAATATTCTTTCGTGTTACATCTTGCCTTCTAGTTCTTCTCTTTGTTAAAAGCCACCTCAAGACAACTTTAACATGCAGTCTTAGCATCGGAAAGCTGATTTTATATATATATATATATATATATATATATATATATATATATGTGTGTGTGTGTGTGTGTGTGTGTGTGTGTGTCACTTATACATAATTATTTTATTTTAAAATGACTTCATAAACCTAAAGTCCATCATCTCACAATGCAATTCAGTTTAGAGCATTTATTTATACCATCAAGTTCTATCTTGCTGGCCTTATCTACAACAGTCATATGCTCAGAGAGCATAAACACTTCACATTTCAGACTCAGATATTTTATGTACCAAAGTATAAGAAGAAAACCCTTGTCTCATTACAGTGGTAGCTCTTACTAGGGTAGTGTCCTCGAATACATGAATATGATTTTGTCCTATAAACTTAATATTGAACTTGAGGAAACTGGCACTACTAGAAGGAATCTTTCTATTTTTAATATTTTCTGCGTGTGCATTCGCACATGTGACAGAGCGTACGTCTGTGAAAGTCAGAAGATAACTTTATGGAGTCAGAGTCCGCTCCTTCCACCGTGTGAGTCCGAGGGACCAAGCTGGGACGGTCACTGGTTGGCAAGCAACTCTATCAAAGCCGCCCAACTTGCTAGCCCAGGCACACGGCGACTCTCTTTGTTTTCTAATGACTATGCCATGGTCTCTGCATTCTTTTTTACTTTTTCTGTCTCTGCGTTTTAAAACACAATTAACAAAAATATAATGAAATATATCTACAATAAAATAAAACAGTCATATAAAAGTAAATCTTTGTTGTTCCCAGATAATAGGCTTAGACCTATTGTTCATATTTCCGGCACTCTTTCAGTTAATTGTGACTGCTCAGTGAAAAAAACCTAAAATTCCATTACATTGATAATTATGCTCTGTGAAAAAATAATGAAGCCAGTACTAACTAGTGCCATATTTCACCTTAACACAATGATACTGAAAGTTTATCTTTTACATTTGGCTGCTGTGCCTCTTCCATTAGGTGATTACCACCTTCCGGAAGCAACCCCCTGCAGTCGCTCCTCACTGCCTCTTCTTGAGTTTCCACAATGTTGAATCGTTCTTTTGGAAAAACAGTGTTGTCTTCTTCACCTTTCAAAAAATATATATAGTTGATTACAAAAACTGGTTAATGATTTAAAACTATTCTGGTAAAGTGAATCACAATGCAATTCAGTTTAAAGCATTTATTTATACCATCAAGTTCTAAGCTCAGAGAACATAAACACTTCACATTTGGGACTCAGTTTTTACATTTACTTATGGATTACAAAAAGAGGTAGATATATTTATGAAATAAAATGTCAGTCCCTACCAACAGACACTTCTTGCCAATTTGGTATAAACCAAACTCATATGAGATTCAGACACAAAAACTCTAAATTCATAATTTTATGTGAATACAATTTTTAAAATACGTAAAACTTAAACCACACTATGACAAATGCTGAATTATTTCTCTACTTACTTGTTTAATAATGGTCTTTTTATTAAGCTACATAGAAAAGCAGGGTAACACCAGTAGCCCAACAGTTTTTAATATTTTGTTTTATTTATAATACCCTAAACAGGTAATTTTTCTAGGATAGATTCATACACTATTAAGTAACCGAATGTAATTACATACAATGTTAGTTTTTAAACACAAAATGATCAATGAAGGAAGTTGGGGGAAAGGCCCATACCCTGTTTTTCTCTTTATGAAATGTTCAAAAGTCCCAAATTGATATCTTAGTCAGTGGCCTGGTCATGCCAATAAAGGTGCCTGTCACACAGCTAGGCACCCTGAGTTCACTCCCTGGAACCCATATAAAGGCAGAAAGAGAAAACCAACTCAACAGGTTGTCTGATCCCCACATGCACACCATGGTATGACAGTCCGCCACCCTCAACCTGCCATCATTCACAAGCACACAGTAGTTTTTAAATGTTAGTAATATGCATGAGTGCTATATATGAGCACTGAAAGGAAGGGAAATCATTTACCTTAAGGGGTACAGCTGCAAGGGTGCATAAAGGGAAATTTTAAGATAAATATTTAGTTTCTAAATCTGGGTATACATTACACAATGTATAAAAATACATCGAGCTTTAAACTCATGATATATATGTTCTTCAATACATAGGACTTTAAATATTTTTTTCTGTTCATTTACTGAGATGTCATCTCATTAAATTGCCCAGTCACCCCTCAACTAACAATCCCTCACCTTATCTACAATATAGACCTGGCAAGTTTTTAAAAGTAAAACTAGGCTTTCTGCTTGTGTTGTGAGGTGTAGTGTGTGTGTGTGTGTGTGTGTGTGTGTGTGTGTGTGTGTGTGTGTGTGTGTGTGTGTGTCTGTCTGTCTGTCTGTCTGTGAGCGCGCATGTGAATCTCACTTGTAGCATGGGCTGGCCTCCAACTGTTAATATGTGCTCAAGCTGGGCCTGAAACTCACAGCAAACCTTACATTTCACTCTCCCAAGGTGCTGGAATAACAGGCATTAAGCATGCTGGCTGTTTTGAGTTCTTGAGTGCTCCCACTGACCAGAACACACTGTCTGATACCTGTAATCCTAGCTACGAGGGAGGATGATCATTAAGTTGAGGCCAACATGGGCAATTTAGAGAGCTACTATCTCACAAGGAGAAAAAAAAGATAACAAAAAGTACTCATTGACTTCAAGAGGTTCAAAACCTGATGTTTGTAGTTATACTTTATTCCAAGATTTCTCTTCCCTATAAAATGTTGGTAGTAACTTAACACAACAGTGATATCATAAAAGTGATTTTAAAAGTTAGTCAATTCTATGCCTAACATACTAAATAACATCAAATATTAATTTAGGATTAAAAAGTAGTATTGTTTATAAAATACTATTTTCCTAATAAAACACAGTTTTTTTCTAAAATAAAATTTAGAATTCAGTAGTGCCTCTTTATCTGAAGCCCCAGTGTCCAGTTTCAGTTACCCATGGTCAATTGCCATCCAAAATGCCACATGGAAAAGTCTATAGAAGCCATGACCTCAAAACTGTGCTGAAACCTCACTGTTTTTCTCCAGCACCACCCAGCACCAGAATTACGTCTTTATCCACTGTATCCAGGCTGTATACCTGTTTGACACCAAGTACCCACCTCAATTATCAAGTCAACTATAGAGGGCCTGCAGTGCTGACAAGAGAACAGTAACTTATTTTATTTAATAATGCATAAAAGGGGGACTATGATATTTAAATATTCTTGGTAAATAAGGGCAGTCACCAGGATGATGCTCTAAACTAGAAGAAGCTGACAAATGATTGCATTTTAAATGTAAAACTCTATTGCTGAAAACAGCACACAGCACACATCTCAGAACTGAGCTGGAAGCTTCCTCACTGCTGGGGAGAAGGCGGTCTGCAGGCTGCTGGAGGAGGAGACATCGGAGGGCTGACCCAGCTGGGAACTCCACAAACTACAGCAGCAACCTCTCGGGCAAAATGTGCCACTGCTGGAACAGTGCTGTGATTTGGAGGACAGGAAATCATTCCCTCCATGTGTCTGAAACCCACTCCATAAGAGGGATTTCAAGCCTGGTACTGAAAATCTGATCAAAGCTACATGACCCCAGGGGAAAACTTGACTACTATTGTTTTGGCTAAACTGGCATGACATCAAACTGCCATCTAAATATTTATGTTTATAGTAAACAAAAGCTACTCTCAGAAATAAAAACACAAAACCAAAAAAAAATTCTCTTTACAAAGACTGATAGTATTGGACATTTATATGCTTTCTCTAAGGCTCAGGGAGCATCGCTGAAGAGGGGCAGAACAGATAGGTAGAAAGAAGAGCAGCCACTACGACCACACGCACAACAGTTTCAGTTGCCTCCCCTGGGTGGGACTGTACAAGGCTGGACTTGTCAACAGTCACTAACGGGTAGGACAAGGGTTCACGGGGCCTACCTCCCCCTGCTGACCTGTTGGCTACTAAAAGACACAGGGTAAAGGGGGATAACTTTAGATGTCTACCTACTAGTTTAGCCTTCTAGGCTCCACTAGAAAGCTCTCTACTCACGGTTAAACATAGAGCTCGGGTTAGAGACACAGTGGGTCACAAAACAGACATAAACATGAGACGATTCTATGTGGAGAAATGACAGGGAGAAAGAAGAGGGTAAGAGCAATCAGAATTTACTATGGACATATATGTAACTGCTAAGAACATATGTGATATAAAAATCATTAGTATTTCATATGTTACATAATGTTTTAGTGATTGAAACAACTGAAAATTCTGGATGCTTTCCTGGAAGGAGTGCCTTGGGATGAATTTTTAAGGTGGATGCCTAATGGCCTTCACATAGGCTTAAAATCTGTTGGCTATACTCTGAAAGAAGAGGGAGTGGGAGCGCCCAGTCTACACTGTCGCCCTGTGCAAACTCTCTCGGAGTATCCTGAGCGTTGCTGAGATTCCGAGGTGTTGTTAAGTAAGTAAGCTCTCACGAGAGAGCAGTGACTGTGATGCATTTTAGAGAATGTGTGGAGTGCACAGAGGACTGTACTTCTCTTTGGAAAAGAAACTGCTGTATCTGTAACTGCATCCAGAAACGAATCCACCTCGATGCCCCACAACAGAAGAACGGATAAAGAAAATGTAGTGATTTATACAGTGGAGTATTCCTCAGCCATTTAAATAATGAAATCATAAATTTTAAAGGTAAACTGATGGAACTAAAAAAAAAAATCATCCTGAGGCATCCTACACCCAGAAAGACAAAAATGACACATATTCACTTACATGTGTATATCAGCTGTTATGTCAATGATAACCAAGCTATAATCCATAGATCCACAAAGGCTAGGTATACAGTAAGGGAGGGCAAAGGGATACATATAGATCTCATTAGAAAATACAGAGACTGATACATCAACCAAGGACCATGTATGATGTGGAACTAGACCCTCTGCTCAGATGTAGCAGCATAGCCTCCTCGTGGGTCCCACAGTGTGGAGAGTAGGGACTATTCGGACATGGACTCTGGCCACTGAACTTGGGCAGGGTGGCCTTGTTAGGCCACAGAGGAAAGAGGTTATGTGCAGTCCAGCTGAGACTTGATAGGCGGAGGTCAGATGTTAGTGAAGGAGGACTCGGGGAGGGAATGAAAGGGGTTAAGGAGGAGGGGGATCACAGGAATAGCTCTGAGACTGGCTCAGACGTGCAATGCTTCTTGTTGGTCACAGAGTCCCTGTGAATTATTATTAGGTGCCATTCTTCGTATGGCATGAAGATTTACAGATGTCTTTCTTCTGCTCACACAAAGAGCAGAGAACCAGCCTTAACTGTCCTGTGCATCAAGCACACCTTATACATTCATAACTTTAGGACTGTATAACGCTTGTGAGGAATTATATGTTCTCAGAACAAGAACCGGACACTGACGCTGGATCAGACCTGACAGGATGCATTCCTCTCTGCATGCTGGACACTGACATCCTGAGTCCTTCATGTTCCAGTCACAGGTGCTTCAGTTGCTGTTCCCTATCAGAAGAGGACAGTGCCCAGGATACCTTCCAAGAAAGCTTCCAATCCCAATTGGTCCAGCATTTCAGACTGTCCCACACAAGACTCTAAGTAAGCCTGGAACTCCTAAACATGTAGAAACTGGACCACAAATGCTATTCCTAGCTTGTTTAACCATTTCCCTACTTTTACTTGAACCCCTACAATGGTATTATTCATCCCAAATCAGCTGAAAGAAACCTTAAGAGAACAATGCCCCATTTCCTTTAAGGGGAGGTCTGGTAGGTTTTTGGTTGCTTTCTTGGGCTAGAGAGGGTTATTTTCCATGGGAATTGGTTATAAGTTATTATTGGTCTTACTTAGAGAGGAAACAAAATTGGATGCAGAGATGTCTCTCTTTCCTTTATCTTCCATTCTAAGGTTTGGAGATGGGGGTTGATAAGAAAGAAGGGGGAATACAGAAATATATAGGGAAGAAAGAACAAAAAGTAGGTTAGTGAAACTACTCAACTTAATGCCTTAATTGTTACTCACAATGTTTTTTTTTTAATTCACTGGTATAGAATTTTGTATATAGAAGCAAAATAAGTTTAATTTTAGATACAGTGGAATAGAGTTCAAATTTAAGATGATTCTCCACACACATTATATATTTTTACTCTAATATGCAGTATTGTACCCATACAACTCAATTATAATACAAGGTTTACTTCCAATGGTTTGAAAGTGCTATTGAAAGCTGTTTAGGATAAGTAAGTTATACAAGTCAGTTGTTAGTTGATCAAATCATGGTCATATCAATTACTAGTCTATATTTATCACAAGAATATACATCTTAGGTGCAACAGATAGATATGATTCTATAGAAAGGTAAGGTAAAAATAGATAAGGTCTTCAAAAACCTCAGAGACATACAGAATATGGCATCTAAAACTGTTTTTATTATTTTAAAGATTCATTGACAATGAGACAAGTTAACTCCTGGCAACACCCAACCTACCTCAAAGAGGATGATGAGCATCAAAGAACCTCCTTATAGAGATGGCTTCAAATGTGGCAAACAAGCCACTGCGCAAAAGGCCCTTGTTTCTACCACAGACAGAATTCTGCCTAAAAGGGACAAGCTTGGATGCAGGCAGAGTCAATGGCCAAACTCTGCCAAGACAGGGCAAGCATGTCCTCAATAGTTCCTGCCTTGTAAATACATCAGTCAGATATATTGGGCCAGAAGGCTGAAGATGGTGCTCCAATGTTATAGAGAGTTTCGGGTGACTATTCAGGTAGCAAACTGTCTCTGTCATCTTCTCATTTAGGAAGCTGCTGACATGCACCCCCTGTATACTCAGGTAATCAATTTTATTCCTTCTCAAGTCTCTGATGGGGTTGAAGACCAGATAGTTTAGTTTTACAATTAGCTTAATTGTTTAGGGGTTACGATGTTTTTAGGTCTAGATAGATGTTTTGAGTTGATAGAGATGAGATATGATAGATACTGGCTTAGATTCAGAGTTTTAGCCGCACCAAGATAGGAAAGATGTTCTTTCCGAGGCTGCCAAATACAAATAACCAAAACACTAAGAATTTAACATTTACATAATTCCTGATTGTTTCATGGTTATTTATTGTACATATGTGTAATAATATAAATATATATGTAAAAAATAAAAAATATTTAATTAAAGAAGGAAAATAGGATAAATAGTTGTGGTTATATCGAGGTATAACAGGAGTATCAAGTGGGAAGCAGGAGGTGAGACGTGGTACAGAGAGATATGGAGGAAGGAAATATAAGGAGATAGCTAAAATTAAGGGTCATTTGAGGGGTAGTATGGAAACTAAACATGGTTGAAGCTTCCTAGAAATAAATAAATACACACACACGCACGCACGCGCACACACGCACACACACACACACACATGAAGTGATCTCACTGAAGTTGGCAAATGATGGTGGACACACAGACAGAACTGGCCATCTCCTGTCACCAAATGAAACTTGGTGCTGGGACTGGGTTACATTTTAATTGAATTGTAGGCCAAAGGGGTCTTGTGGGAATCCCTAAGAAAAAACAGGCCAAGACTATAAGTTTGCTCTCCACAAATTGACAAAAAGGCCCTATTGCTAAAGATAACACCTACACAGCTCTTTGAACATAAGTGTCAAGCCAGTACCTTCACTGAGCCTCCATCCCTATAGGCTAGAGTCTTTGGTACAGGAGTTACTCTGCACGCTACCAAAAGACACATATAAAAACCAGTCCAAACCCTTGGATGCAAGAGCTAGGACAATGGTGTCACAAAGTTTGTGGAAGTAACCAACCAACATCTGATTTGACTCAAGGTCCACTCTACCAGATACAAACCATACCTCACACTGCTTAGGTAACCCAGAATCAGAGACTAGAGAGCCCAAGGACTTTGGGTAAAACCAAACAGTACTGCTTTTAAGAAATGAAACAAAACAAAACAAACAAAAAAACCCATATGAATAAAATGACTCCTAATGACATTCTGCTAAGTACATAGGTTAGCTTCTTGCTCAAGCATCGTCAGAGAAGCTTCCTTCTGCAGCAGGTGGGAACACACAGACTCACAGGCAGGTATTATGAGAGAGAAAGGCCTGAAACATTCAGCCCTCAATGTATTATCTCTATCAAACCGCTCCCCTCAGGACTTAGGGAACCCATTGGACGAGCAGGAGAAAAGACTGTAAAAGCCAGAGGGAATGAACCACACCAAGAAAACAAGACCCTCTAAGTCAATATGATGAAAACTCAAATGAACTCACAGAGACTAAGGCACTACATACAAGCCCTGGGGTCAACACCAGGCAACCTGGGGCCTCTGCATAGATTATGCTTCCCAGTCTGGTGTTTTTACAGGATTCCTGAGTGTGCTAAGGAGTGGGTCTCTGATTCTTGTGTCTTGTCTTGGGCTCTTCTCTTTCTGTTAGTTTGACTTTTCCAGCTCTAGTGTGTTAGTTTTTGTTTATCATATTATATTGTTGTTATTTTTATTATGTTATATTATACTATACTATACTATACTATAATCTTTTAGAAGCCTGTTTGTTTCTTAATGACAGACAGAAAGGGAATGACTCCAAATGGGAAGAAAGGGGGGAAGGAGCTGGGAGTAGAGGGAGGGGAGACTGTAATCAGGATATACTATTTGAAATTTAAAACATCTATTTTTAACAAAAGGAAAAAATAATTGTAAAAAATTTTATCTTACTCAGATAAAAATGAAAGTCCAAGCCAGGTGGTGGTGGCACACACCTTTAATTCCAGCACTTGGGAGGCAGAGGCAGGAGGATCTCTGTGAGTTCGAGGCCAGCCTGGTCTACAGAGAGAGTTCCAGGACAGCTATAGCTGTTTTACAGAGAAACCCTGTCTCAAAACACCAAAAACAAAAACAAAACAAAAACAAAAACAAAAAGAAAGAAAGAGAAAAGAAAGAAAGTCCACTACTCTCACAGTACATTTCTAAGAATTTACAGGACAACATATTTAGCCACTTGAAGTTCAAGTTGGAAGAAATTCTTTGACTGAGTTTCTAGAACATAAATCATCCCTTGCTCTGGTGGAAACAGAAATGACTATAAAAGTTGAATATAAAATTCATGAACATCTGGATGTCTGCTAATTGCAGAAACAATGCCACATTAAACAAGGAAAAAAATCGGCATGGTAACACTTCACATGACTGCTGTCCTGGTCAACTGCTTATTGTTCTCACATGAAAGTACTCAAGTGGGAATCTCCCCTCTGGGACCAATCATTCCACAGAACTATGAGAAGTAGTAAGAAAAAAGTTGTACTATTTCTCAAAGATTGTGTTAAGTGCAATTGTATGCCATTAAAACCTACTGTGTCAGTGTGGACACTAGAGCGAAATACCTTATATTGGTGGCTTATAAACAACAGACGTTTATTTCTTACTGTGTGGAGGTCAGAGTGTCCGTGCAGGGGTGTTCTGATACGGTTCTCCAGTTTCAGAATGCCCATTTCACACAGAGTAGAAAAGAAAGCTACAAAGTTCTAATGAGCTCCTTTCAAAGGAAATCTTCCACTACTGAGAGTTCTGCTTGATCATCTGTTACCTTCCCAAGGCCCCAAGCTCTAATAGCATCACATTCATGTTTTAGCATCTGAATTTTGGGGTAAGTAAAAGAAATTTTAGCCTGTACCCTTAGTGTACAAATAAACATTTTTAGTAAATGTTAGGTTACACATCTTTGATGATGATCCACTTCTAGAACATTCTCGTCATCTCTAAAACATCCTTCCTGCCTGTCCGTTGTTAATCTCCATTATCCTTTTAGGGATCAACTGTTCTGACATTGTATACATTTATCTTTTGAGAATGTCTTCCCAGCACTCAGGGTGGCAGAGGCAGGATCGCTGTGAGTTCAAGGCCAGCTTGGTCTATAATGCAGTACAGGACAGCCAAGGCTACAGACACAAGGTATTGAAAAACGAGAAGGGGGGGGGGGGGGGTAGAGAGAGATTGATTCACTAGTGACTCTCCTTTTGAGTTTAGCTATTCTACTTAAACAGTGTTAGTGTTATCTCATTGTTGTAGTAAACTACATTTCCCTGACGATGTGTGTCATCTTTTTCTGTTTTACTTATCCAATTAGCTATTTTGCTAAATGACTGTCATTGAAATACCACCACTTCTACCACCTCCAGTACCTCCTCCTCCATCTCCTCCTCCTCCACCACCTCCTCCATGATTTATTTTTTGACACAGATTTCACTATGTACCTAGGCTGACTTCAAACTCATGATCTCCTTGCCCCCTTCTTCATGCATTCATACTACAAATACTTTTTTCCATGTTTAACTAAGTAGTCCAACATACTACTATTGAATTTTTAAAGTTCTTTATTCTGCCTGGATACAATTCCTATTCAGACAAATAATTCACCAATATTTCCTGTTACTCCTGCTTTGTCCCTTTGTCCTTTTATTTTCTTATTAGTACCTTTGAATAAAACCCTTTTTTATTTCTCTTTTTGCTTCCTTCTTTCAGTACCAATGGGTCCTGAACTAGGGCCTTACTGTTGGTGGTAGGTAAGAGCTCTACCAGTGAGCAACATCCTCAGCCCTCTTTTTATTTTTAAATTTAGGGCAAGAGGCTAGAAAAATGGTTCAGCAGTTAACAATGCTGCTGTTCTTCCAAGGGACCTGGGTTCGATTTCCAGGACCCTCACTGCGGCACACAGCCATCTGTAATCCAGTTCCTGTAACTCAAGTCCCAGGGGAACTTATGCCCTCTTCTGGCTTCCACAGGCAATGAATGCATATAATACACATAACTAAATCTTTTTTAAAAGTTAAAAGTTTCAAAGAAGCCTCAATAAATTGCAGAAGATGGCCTTGAATTTATTCTGAAGCCAGGCTGGCCTTGAATTTATTCTGAAGCCAGGCTGGCCTTCACTCTGTAGCCCAAAATGTCTGTGTACTTGCCTCCTGAGTAGCTGTCAAGGCCTGTCCCAATAAGCCTAGCTAAGCTTTAAATTGATAAAGCCAAAATTGTCCATTTTTTTCTTTCAGAGATGGTAAAATTGTATTTTAAAATATTTTTTTCAAACCACAAGCACAACAACTTGGTCTATAACTTCTAAAAGTTTCAAAGTTTTAATGCTTACACTAGGACTTAAGTTATTTTTTAATCACACAGTGAAGTCAGACTTCAAGTTCTTTTTCTAGGCAGTGGCTATGTCCCAGCACTGTCTGTTGAGAAAGCTGTCCTTCCCCTCCTGACAATCCAGGCTTACTTGTCAGGGTTAGTTGACCATTAGTGCAAGACTGTTTCACCCAGGCCCTGGGACTCCATTTCTGTCACCATACCAAACATCTCAAATCATATTTTCTACTGTAAGCCATTTGTACTCAATATAAGCTTTCACAGCCACTTTTCAATTTCCACCCCATAAAATAAGAATCTGCTGAAATATTATAAGGGCTTATTAAATTGTTTTTTTCTCCATTTAGGAGAATTGTCATTAATAATCTGCATTTTTAAATCCTATGAAAGATCTCTCTCTATTGAGGTATTGCCTCAGCAATGTTTTATAATTTTTAGTGGACAATTTTTTTACTTGTTTTGTGAGATTTATTCTAGCTATCTTAATTTTTTTTGATATGACTTAGAATGAAACATTTGGTTAGCTTCAGTTTTTAATGGCTTATTTCTAATATGGAAAAATACAGTTGAATTAGACTTGTTTGATTCAAGTTGTTCTAGGAGGGGGCAGTATATGCATGAGAGGGGGAAAGAGAAGAGGAGGGGAGAGGGAGAGAGGTGTGTGTGTGTGTGTGTGTGTGTGTGTGTGTGCGCGCGTGTGTGTGTGCGCGTGTGTGTTACAGCTTCTACTGAAAAGACCTACAGGATCTACAAACAGTCCTTCCTTTCAATTATGGGTGACATCATTTATTTTTCTCATTTCTCTTACTAAACCATTAGAATAATTCTGAATAGAACTGCAGAGAGCAAACATTCTCCTCAGCTGTTGCTGAGTTTCTAGAAAGCATTAGTGTTTTTCCAATAAGAATAATGTTGGGATGGCGAGATGGCTCATCAATGTTCACACAGAAACCCTGAGTCTAGTTCCCAGCGCCCTCTGAAGGAGGCTCAAGACAATTTTTAACTCCAATTCCAGGGGATCTGACAAATAATTCTCGCTGCTGTGGGCTCTTGCATTCAGTGACACATCTAACACATACACGTAATTTAAAATATAATAAATCTTTAAAAATGAAAAAGAATGTTAACTGGGTCAACAAGATGGCTCAGTGAATAAAAGTGCTTGCTGCCAAGTCTGATGACCTGAATTCAAGGCCCTATTACCACAGTTGCCTTCTGACCTACATGTGCTTCGTACACACTCACCAGCATGCAGGCAGGCAGTGCACTCCCTCCCCACTCCCCCTCTCTCCCTCTCCTGCCTCTTTCTCCCTCTCTCCCTCCCTCTCCCTCCTCTCTCTGATGTAAGAAGTCTAGGAATGTAGCTCACTGGTAAATCCCTTGCCAAGTATTCACAAGGCTCTCAGTTCAGGCCTCAACAGCATAAGAAATAAATGTAATAAAATTAAAAATAATATTAACTATCTTTTTTTCCATTAAGGCTGTTAGCTGTAGATATGTCTTTTATTGACCTAGGAAACTACCTACTTATTACAAGCTTGGTTTGAACCACAAAAAAAATATTGTTAGTGCTTGATAGTCTCTCTTGAGACTATTATGTGATGTTTTTCCCCTCTGCATTTCATTACTTTGGTGTATATCGCTTAATAACCCTTGGGTGCTGGATGGTGGTGGCACACGCCTTTAACTCCAGCACTCAGGAGGCAGAGGCAGGCGAATCGCTGTGAGTTGGAGGCCTGCCTGGTCTACAAAGCAAAATCCAGGACAGCCAAGGTTACACAGAGAAACCCTATCTCGAAAAACCAAAATAATAATAATAATAACAACAACAACAACAACAACCTTCTGAATACCACATGACTGCAGGGGGCATTTTTATATTTCTAAATTCTGTCTGCTAGTATTTTGTTAAGAATTTTTTTAGTCTATGTCCATTAGAGATAATGAGTCTGTTGCCTATTCTTGTGAGGACTCTGTGTGGATTTGACTCAAGTCATGTCCGTCAAATGAGTAAGCTAGGAGGTTTTACTTCATTTGCTTTGGAAGCATCTGTGTCAAGGATTAGTCACAGTTCTTTTAAACAGCCTTTTAAGGCATACACTAAATAAGTAAAAGTTTAAAACTATTGAGCTGTATACTTCTGAAGAGTGACTGTCACAGCCCCAAGGGATGGGTCAGGGCCTATTTCTTGTGACCGTTTAGCCTTTTAGAGTTTATACCTTCCATAACAATTTTTTAAGCTATGGAATAGCTAAGATTTTATCAATGCATCTGCTGTCTGAGGGTATACAATGCTTCATAATGACACGAGTCACTTCTCTCAGCGCTGTCACACTGTGTGCTCTCTTTCAAATGTAAATCGTGTTGTTACAGGCCTCGACATTACTAATTTCACTATCAATACCAGCCATAGCCACAGACCACGTTCATCTACCCGACACATTTCTTACTTGTCAAAATGTGCCCACCACCTGCCACTTGTAATTTGTTCCTGGAGAACAAGTGAAAACCCTGTGTTCTTCACTGTGAAGATGGAGAAGTGTGAGCTAAAATCCAGAAATGCAAAGCTGAGTAAATGGAAGTTAAAAACCGCTGTAAAACTAGCTTGAACTCAAACACATATGATCGATGCACTCTCACCTGATCTTCCATGGTGGTGGTCCACACCATCGGATTCGCACACTGAAGCGTATCTGAGTATTTGATGTCCACAGCTTACAGAATAAAAAAGATAAACATATATGACAACTGAAGTTTTGTTTTGTTTCCTAAACATAATAAGGAAATCTACCTGATTTTTAAATAAGATCCCAACTGTAACATCCTAATATGCTGATCTGTGCATAAACCTCAACGATTTTATTCTAGGGAGCTCCTGTGTCCTTAAAGGAAATAATACGTTTATTTTATCTTAGTCAACATCGGAATTAAGGTAAAATCTATATTTCTATTAAAACTAAAGTAAGGACACCAAATCAACAAAGGACTGCAAAATAAGCAAAAAGTAGTGTATATGAAATAATTATGCTTACTAAACATTATGAGGAGTAAAATACCACTATATTTCACCTCAGATAGAGATTATCTGAAACTAATAGCACTAAACTGAAAAAAAACATTCATTTATACTAAGAACTATTAGGTAAATACAGAAGATACTGTCTTAATCCACCCCCTACACTCCATTTCCCACTTATAATACAGAATCAGAAAACTGGTAATACCTTTTAAGAGAACATGCATTCTGAAACAGGAATAAGGAGATTAGAAACTTACCTGCTACACAGATTGCTATCGGAGTTTCTCAGGTATTGACAGAAATCTGCTGGATTGGGTACACTACCCAGTGATCTATGTAAAACAATACTTGGCTTAGTAAGAAAATCAGCAGTATCAGGAAATTCTATGGGTGATCGATTAGTTACAGAACCAGCAGACACTGGCACATGGCTTGGAGAATTCACAAGACTCAGGCTGGGCAAAGCACCTAAAAATTAAGAGAGAGGATATACAAGTAGGTATATTTATTAGTATATGTCTACTATATGTGATTTGAGTTTTTATTTTTATTTTTAATTTTTTGGTTCTTTGAGATAGGGTTTCTCTGTGTAGCCTTGGCTGTCCTAGACTCACTTTGTAGACTAGGCTGGCCTCGAATTCACAGTGATCCACCTGCCTTTGCCTCCTGAGTGCTGGGATTAAAGGCGTGCGCCACCACTGCCCAGCCATATTTCAAGTTTTTATAAAGAGCATTTGCCACCTAAAAAAGCAGAAGTTGAGTCTATGCTGGGCTTTGAGGCAGTCTAAGAATTTAAGCAGCAGGTGTATTTGTCGTGACCCGCCACTACTCAGCAGTTAGCAGTCATGATCTTCTGATGCAGCAGCACCTGCGAGGTAAATGCTCAGAGTCCTTCACAGGCCTGCGCTGCACAGCACAAGTCCTGACTTCAGCTTTGTCTTGACCTTTTACATTTTGTGCAAGGCCCAAGATTTCAAGAAGAAGAAGGGGGAGAGGGAGGAGGAAGAGGAAAACCCTTGCTTGTCCACATGATAAAGTATTGGAAAGTTTTCCTAATTCATAATATTTAATATTGAAAAACTGAAGTTCCTAACAACATTAGGCAAAATTAATAAAATTATACTAGCACAGTGACATGCCCTTCTAAAAGATACATCCACAGCTTTCCAGATCATTCAACAAACACTTGAAAGGCTACTTTATGCTAAAAACGTGTTGAATTTCACAATGGGAAAAAATAGTTTAGTATCTTTGCTGCTCAACAAGCTTAGAACACACCGAAGAGAATAACACAAATAAACTGAGGAGGAAAATCCTTCAGGACCAAGGAGCATGTTTGCTGAATTCCTTGAGCTAAAGCGATTAAGATTTGCCTGAAGAGAGGTACACAAAGGTAATACTTTGGTGAAAATTAAAAACCCTATGAAACACAGGTAGACCATGAATATATATTTCATGTCTTTAATTATTCATGTACTCATTGAAATCAGGCTGTCTTTGTATCTTGGCTATTGTGAATAATGCAGCAATGGCATGCAAGCACACATGCACACGCACACACACACACGCACGCATGCACGCACACACATGCACGCACGCACGCACGCACACACGCACGCACGCACACACACACACGCACACCCTTTGGGTTATCACTAGAACAGAGACTCCTGGCTCAGCATTATTCTAAGAAGAGAAGCAGAACTTCTGAGATTCCCAGAATGTGCACGTCAATTTTTATCCATAGTATGTAACTATAGGTTCTTTTTATCCATACCTTCCCCAACACTAGAATCATACATTTTAAGTTCTTTAACAGAACTGAGATTATTTTTGAGAACCCGTGTTCTAAATTCACTCCTTTGCATATGCATATCTACATCACGCACCACATGGAATGAAAACCCTTCATTTTACTACTGAACCATCTTGGCATCTTCATCAAAAATATCTTGACCATAAATGTAAAGTTTCATTTCTGAATTCTAATACCCAAAATTAGAGTATATTTATGCCAAAAATACACCACAATTCTGTAATAAGTTTTTGATAACTGAAATTGAGTCCTCATTTTTTCTTTCTCATAAAAAATCCACTTATTAATTTACTTACTTATGACATCTCTTTCTGTTTGGGTCTTTAACTTGCTATTTGTAATTCATTTTTTATCATTCCTTCTATTTTCTTCTAAATTCTTTTGGATCATCCAATTTTTATTATATTTCTTTTTTAACATATACATTTATATTACACATGAATAAAACTGTTGGGGGATGATCTGGTGTATTTTGATGATAATTAATAAAAAGCCATCCCATCTGGGCAAGGCAGAGGAGATAGAGGTATGGCTAAGGTTCCCGAGCTGAGAGGGAGAGAGAGGAATTCTAGGATGAAGAAGGAGGAAAAGGAGGAGGAGGAGGAAGAAGAGGAAGAGGGAGGAGGAGGAGAAGAAGAGGAAGACAACAACCAAGAGGAGGAAGGAGAAAGAAGATGAGGAGAGGGTCCTGAGAGAAGAAAGAAGGCGGCTGTCATGGGTTAGATGGAGGAGAGGCACATGGCTGGAGGGGATGGAGATTTGGCCCAGATGAAGAACATTAGCAAGTATTTGGGATTATGGATGGGAGGGAGCTTGATAGAAGCTATTAGGAGCTGATGGCATGGGGTTGGGGGATGTGATACCTGCCCCACTATGGGAAGTAATTTAAAGGATTAATGTCTGCCCTGCCCCAGGTTAACTAAGGCTATTTTAAAATATAACAAGTGTCAGTGTCTTGACTGATCGCTAGCCAGACCTACTGATAATACAGATAATTTTAAAAACAACATAAAATAAACTGCATGCAGCAGGAAGAACCACAAAGAAATCAGGAATTATATAAATACTACATTCATAGTGATTTGGCTATTTGTATTTTGGCAAACTTGAAGTAAAACCTTTCCTATCTTTTTAGGTCTAAATTTTTTTTAATAAAGACGAATGTCTGCAATTCTGCCTCAAAATAGGCAAGTTTAGATGCAGGCAGAGTTGACAGTCAAACTCTGCCAAGACTGGGTAAGCAAGTCCTCAATAGTTCCTGCCTCACAAATATGTCTGTCAGATATACTGGGCCAGGAGGCGGTAGATGATGCTCCAATGTTATAGAGAATGTTGGGTGACAGTTCAGACAGCAAACTGTCTCTGTCATTTTTTCATTTTGGAAATGGCTAACCTGCACTTCTGGTTCAATCTAGTATTTAAGCTTTATTCCTTCTCAGATCTCTGATGGGGTTGAAGACCATATAGTTTAGTCTTTCAAATAAGGATTATTCAAGTTCTTAACTCCTACCTCTCTACCACCAATGCTAGCTCTTTTCCTATATTCTATGTATCTGCGAATTGTCAATCTATGTGCAATTAAAACTCTTTTCTTTAGTTCAATCAGGGCTAGTACCACACAAGTTTAAATCTATTTACCCTTTCTTGCTATTGTTACTACACATGTATTATAAAATGCTATGAGGAGCTGGGCGTGGTGGCACATGCGTTTACTCCCAGTGCTCAGGAGGCAGAGGCAGGTGGATCTCTGTGAGTCCAAGGCCAGCCTGGTCTACAAAGCGAGACCAGAACAGCTTGAGCTATTATACAGAGAAACTCTGCCTATTAAAAATAAATAAATAAATGTATGTTATGAGGAATTTATTATTACTCAAAAATTTCCTTATACCTACCACTTGGGCTAAAGAGTGCTCTTCATTTATTCATGCAGTTTCATACTAGATTATAATTTTCATCCTATCTAAGGAACTTCCTTTGCAAAATTTCAGTGCAGATTGTACTGGCAAGAGATTCATTTAGCTTTGTTTCATTTCCTAGCATCTTTCCTGAACAAACAAAACAAATTTCCCTTAACTGTACTGATATCCTACACACTGTGAAACAGTTATCACAGACACATTAACTAATATGCACCCATTGTGTGTGCATGCATGTGTGCTAAAAAAAAAGTGGAACGGGATTTCTATACCACTAGTCCCCCGTGGTTACCGCCTTAGACACAGAGGCTGGATACAGATACACTGGAATCTTTTTTACCATTTCAACACTTTTCAGACGCAGCTCTGCTGTCTTTGGCTCCCAGAGTTGCTGTTGGAGTTCTTGTACTGGTGTTTTCCTTCAGAAATAATCTTTTCCTGGTTCCTCTGGAGATTTTTCTCTTTATCTTTGCAATTCAGGAAATTGAATGTTTTACTGACGATACTTATCCATATTTAGCCACTGAGAGCTCACTGAACTTTGTGACTCAGTTTTAGTAACTGAAAAAAAAATTATAGTGTCCTACTGTCCTTTCCTTTGCAGTTTTACTTACACATATATTTGAAATTTTGATGGTCTTTCCTACTTTGCACATTTAATTCTATTATTTGTTTTATTTTTCTTCTATAATTCAGTTCCATCATTTTCTACTTCTCGGTTTTCAGGGTCTCTGTTGCAAGCCCCTAAGAACTTTTAACTTCATCAAGTGTGTTCTTAAGTTCTAGCTGTTCCGTTGACTCTTTCCTGTGCATCCAATTCTCTGACCAAAGTAGCTATATATTTTTGTAATTTTCTTTGAAACATCATTGTTAGTTTTAAGATTATTAAACCCAATATCATATGTAAATCTCCTGTTTTTAGTGCTCTTGACTATGAATAATATTTTACTGCCCTTTCACATTTATATCTTAGTATGGACAAAAGTTTTTTGTTATATAACAACACTGGACAGTTTTTAGTATTTCTATATAGTATTTTTTAATGGTTTTAACTTTTATTTTCCGTGTGTGACTGTTTTACCTGCACATGTGTCTATGCACTATTTGTGTGCCTTGTGCTTATGGGGGCCAGAAGAGGGCATCAGCTCTCCTGGAGCTCAGGTTACAGGTAACAGGGTGAGTTGTGAGTAGATGCTGTAAACCCAAGCCAGGCAAAAGGAGCGAGCGCTCTTAAATTGCTGGCACTGCTCTATCACCCGCTATGGTACATTTTACAATATTTTTCACCCAAGAAGTTTTTAAAAAATTCTTGGACTTTTTGTTTACTTATTTATGTATGTATGCATTTGTGTGTGTGCATATATGTGTGTTATATATGTGGATTTGAGTGTGTGTGTGTGTGTACGCACGCACATGCGGAGGCCAAAAAACCAACCTCTTGTGTTACCCCTCTCTTGGTTTGGTTTTTGTTTTCCCTTTATGCAGGGTCTGTCACTGCCCTGAGGCTAGCCATACAGCCTAGGTTGCATAGCCCTGGGCCCCAGGGACCTTCCTGCCTTTGCCTCTCTGGTCTACTACCACCTGAGGTCTGAACTGAATTCCTTACCAACTGAGATTATTTGCCTATCCCTGGAATCCTTAGTTTAAGGGAAATACTATTAGAACAGTGGTTCTTAGCCTGTAGGTTATGACCTCTTTGAGGCCAGCATATCCAATATTTACAATGCATCTCATAACAGTACCAAAATTACAATGAAATAATTTTCTGGTTGGGGGTCATCACAGCATGAAGAACTGTATTAAGGGCCACAGTGTTAGGAGGGATGAGAGCCACTGTGTTACAATGACTTGTCAGGGCACAGGCAGGGAGTTTTCTACTCTAATACTAAATATTTTTATAGCAGTTATCATTTTACAAAATCAATACAATACATTCTACTAAAAACAGAATTCCCTGGTTCTGAATCTGCAACTATTTTAAGTCAGTAAAATTAATTCTTTATGTTCTATGCAAATGCTAGTGTCCATCAAAGTATACAGTACAAAGATGTCCCAAATGTGTTCACAGCACGAACTAGCAAATGGGAAAATAGTAGCCAACACAAATGGCTTAATCATGTCAATGTATTATGTGACATTCAAAATATGTGAAATAAAAAGAATGTAAATTACCATAAGCCTTGAGGGCTCCCATGTTCAATTCATACAGAGTCATTTGTTAGCCAAAGTGATATACACCTATAATCCCAGCTACTTGAAAGACTGAGACAGAAAGAGCACTAGACACCAAAGGTTCAAAACTAGCCTCTACAACAGTAAGACCTTGTCTCTTAAAAATGTATTTTTAAGCTGGGCAGTAGATAAAATACACACCTTTAATCCCAGCATTTGGGAGGCAAAGGCAGCCAGATCTCTGAGTTTGAGGCCAGCTTGGTCTACAGAGTGAGTTCCAGGACAGCCAGGACTACTCAGAGAAACCCTATCTCGAAAAAAATAAAAATAAAAAAAAATAAGATAAAAATGTGCTTTTAAACAGGATGGGTTCTTACCAGCTCTTCTCAGACCTACATGGTGAGTCAGCGACACAGATGATGATCTCTGCTTTGGAATTGTCAGGGGATTTGAACTAAGAGGCCCATTTAGGTGGCATCCATGACTAAAAAAAAGGAAAAAAATAAGAATTTTTAGGTCATGAAAATTCCCTTTTTTAAATTTTCTCTTAGCAAATCAATTAGCAAAATAGCACTTCTACACTCAGATATGAGACTTCTGCCTAAGGCCTAGGGGAGATCCAGCAAAGCTTTTCTACTAAAAGGGCAAAATAATAAATGCTTCAGACTTCTGAGCCCATAATGTCTCTGATGCAACTTCTCAATGCTGCACAGTAGCCAAGAAGCCCGATGACACTATAGACTGGCTCGGGAGAGTTTCCACATGATGCTTGTTAACAAAACAGGTTATGGAACAGATGACAGCAAGCAGGTACAATTTATTCATCATTCCTAAAGGAAGTTCACCTGGAAGGCTTCTTGAAACAGACTCTGGTTCCATCCCCACATCTTCCTGTTTGGTAAGTCTTGGATAGGCCCCATTAATACGGTTTTCTA
Organism: Acomys russatus; assembly: GCF_903995435.1. NCBI lineage: Eukaryota > Metazoa > Chordata > Mammalia > Rodentia > Muridae > Acomys > Acomys russatus. The sequence goes on along the minus strand of NC_067143.1, from coordinate 63,891,347 downwards.
ACAAGAATTTAGGTTACACAAGTTTGATGATCCAGGGTCTTCATTGAGAACCACTGACCTAAAGTAAAGCTTTTCTTATTTTCTGTTCCCGTTTCTCCGAGACGCTATCAGTAAGCCAGTCGTTTTATGGGACTGCAATATTTACTATAGGTTCTAGGGCTTTTACTAAGAAATTAAGTACAGATAATAATACACTATCCATATTTGCACATAATGAATGTCACTCCTGTGAGACACTTATTTAGTTGCCATTTTTCTTAATAGTTACAAGTATGTCAGTGTCTTCACACCAGCCAGGCATGGTGGCGCAGGCCTTTATTCCCAGCACTCAGAGGCAGAGGCAGAGGCAGGTGGATGGCTGTGAGTTCAAGGCCAGCCTGGTCTACAAAGTGAGTCCAGGCCAGCCAGGGCTACACAGAGAAACCTTGCCTTGAAACACACATACACGCACGCACGCACGCACGCACACAAGAAAAGAAGGTCTTCACAGCAACTAAACAGGCCTCAGGACTACATGTCTTCTGTCTGCTTTCTTCCAGTAAGCTCTTCCCCAACTCCTTCCATCCTTCGGCTTTTTCAAGCTCCATTTTCTCAACAAGGACCAAGTTTTTGAGGCATTTATGTATATTTCTATTATAAATGTTCCCATATTGTTCATAATTTTAATGATTAAAGATTTTTGAATGCTTTATTGGTATAAGTACATGTATATATGCATGTTCATGTGTGTGGGCACGTGTGTATACATGCACTTATATATGCATGTGTGAGGAGACTTGAGGCTGACATAAGGAATCTTCACTGATTGCTCTCAGGCTCACTCTGTCTTACCCCTGAGCGCAGAGATGGCTGAGAGGCACAGTCTAGCTAACCAGCTGGGTCCAGGGTTACCGTTTCTCTGCCTTCCGAGTGCTAAAGTTATAAGCAGCCCGCCATGTATATAGGTGCTAGGAATCCAAACTCAGGTCCCTAAAGATTCAATTCTCTCATTGACTTGTGAGCTTCTTCTGGGTCTGTGTCTTTCTTATATCCACATTCACCATAGATATAGCACAGTGCTTGATAGAGGTGTTCAAAGGATTTTTGGAGGGCAAATAAATAATAGATTCTTTAGGTTTTTACTTTACAACAGATTAATTCATCTTGTCTACTCTGAAATTCTGAGTAAGTACTTTTTCTTCACAGAATCATAATTCAACAGGGGTTCCATATACTACAGGACATCTGCTAAGCATCCATCTATCTGTAAAGATCTATATTAGTGTAACCACAAACCTTCCACTGTAACTCAAAGACTTTAGGACTAAGGAGAGAACAGCTAGAAAGTGAAAAGCTTCGCCTGGTGTGGTGGCACACGCCTTTAATCCCAGCACTCGGGAGGCAGAGGCAGGCGGATTGCTGTGAGTTCGAGGCCAACTTGGTCTACAAAGTGAGTCCAGGACAGCCAAGGCTACACAGAGAAACCCTGTCTCAGGGGAGAAAAAAGTGAAAAGTTTCATAAAATAGGAGGGGTGATAAGGAATTCCGTAAGCTGCACAGATTGCTTCCCCTTAAGTAACACAGCTGCTTTTCTCATAAGGGGACAGCATTTGCTGGCCACTCAGTTGTTTCCGAATGTAAACGCTTATTAGAAAGCCTCAGGAAGTCTAAACAAGCTGCATACTTGTTGTTTTCACATAGAAATCCTTCAAAATTATTTTCAATGCTCTTTTTTAGTCACCAACAATCTTTTTGTTTCTGTTCTGTTTTTCAGTGCAAGAGTTGCCCAGTGCCTCCTGGTACTCTCATTCTTTGATAGGCTGTTACACTGATTTGCAAGTAAGGCTTCAGATTCGTCATAAGGTAGCAACAGATTTTCAGCTTCCAGACTAAGAGTTAAGAATCACTCAATAGGTATCAGCAAGGGATCCCAAAACTTAATGATTAGAAAAACCATTCAATCAAAGCTTTGCTTAAGGAAGATGAAACAATTGGTGAAAGATACTAAAACTGTCTAAGACGCTAACTTAATAGCCTGTAGCAAAACTATGAAATCGTGTAGGTAAAATGACAAAGGACGAGAAGAAACACCAGGCAGCGTTACTGACGGACGTAAGTGCTATCTGTGGAATAAAGTACAGGGTACAAGGTGGCACCAAGTATTCTACGTACATTAATTTTGTAAACAATCACTAAGCCAGAGGAAGAACAAATTGTACCAAGGATTAAAGGCCAAAAAATGATAACAAATTTTTAAAAAGATAGTTGTGGGATGAGAAATCTGGTTTCAGTTATATTCAAAGAGGTTTAGTACTGCAATCATGTTAAACTCATAGTCGGGAAAGCTATAATCAAACACAAAGCTGAGTTTAAATCAAAACCCAAAAACCTAGGATGAGAGAGAACCACAACACTTCAGGGTGAGTGCAGAGCTAGTTCAAAACTTGTCATGGCAGTTTTGGCTTCTCAGTCATTTATGTAAACATGTTTTTGTTTTAATCCCAGGTATCAGATATGGGGTAATGCCAATCACAACTGTCAACAGCAAACATAGCAGGCAGTCATCTGCCAGTCTTCTCCAAACCACTGCAGCTCTTCCTGTAAGATACACACACACACACACACACACACACACACACACACACACACACACACACACACACACACACACACACTTCAGAGTCCTCAGAATTCAACTAACTCCAGCTGGCAAAGATCACACCCCTGCCTGAGGAGATTATCAGCTATAGACAAACTAAAGCCCAAACTAAAATCCCACCCTTGGGATTAAAACAAAAACATATTTACATAACATAACTGAGTTAACAAAGAAACCAAAACTTCCATTACAAAAGCCGTGAAGTTTCCAGGATAAAATTATCACATCATATAATGTATGTCAATATGATGGTCACATGACTTTGATTAGATTTGCTAATATTTACTTACAATTCAATTACTTAGTCATATTAGACACAGTCCAAATCTTCAATATCCACATGACCTAAAGGCCACGACTCAGACCATGCAGATATAAAATACTTGTCTCTGCATAATTTATTTTGTACAGCAGAGATGTAGAGACTTGGATTAGGAGAGAATGGGGGTGCTGATAGTTTATATATCCCTGACTGTCTACAGTTCCCATTGCCGTAATTAAACACCAAAGCAATTTGCAGAGGACGGAAGGGCAGGAACCCAGGCAGGAGCCTGGAGGCAGGAGCCATGGAGGAGTGCTGCTTCACGGCTTGCTCCTCACGGTTTGCTCAGCCTGCCTTACAACCACCAGCTAACCCAAGGGTGGCACCATCCACCGTGAGCTGGGCCCTCATTTATCAATCACTAATCATGAAAATGCCCAAGGTTGCCTAAAATGAGTATGGAGGTATTTTTATTCTTGCTTTTTAAACCCAACAGTATTTCCAAGATGATAATTCCTTTCTATGGCAAAGAAACCTAAGTCTTCAGCTCTCTTCCTGTTTCCCATTTCTGCATCATACTTCCATTTTAAAAACGTTCAAGACAAAATTTTTACTGCTCCTCATTCTTCTGTACAATATTCATACTTTATTGTTCTATACATTAAAGTTTAATGAGAAAGGAATTGATTAAACACTACAAAATTTAAATTAACAAACCACAAAAGAATGTGGAAATTATAATTATCTGAGTATATTTCACGAATAAATCTTACCATAGATTTTAACACATGAACAGCTGTTCCAATCCTGCCATCTACTGTTTCAAAGGTGTAACTGTACACAGCTCAAACTAAAGGAAGTTTAGACTGATTCCTGCTCAGTAGTAAGATGCTGTGACTTAAACAAGGTCTTGCCATTTGTTACAGTTCTACTAACCCAGATGACTGACTGAAAAGAAGTTTCTAGCACATAAGAAACAGATCAGTATCTTTCATGGCTTTCAAAAGATGAAGTATTGACTCCTCTGTAATCAGAGAAAATGGTATTTATTCATACAATTTTAGTTCCTATATTTTCCCAGCATTATTTAACTGTGACTTCTGATTTAGAAGGGTTTCATTTCAAGCCAGTTCTCAAGAGATTATAGCATACGTGTGTAGTTTCTGTTTAAATAGGAGCAGGATCTGGAACATTCCTGCTGCCTTAAACTGTGTAAGTCTGGGAATATGCTTCTTCCCTTTCAAGTCAGTACCTGGCGTACTCCACCATGGACTGGTGACTGCAGCCACAGTCTGACAGCTGACCTAGAATGACAGTAGAACCCTTGCCCAGCACACGGCAAGGCTTTAGGCTTGAGCCTCTGCAGCAGAGCTCAGAAGGGTCCAGGAACACAGGGCACTAAATGGATTTTAGTTGCTCTACACCATCAGTTCTCAACCTGTGGGTCAAAAGCTGCAAACACAGATTTTTACATTATGATTCATAACAGTAGCAAAATTACAGTTATAAAGTAGCAACGAAAATAATTTTATGGTTGGGGGGTGAGCACAACACGAGGAGCTGTACTAAAGGGCTGCAGCGTTAGGGAGCGTGAGAACCACTGCCCTAAGTCATCTCATGCATTGTTTTGCCTTTTTTTTTTTTTTTTTTTTTTTTAGTTTTTCGAGACAGGGTTTCTCTGTGTAGCCTTGGCTGTCCTAGACTTGCTTTGTAGACCAGGCTGGCCTCAAATTCACAGAGACCCACCTGCCTCTGCCTCCCGAGTGCTGGGAGTAAAGGTGTGCACCACCACACCCGGCCATGGATTTTTTTTTTTAAGGCTCCTGCATTCTCTGTACACAGCTGATCTAAGCTCTGAGAGATTGTTACCTTCTTTTTAATTATCAGCTTCCGGATTGTAACTATTATTGATAAGGTGGGCTACTCAGAGCTAATAAAAGCAAGAACTAGCCCAAATCTGTTTGTTCCCACCGTGCATCTGAAAACCCATATAAGGACAGAAACGGGAGTTAACTTATTCCAAAGAAAACTACAACCATTCCTGGAATTCTCTGACTTTTCCTCTCTTTGGAACAAACGTTGAGCAACACTTCCCTTGAGTAAAACAAGCTCATCAAGCCATCCAAACTCCTGTACTCTCTTTGTAAGCCTCCACTTGCCACTTCAGTAGTATTTCTCTGACTTACAATTAATTTTTAACACATTATCTCATCTTTCCATTTTTTTCCCCTTAGACAGAGACAAAAACTAAAACACCAGCTGGAGGCCTCCATATAGTCTCTACACTAGGGCCTCCTCAGATTTATCATCTTCAAGAATTACTATCCATGGTGTCCTAAAAATACTGCAACAATTCTTTCTTGATTTTAAAAGTATTTCAGACTTTATTTGTCAAAAAAAAAAAAAAAGAAAAGAAAGAAAGAAAAAAAAGAAAAAGAAAAAAATTGGATGCTTTAGGTTTAGAAGGCTCTCAGAATTTTACCTTGACACAGCCAGCTCTTGGTGAGGCCTCCTGCCACTGCTGCGGTCCCACCTGGAACAGTGATCGTCAGGCAGCGACGCCGCTGCTCCTGAGCTCCTCCTCATCTGTGCAGTTGGGAAGCTGGCTCTGCTACTCCATCCCTGTCACATGATTTTTAAAATGGCTGAGTTACCATCCTTTAACACGCTATATATAACACGCATGTGAAAATATCAATATAATATGTAAAACAAAATTTCACTCTGAATCATGTCCACTTCCAACTCCCACATTCCAGATTGTTAGTCTACCTATTTTTTCTTTAAAAAAAAAAAAAAAAAGCTCCTGAACTCTTATAACAAACTATCCATTTTAACTTTTACATTTTACTCTTAGTTTCAAGAGAAAGGAAAAATCAGACCTTTAAAAATGGATGTGGAAGACTGACACTAAAGATCGACTTCAGAGGACCGGTGAGAACTCAGGGGGACTGTCATATTTTAGACTTTCAGCAAAAGGTATCTAAGTACATAACAGCTAACGTGGAAAAGCTCTAGGAGTCTCAGTTACCTTTAAAACTAATGATTCGATTAAGTACAGAGCATCTTAAACATTATTTTACTGGAAATTTTTAGTAAATTCTCAGCTGACTTAAACATTTAATAAAAGGGAGTAATACTTTTCTTAAACCACTGTAAATAACGGTGTCCCCGAAATACACTAATATAATGTGCACTAGCAGGCACTACAACGTCAGAAAGCTAAGTATCAAATGTAAGTTTTCACAAGAACACTGATTTCATAAAAGTCTGTGAAAAGTTAGATGTACAGTGAAAACAGTCTATATATAACACTTGCTTACTTTGATAGCTTCATATAACCATTCTTAGTTCATAGCATATGTATAAAATATTTCTATTGAATTATCCGTCCATAATCCCTTTCCTTTACGAATTAGTTTTTCACAAATTCTGTGGCTCTCTTCTGAAGCAAAGTAAGTCCTTGTGTTTATTTGCTTTCCCAAAATCAGAGAGAAATTAGATATGAAATTCTAATAAGCAATTTAAAGAACACAAAGAAAAGGCAAGAATGTTACTTCCTGGCTCTTAAACTACATCAGCAGATTCCAGTTTCCTAAATTACTGTAATTAACTACAATGCTTAGGAAATGAGCTAGTTAGACTCACTACTTGATTAATAGCATGCTTAAAATGTTTTTTTAAATGTACAAGAAAACTTTTCTACATAGAAAATACAACAGCATAATAATGAGTTCAATGGGGCTTTTCTAATTAGAGCATTTTCTGTTTTGTTTTTTAGACTTTTAGAGAAAAGTCTTAGTGTGTAGCCCAGTCCTCTGGCTCCCAGCTCACCGTGCTGCACTTTACGGAGGATTCACTACACCCTGATATGGTCGCGACTTCTAAGAACTGCTCTCTTGTGTTAAAAGTCACTACCTTAGATCATAAACGTCAGTGGGATATGGAAAAAATATATATATTGGGTAAAAACTCAGAAATATCGTAGAGTTGTTTCATTACTTACTGACTAGCATCCTCTTGGGTGCTGTGGTCATGTGTCACGTGGTGCACCACAACAGCCCCGAGCATCAGCACCATGGCTACCTGAGCTCCCGTGAACTGCACTGTTTGCTACACTTTCTAAAAGGAAAAGCATCAGCTATCCATGGCCCAGATGGTGGATAGTTTTCAGATCTGTAACTGTCCTTGCTTAGTTTTTCAACATTGTTAAACCCCAATGTTGAGACCTGACAAAATGAAATTAACTGATCAAAAGTTCCTCAAACCCTGTATTTTCCTTTTCTAGGTTCTCTATAAACCAATACATTTTAACAAAATTAACTTATTTGAAATTTATCTTTCCTTGGTTAGTTGGCAGCTGTAGAATCAGTTGAACTACAATAATCCATAATGTATTTCTAGCTTTGAAGACTTAAGATTGCAGCTGTTAGTGAAGACGCCCAATACACCTCTGATAACAGCACTGTGGGCAAGGATACCACGCACAGGGTTAACACATCCTGCATGTGTTCATTTCTAAAGTAAATCCTATTATTAAGTGCCAGAGTGGGTTGGTACCCATGAGGGGCCTCCCCCTTCTCTGAGGGGGAGGAGAGGAGAAGACAGGAGAAGGAGTGTGTCAGGGCAGGGCGTCTGGGAGAAGAAAAGGGGGCTGCAAGCAGCATGCAAAGTGAATAAATAAAAATTTAAAAACAGGACAGTACCAACAAAAAATTAATTACAAATCTATTTATGGGGGAAAAAAACCAGTGCTCACTGAGCTATAAAAATGCACATGAGTAAAGGAAGGCAGGGTTGTAAATCTGTAAAAATCATTAGGAACCCATGTTGAGAGCTAGTTTTGGACACTCAAGTTGTCACTCTATAAATGGTGACAAAAAGCATTAAGAAATACTGATTTTTAAAAAAAAAAAAACCTGAAATGGGCTGGAGAGATGGCTCAGAGGTTAAGAGCACTGGCTGCTGTCTTGAGCCAATTTCCAGCAATCACATGGTACCTTACAACCATCTATAATGAGATCTGATGTCCTCTTCTGGCCTGCATGGTGTACATGCAGACAGCACTGCATATGTAATAATAAATAAATAAATCTTTAAAAAAGCATTAAGTAATAATAATATATTATTATAATGGTTATTTGTTCTTGGCTCAACAAGTATAATTCCTGAACTCTATAAGAGAAAAGAGATTAATGGCATGGTCTCTTTTATATAAGCCTGAAACTAAGTTCCTTGCTGCTTTCTACTTCTTACAAAAATTTTACCAAATAGTTCTTAGCATGTAAATTGTAACTGCTAAATATAGCAGTGCTATTTAAAATAAAAACTGCTAGAGGCATAATATTTGCCCAGCATATGTAAGGCCCTGGGTTCAATCCCCATCACTAGGAAGAAACTGATGACAAGTACTACAGAATTACTTTATAAAGCACAAACAGCATCATATAAAAGAAGCTGATCCTTAAAAATGAAACTGTGCATTATATAACATTTAAAGTAATGTTTTTAATGAAAACAAATCATTAAATGAAATAAATAAGGCTTGGATGATTACTGCATTTTAACCTTGTGAAGTTTCCGATCTCCTTTCTCGACTGGATCCTCTTCAGAGCAGGGATAAAACCCAGGAAAAGGTGCGAGAGGATGAATCTTTGGCCTGCAGGACCCTGAGAAAGCACCCATCAAGCTGCTGATACTCCGCAGAGAAGAAATGGCTTGCGGGGGGAGGCTGGGGTCAATCAGCAGGTCTGACACCATACTGCGAGCTTCATTCAGCACTGAAAGATCAACTCCATTTCCACCTCCAGAATTCTATGGGAAAAGGGAAATTATATGTTTTTGCATAGAAAATTTAACACTAATCTGGGTTTTTCAAGACAGGGTTTTGCTGTGTAGCATTGGCTGTCCTGGACTCTCTCTCTGTAGGCCAGGCTGGCCTTGAACTCACAGAGATCAACCTGCCTCTGCTTCCCTGAGTGCTGGAATTACTGGTGTTGGCACCACATTACAAAATTTTAATCACATGGACTTGGCATGAATAACGTAACAAATAATAGAATTCTAATTTGAGAGGTGTGTATGTGTGTGTAATAGATGTTGTAAGTTTTAGCTTATTTTGGTATTTTATTTATAATATGGTTTTATTTTCTCTAGCCTATTTCATAACAAATGATATTCATTATTTCATACTAGCATGCAACTAAATATGTGTTTACTTTGAAGTCTACAATTCTGCTACTTCAATACATTATTGATTACTTTCTTTACTTCATGACGAAACTTATAAACACTGAAAGCCCTTGTGTCGTAACCTTACGTAAAGAGCATCCAGAACCATGACAGATGTGTGCTGCAGAGGTTCCTGGGCCCCCACCCACTATCCTCTGACCTCCACACACCTCTCCCAACCCCATAAATAAATAAATAAATAAACAAACAAACAAACAAACATAATAAAAATTTTCAAGTTATCTTGGGCTTATATAAAAAGTCAAACTTACCCAAACCAGTAAATTAATTGTAAGTGTACAACAGATCTAAAGGTGGAAAGTTAAACAATATGGCATATGAAAGGGAACATGGAAAAAATCTCCATGATTCCTGAGGCAGAGTTTTTCAGTATACCTTAGATGTACATATAATTCATATGTATGTATATAGCTACACATACATGGCCAGATACATATTCATGTCCATAATATATAAAGAACTACAAATTGCTAAGTGACAGATAAAAAGCTTACATAAGATTTGTCCAGTGAATATCTGGGTGACCAGCTCTCAACCTGATCAATGAAAGTATTACACAGTTAGCAGAATTCTGCTACCAAGTGTTTATAGGGATGCAAGGCACCTGCAGCCCTCACACACTTCTGCCTGCTGAGTGAAAGGAACACAAACCCTGGGAAACTGTCGGGAAATACCAACCAAAAGCGAACGTCTAGCAACCCGCTCCACATCACATAATCAAGAAAAGACTGTTCTGACAATATCACTTGCAACAGCCAAAACACCGAGCATATAAGAAAAAAAAGTGAAATACAGCCGGGCGGTGGTGGCACACGCCTTTAATCCCAGCACTCTAGAGGCAGAGGCAGGTGGATCTCTGTGAGTTCGAGGCCAGCCTGGGCTGCAGAGCGAGTTCCAGGACAGCCAAGGAGACATAGAAAAACTCTGTCTCAAAAAACAAAACCAAAAAGTGCAACACAACAATGTAATTGATAAATATATTGTAATATATTCATTCAATAAAATAAATGGAAAACAGGTTACTCTATATACAATACTAATAAATCTCATAGCCAAGTTAGTAGAAAAAAAAAAAAGGTTTTTAAAAAGCTAGGGTGAAGCAGAGGAATTCAGGATTGACATAAGCCCAGAGGGGTGCTGAATGAGCTCACCCTTTCTAGCTCTTTCTGAACTCTAGCTGGCTGGTTCAACTCTGTTGTTTTGGCTTAAGCACCTGATTGATTCAAATGGTGTTCTCTTGGCTTCTCAATGAATTGCTCTGCTTGGGAAAACTGCCTCTGAACTCCATAAATTGAATTGTACTGTACTTGCCTTCTCCCTGGTTCGCTGCCCCCCACCCCTCCCTCCCTCTGTTGGAAGTATCCTATCTCTGACATATTCTGTCAAATCTTTCTGATTTTTCACTTTGTCTGCCATTCAATTAGGTTTCTTTTTTTTTTTTAAAGGTAGTAGTAAAGGCATGTCTATATTCCAACCAGAAGGATTAATGGTGTGTATTTCAGCCAGAGAGATTAAAGGTGTATATTCTAGCTAGATCACACAGGCCTAGTTATTTGGATGTGATCCCTTGGCAGAGCAGCCCTGTGGCTGGATTAAAATTCTTCTACACAAATCTACTTCCATGAAGATTCTGGTTAACTTAGCTCAGACAAAGAACATTTTATTATCCAGAAATCCAGTGGGTGCACGAATCCTATGAATAGCTTTGTCTAAAGGAAAGGTGCTCTCAGCAGGCAGCAGGGGCTCACGCTCACCTGGTAATGAGGCCTACACCAGTGCTTCAGGTCCCAGTCCCAGAGAATCATCTGCAAAAGAGCATCTGGTTACAAGTCACGCACAAACACACGCAAGGACAAACGGCTTCCTCTTTCTCTGGAGACGCCTACAGCAGCTTAGACACCAGAAAGGGAGTCAAGGGGAGTGACGCTGGTCTCTTTGTAGGTTTACTTCATAGTTCATATAATCTATAACTAATCCGTCCAAAGAGTAACAAAAAGACTACAGTAAATTATATTAACCTTCAAATATGTATTATTAAACTGACAATATGGCTCAGAGATTAAGAGCACTTACTACTCTTACAGATGACCCAAGTTCAAATCCAAGCACCCACATCGGATGGCTCACACCGACTTTAACTCCAATTCTAAGATATCTAATACCCTTTCTGAACTCCATGGGCGCTGTATGCACATGGTACACATACAGACAAATGCATACACATCAGTAAATTTACATTTTTAAATATTAAAAAAATAAAAAAAAACAAGAACCAAAATCATGTCACTAAAATTTTAGAAAAAATTAACTATAAGCAGGCATGCCTGACTTGAGAGTCATCACATCTTTTCCCCACATTGGCTTTTTTTTTTTTTTTTTTTTTTTTTTTTTTTTTCCTTGTTTGGTTTTTGTTTTTGTTTTGTTGTTTGAGACAGGGCTTCTCTGTGTGGCCCTACCTCCTAGACTCACACACTAGACCAGACTGCCCTTGAACGCAAGAAATCCTCCTACCTCTGTCTGCCATGTGCTGAGATTAAAGGTGTCACAACCACCACCAAGAGAGTCATCATTAGTGTAAGCTGATATCCCGGTGTGAAGCTATTATTTCCACACTAATAAGACACTCGTACAGACAAAACTTTACAACTTTTTGTGGCCTGTGTTAAATTACACTTAAAGAAATGGTTTACAAGAATCAAAGTATACTCCCTTTTCTTTCTCAGCCCACAGCTCCGCCTCCATCTACAGAGGCCTGTGGCTACCCAGGACAGACAGGTGAGAGAGACCTCTACAGTGTCTGCCTGCTGGGTGCCAAGCCCAGAAGCTGTGAGCTACAGCCTTCAATCTGTATGGTCCATCTCCCAGACCGCAGCTCTACCTGCACTCCCAGAGGCCCATGGCCATAAGGGACCACCAGGTAGTACTCTTACCCACAACCCCTGCCAGGAAGCCACTCAAAATACTCCCAACAGAGGTAAACCGCACCTGCTCCATAGCACTCCATTTTCTGGCCCACAGCCTGGCCTGCACTACCTGAGGCCTGTTAATATCAGACAACCAGATGGTTAAAGGCCAGAATAAAAACACAAAGAAGAGCCAAAGCACCATGGCACCACTAGTACCCAGGCATCACACTACAACAAGCCCAGGATATCAACGCAGCTGAAGCACAAAAGAATGACCTTAAATCCAACCTTATAAAGATAATAGATGCCTTTAAGGAAAAAAAATGAATAAATCCTTTTTAAAAATACAGGAAAATACAAACAATCAAGTTGAGGCCTTTAAAGAGGAAAGAAATAAAATCCTTAAAGAAGTACAGGAAAACACAACTAAACAGGGGAGGAAATGAATAAAACTGTCCAAGACCTGAACATCGAAGTAGAAGCGATAAAGAGAGCACAATCTGAGGAAATCCTGGAGACCGCAAGCCTAGGGAAGAGAGAATAGGAAAAATAGACGAAATCGTCACCAACAGAATTCAAGAGATGGAAGAAAGAATATCGGGTGTAGAAGATGTGATAGAAGAAATTGATACATCAGTCAAAGAAAATATTAAATCTAAAAAATTCCTGCCACAAAACATCCAGGAAATCTGGGATATTATAAAAAGAAATAGAAGATGAAGAGTCCCAGCTCCAAAGACCAGAAAATAGTTTCAACAAAATCACAGAAGAAAATTTCCCCAACCTAAAAAAAGAAATGCCTATAAACATACAAGAAGCATACAGAACACCAATTAGATTGCACTAGAAAAGAAAATTCTCCAGCCACATAACAATCAAATCACTAAACCTATGGAATAAAGAAAAAAATAGTAAAAGCTGCAAGGGTAAAAGGCCAAGGAACTTATAAAAGCAGAACAATCAGAATTACACCCAACTTCTCACCAAGAGTCTGGAAAGATTTCTTACAACCTCTAAAAAACCGCAGACGCCAACCTGGACTACTATACCCAGCAAATCTCTCAATCACCACAGATGGATAAAACAAAATATTCTAAAACAAAACCAAATTTAAATAGTATCTATTCACTAATCCAGCTCTACACACAATACTAGAAGGAAATCTCCAATACAAGGAGGTTAACTACATCCAATAACACACAGGGAAAAAAACATACACCAGCAAAAACAAAAGAAAGGAAGCACATGTACAGACAGACAGACAGACAGACAGACACACACACACACACACACCACTAACATTAAAGTAAAAGGAATTAAGAATCACTGTTCATTAATATTTCTCAATATCAATGGACTCAATACCCCAACAAAAAGGCACAAGTGAACAAAATGGATGCAAAAACAGGATCCATTATTCTTCTGCATAAAAGAAACACACCTCAGCAATAATGATAAACATTACCTTAGACTAAAGGGCTGGAAAAAGGTTTTCCAAGGAAATGGACCCAAAAAGCAAGATGGAGTACCCATTCTAATCTAATAAAATAGACCTCCAGCCAAAATTAATCAAGAGGTGAGGAAGGACACTTCATACACATCAATAGAAAAATCTGCCAAGATGACATGTCAACTCTGAACAGCTATGCCCCAAATGCAAAGCCACGCAAATTTGTAAAAGAAAGAATACTAGTAACTCAGACCCAGAATGACATGCATGATATATACACACTTGTAAGTGGATATTAGCCACATAATGCAGGATAGCCACACTACAGTCCATAGACCTAAAGAAGCTAAATAACAAGGAGGACCCTAGGGAGGATGCCTAATTCTCACTCAGACACAGGAAGCAGGTGAAAAGAAGGAACAGGACGGAAGCCTACCATAGAGGTCCTCTGAAAGACTCCACCCAGCAATGATTCAAGCAAAATATATAAAGAACTAAAGAAATTAAACACCACAAAACCAAACAACCCAATTGCGAAATGGGGCTTGGAACTTAACAGAGAATTCTCAACAGAGGAATATCAAATGGCCGAGAAACACTTAAAGAAATGCTCGTCCTCGTTAGTCATCAGAGAAATGCAAATCAAAATGACACTGAGATTCCATCTTACACCCACTAGAATGGCTAAGATCAAAAACACAAATGACACCACATGTTGGCGAGGATGTGGAGAGAGAGGAACACTCCTTCATTGCTGGTGGGAATGCAAACTAGTACAACCACTTTGGAAAGCTATCTGGCGCTTTCTCAGAAAAATGGGAATAGGGCTTCCTCAAGACCCAGCTATCCCACTACTTGGAATATACCCAGAAAATGCTCTACCACATAACAGGGACATATGCTCAACCATGTTCATAGCTGCTCTATACATAATAGCCAGAACATGGAAACAGCCTAAGTGTCCCTCAGTAGAAGAATGGACTAAGAAACTGTGGTATATTTACACGATGGAATACTACTCAGCTATTAAAAACAAGGAATTCCCAAAATTTGTGGACAAATGGATTGATCTAGAAATTATCATAACGAGTGAGTTCACCCAGAAACAAAAAGAGACAGACAGTATATACTCACTTATATCAAAACACTAATCCAAAGGATACGTACCATGAAAAATTTTACTTACCAAAAAAGTGGGTCAGAGGAGAGGATATCCGACTGACACTTTAGGCAAGAGTAGCATGGAAGAAAGGGGAAATAGTAGGACCCACAGGGTCCTGGAAACCTACAAGAAGATCTTTATGACAGGTAGATCTGGATCCTGGGGTCCTCCTCAAATTAAGGCACCAGCCAAGGAGAATATAGGCAGTAAGCTTCAAACCCCTACCAAGACCTAGCCAACGAACAGGATATTCTCCACCGTTGAGTGGAGAGTGAGATCTGATTCTCACATGAACTCTGATGCCCCTTTTCTGACCACGTCCCCTGGATGGGGAGACCTGGTGGCACTCAGAGGAAGGATAGAAAGTTACCAAGAAGAGACCCTATATTCTATGAGCATATATAGGGGGAGGAGGTCTCCCTCAATCACAGACATAGGGGAGGGGAGAAGGGGGGAAGTGGGAGGGAGGGAAGAATGGGAGGAAACAGGGGAAGGACTAACAATCAAGATGTAATATGAATAAACTAATAAAAAATAAAAATAAATTTAAAAAAAGAAACAGAGAAATGATGAAATTCACTGACATTATGAATCAAATGGATCTAACAGATATCTACATTCCATCCAAACACAAAGGAATATACCTTCTTCCCAGCACCTCATGGAACCTTCTCCTAAATGACCACATAGTTGGTTACAAAGCAAACTTCAACAGCAACAAGAAAATTGAAATAACTTTGTATTTTATCAGACTACCATGGAAAGTCAAACTTCAATAACCATAGAAATAATAGAAAGCCTACACACTCATGGAAACTGAACAACTCTCAACTTGATGACCACTGAGTCAGGAAAGAAAAAAATTTTTTTAATTAAAGACTTCCTAGAATTCAATGAAAATGAAGGCACAACATACTCAAACTGATAGGACTAAGTACTTCATGAAGAAATTGGAGAGATCTCTTACTAGAAATCTAAAAATAACCTGAAAGCTCTAGAACATAAAGAAGCAAACACTCCCAAGAGGAGTAGACCACAGGAAGTAATCAAACTCAGGGCTGAAATCAATAAATTAGGAACACAGAGTCCAATATAAAGAATCAACAAAGTACAGAGTAGGCTCTTTGATAAATCAACAAGATAGACAAACCCTTAGCCAAATTAACTAAAAGGCACAGAGACAGTATTCAAATTAACAAAATAAGAAATGAAACATGGGGACATAACGACAGACACTGAGGCAATCCAAAAGAGACACTGGGTCTTACTTCAAAAAGCTGTACACACAAAACTGAAAAATAAAATGAAATGGACAATTTTCTTTTTTATGATGATTTTCTTGATAAATAACACTTACTAACGTTAACTCAAGCTCAGGTAAACAATTAAAATAGACCTATAACCCCTAAGGAAATAGAAGCAGTCACTAAAAGTCTCCCAACCACAAAACAAACAAACAAAAACAACAACAACAAAAAGCCAACCCAGGGCCAGATGGTTTTAGCACAGAATTCTACCAGACTTTCAAAGAAGAGAATTCTAATACTCCACAAAGTATTCCACAAAATAGAGACAGAAGGAGCATTGCCAAACTCATTCTGAGACCACAGTCACCCTGATACCTAAATCACACGAAGACTCAACCAAGAAAAAGAATTTCAAACCAATCTCCTTTGTGAGCATTGAGGAAAAAAAATAATCAATAAAATCTTGCACACCGACTCCAGTAACACATCAAAACAAGATCTACTATGGTCACATAGGCTTCATCCCAGGGATGCAGGGTAGTTCACTGTACAAAAATCCATCAACATAATCCAGCATGTAAACAAACTGAAGGAAAAAAAACATGTTCATTTCATTACAAGCTGGAAATGCTTTTGACAAAATCCAACATGGCTTCATGACAAAAGTCTTGGAGAGATCAGGGATACAAGGCCCATACCTAAACATAATAAAGGCTATATATACAGTAAGCAATAGCCAACGTCAAATTAAATGCAGAGAAGCTTAAACCAATTCCACTGAAATCAGGGACAAGATACGGCTGCCCAATCTCTTCATATCTATTCAATATAGTACCTGAAGTTTTAGCTGGAGCAATAAGACAACTAAAGGGGATCAAGGAGATACAAATTGGAAAGGAAGAAGACAAAGTATCCCTATTTACAGATGATATAATAGTGTATATAAGTGACCCCCAAAATTCTACCAGGGACCTCCTACAGCTCATAAGCATCTTCAACAAAGTAGCAGGATACAAAAGTAACTGAAAAATCAGTAGCCCTCATTTATACAAAGGATAAATGGGGTGAGAAACAAATTAAGTGAACAATACCCTTTACAATAGCCACAAAAATATAAAGTATCTTGGTATAACTCTTAACCAAGCAAGTGGAAGACCTGTAGGACATGAACTTCAAGTTTCTGAAGAAAGAAATTGAAGAAGATACCAGAAGATAGAAAGATCTCTCATGCTCATGGATTGGTAGGATTAACATAGTAAAAATGGCCTATATTACCAAAAGCAGTCTACAGATTCAATGCAATTCCCATCAAAATTCCAACACAATTCTTTACAGACTTTGAAAGAACAACCCCCAGTTTCATATGGAAAAAATAAAAACTCTGGCTAGCTAAAAACAATCCCGTACAATAAAAGACCATCTGGAGGTATCCATCCCATATTTCAAGAGGTACTACACAGCAGTAGTAATAAAAACTACATGGTACTGGCATAGAAACAGACCAGTTGATCACTAGAATAGAACCAAAGACCCACAAATAAATTCACACACGTAAGGGCACCTAATGTTTCACAAAGTAAAAAAACCAAACAATGGGGGGGGGAGCACTTCAACAAATCATGCTGGTTTAACGGGATGTCTGCATATATGGAGGAATGCAAATAGATCCATATTTATCACTCCACACAAGACTCAAGTCCAAGTAGATCAAAGACCTCAGTATAAAACCAGATACACCAACGCTAACAGAAGAGAATGTAGGAAATAGCCTTGAATGCATTAGTACAGGAGACAACTTACTAAGCAGAACATCGCTCCTGCACACACACCCAAAAAATACTCCACCACACCACAAGGACACTTGCTCCACTATGTCTATAGCAACTTTATTAACAATAGCCAGAGACTGGAAAAAAACTAGATGTCCCTCAACCAAAAAATGGATTTTTAAAAAATGTGATACAGTTACACAATGGAATACTACTCAGCTATTAAAAACAAGGACATCATAAAGTTTTCCAGAAAATGGATGGAACTAGAAAAGATCATCCTGAGTGAAGTAACCTAGACCTAGACAAGCATGGTATGTACCCACTAAAAGGAAAATTAGCCATATTATACAGGATAACCATGCTACAATCCACAGAACCAAGGAAGTTAAATAACAAGGACGGCCCAAGGGAGCATTCTTGAATCTCACCCAGAAGGGGAAATAAAACAGGCATTGGAGGTGGATGAGGGAAGGAACTGTGTAGGAGAGGGGATGGGAAGGGAACAGGGATAGGAATTAGAAGTACAGAGAGCAGAAGAGGAACGTGGGCATGGTAAGAGAACTGAAATTGGAGGTGGAAGGCATTTCTGGGATGTGCCAAAGACCTGGGATGGGGAGGCCCCAGGAAGTCCATGAGAAACCCTAGCTAAGACTTCTAGAAATGAGGGATATGAAGCCTGAAGTGGCACATCCTGTAGCCAGGCAGGTCTTCCAGTGATGGGACTTCCACTCACAAAACCTTCAACACAAAATTTGTAATGTTTACAAATTGTGCAGGGACAAAATTGGAACATAGATTAAGCAAACGGCTAACCAAAGACTGGCCCTACTTGAGACCCATCTCATGGAAGAGAAGCAGTTTCTGACACTATTAATAGTACTGTGCTGTGCTTGGAAACAGGAGTGTAGCATTATTATCTTCTGAGAGGCTTCATCCAGCAGCTGATGGAAACAGATTCAGAGACCCACAACCAAACAATAGGTCAAGCTCAGGGAGTCTTGTGGAAGTGTTGGGGGAAGGACAGAGGGACCAGGAGGGAACAAGACCACAAGAAGGCCTCTAGAGTAAACTAACCTGTACTCACAGGGGCTCACAGAGACTGAACCACCAACCAGAGAGCTACTACATGGGCTGGCCTTAAAGCACATATGTACTTATGTAGCTAATGGGCAGCTTAGTCATCATGCGGTCCCCTAGCAACAGGAGCAGGGGCTGTCTCTGACTCTGTTGCCTGCTTTGGATCCCTTTCTCCAGCTGAGCTGCCTTGTCTGACCTCAGTGGAAAAGTATGTGCTTGGTCCTGCTGTGACTTGAGGTGTCAGAGTGGGTTAGTACCCCTTGGAGGTCTCCTCTTCTCTGAGAAGGAGAGAGGGAACTGGGAGGAAGAAACATGAGGGTGGGAATGGGAAGAAAGAAGAGAGGGATCTGGGACCAGGCTGTAAAATGATTAAATAAATAAGTGAAAAAAAAGCATTTCATCTTTAATGATTATCAATACACACCTTTTCAAATAGACTTAATATTGATTTTTCTCATTAAAATAATGAGCTAAATTATTAACATCCATTTTTTTAAAGTATAGTCCTTTCAATACACAACTAAGCAGTGCCCACTTTTGTTTCTTCCAAGACTACTGAGATGTCTCAGCCCAGCCTTGCTTTCTCTACCTTCTTCCTGTCTTGTCTAGTACAGCGGTCACTGCATTCAACAAGACGCAGTTAACTTGAATTTACTCATGGTCATGACCATCTACTCTAAATTTCTATGTAGTGTTGACTTAATGATTAAGTTTCTTTGTCTTAACCAATTCCTTGTAATTGCCATTTGCTACAAGGCCTTGAACACTAATATTGAATATGCCTACTAAATATTTAATAAAAATCCTAAATTTTTCTGTATGCTTCACTACTTTATATTGTTTCCTGTGCACGGGCTGATGTCTTTTTTTAAGACTTGTTTTATCTTAATGACTGATTCATGTTATACATCACTGAGTCCACTTTGCACGGACATGAGAGAGGAACTTTTTTTCTTGGTTTTGACCTCCTTAAAAGGTCTCTTTTTGTGTAATTTTAATTCCTTTGATTTACAACATACTTCTTCCATATACTCCCCTTGTCTCTCATTCAAATTCATGGCCTCCTTCTTCTTCTTGTTACATGTGGTGTGTGTAGCAGGGAGTTGGTTGTAAGAGTCCCTTTTTGTTTGTTTTTGTCTTTTAAACACATTCCTCCGGAAACTATGATACAGGTAGTGGCCAACCTTAAGTTCTCCTGAGAAGCCAGCACAGGATCCGCATCCTTCCCATCCAAATCACTTTCTCAGGCATTCAAACACAGGCAGCTCCTTTTCGCTACGCCCACACACACGGCCTTCCTCTAGCCAATATGTGTTTTCCTGCTTTCACGCCCAGAATACAGTCCCAGGCTTCCAGATGATAGAGCCACATCTGCAGGTAGGAACTGCTAACATAGAGCCACATCTGCAGGTAGGAACTGCTGGCAGCAATGTCACTGCTCTCACTGGGGTTTGTTGGTGGGACCAGGCCGACCTCCCTTTTGCCTCAGCAGAGAACATAAAGATAAAGCAAGACTCTTCTGGAGCTTGGCTGTGGCTGCAGCAGCAAAAGAAAAGGTTGGAAAAAAATATAAACTAGCCTAATCCCCATTCCTCTCATTATTATGTCACTACTCCAACATTTTACTAGAAGTTGGAAAACTGCGTCTGTAAAGGAACAGAGCACAGACTTTGCAAACCAAATGTGGTCACTATAGCACATTCATTTGTTTGCTTGCTATTTTTCCTTTTGAAATCTCTTACAATATAAAAAACAGTTCAGAATCAGGCTGCTGGTGGGGTAGTCTCAGTGGGCTATAATTTGGTGATTCCTGTTTTAGAAAATGTACAACTTTCAGTCATTCAAAAAAAAAAAGGCTCTGGTTATTATTGCTATCTCCTCATCAACATCCTTCCAGAAAGTAATTTCTTCTTCCTACTGAAATCTATTTCTTTCCAAAGAAAATCCAAACGTACTAAATCCACTTAAAAGAATTCATGAACCAGTGGGGGGGGGGAGGAAAGCCTGTGGTGCAGGTACACTCAAAGTTGCATTTGAATAGATAAAATTATTACATTTACAGAGTTTTCTATGACCCTAAGTTGTGACTTAACAAGCATGAAATCTGGATTCTAAAGATACTAACTCAATTTAAGACATTACGACTAACAACCTAAAGTCCCTGAGATTCCTCGTACCTGAGACTGCTATGACCGTTCTCTGCATGCTGTCTGTCTAGAACTTGTTTTGGATATCTAGCTATAATACTTTTTTAACTCTGTCCTTATTTTAGTATGACAAAGTTTCTTGGCAATTGAGATCAACTAGCTTAATTACCATTCCTCCCATTATTATAAATCTGGCATTTTTTTTCAAGCTTACCAATAAAAGTCTATACTAGACAAGTAAAAATAGTCATATGATACGTGTAACTAAAGATTACTTAAGGGAGAAGCTGTAACCTACTGATTTGCACTCTGCTCTATTACCGTGAAAACCTGTACCGTGTCATGTGACTCATGCCTCAGTATTTCTTTCACAAAGACACCATCGAATAAATGCTGATGTCTCATTTCCAAAATTCATCATTAGTCAGAGCGTAAGTTGATTTACTAACTCAAGCATACTTGCATCTCAATAGCTTAGCACCAAGTATCTTCCCCACTTCGCTGATTCATCTGATCAATAGACATTACCCTTTCAGCTAGTTGTACTCTATCGCCAAACACAGTATTTATATTAAGACCTAGTGTTCTTAGTAGTAGTGTCATTGCCCCTAACCAAGTAAGAACTGGTTCCTGAGGACCCCAGAAACCATGATTAAAAGGTATACTACATAAATAGATATAAAGAATATGGGCAAACTAACTAGATTTAGTGGGTTATGGGAAAACAAGGCATGAAAGTAGAGTAGGGAGAAAAAGGGTGGTGGGAATATATAGGTAGTTGGAAGAAAAAAAACAGGGGCAGACATGATCTTATTTCATTGTATACATGTGTAAAAGTCTCAAAAATAAAAGAATATTATAATAAAAGATTTTTCTAAGGTTGATGAAGAATACAAGAAAAGAGAATTGCGTATCCACCATTGTTGGGAGTGTAACTAGCACAGAAACTATGAAAAACAGTATGAGTGTCTGTCAAAAACTAAAAATAGAACTTCTACATGATTCAGCTAGCCTACTACGAGACATATAGTCAGTGGAGTTTAAGTAAGTTCATCAGAGCTATCTGCACGTCCATGTTTATTGCAGGGTTATTCAAATTACATATGAGTCAGTCTTCATTTCCCTTTATGGCTAAATGAAGAAGATGTACTGGATGTGCATGGCAAGAAATGCTCTCGTTTGGAATAATATGGATGGAGCTATAAGACGTTACCTTAAACGAAGCAAGCCTAACACTGAAAGACAAATACCACATAAACTGAAAGAGTTGATTTCATAGAACCCAAATACAGGCAAAGGAGAGTGGGTTGGAGGAGGGGCTGAGAGGACTGAAGTGAGAGCTGACATCACACTCTCAGAGGTGGAGTGGTGTCCAGCATTCTACAGCACAGAAAATGCAGTATTTACCATAAGAACTAGAAGTTCAAAACTTCAACACAAATGCTAATTATCCTGATCTGGTCATTATATGCTGAATACATGTATGCAATTATGACTTTATTCACAATTATGTTTCAAATTTAAAGATTTTTAAAGAACAAAGATTTCAAAATTATATATCATTGAAGAGGTCATGTAACAATGGTAGCACTCAACACTGACGGTGATGCTGGAGAGCCTGGCTGAAGGGTGACATCCACAGCAGCTTCCACTGGAAAGCAAAACCATGCTAAGCACAGGTCACATCACAGCAAAACCATGCTAAGCACACGTCACTTCACAGCAAAACCATGCTAAGCACACGTCACTTCACAGCAAAACCATGCTAAGCACACGTCACTTCACAGCAAAACCGTGCTAAGCACACGTCACTTCACAGCAAAACCATGCTAAGCACACGTCACTTCACAGCAAAACCGTGCTAAGCACACGTCACTTCACAGAAAAACCGTGCTAAGCACACGTCACTTCACAGCAAAACCATGCTAAGCACACTTCACTTCACAGCAAAACCGTGCTAAGCACAGGTCACATCACAGCAAAACCATACTAAGCACACGTCACTTCACAGTAGGGAGGAATCAGATGATACTTTTCAAGGCTTCATTCTCCCTTCCCACTGTGGGTTCAGGGATTAAACCCCGACTGTCAGGCTTATACGCCAGCACTTTCATGTGCTGAGCCATCTCACCAGCCCCTAAGCTTTAGAAATTTGGCATTGGTCAGACAGTTTTGTTATCCTTTACAAAAGCTTAATCTACAGCAAAGTTGGGGGAAAACCACAAAGTTTGAGCCTTTGTTATAATGTTAAACTTGAGCTGTTTCAGTTGTGTTGTATTCTATATACATGTAGAAATAATGAAAGGCTCAAACCAAGTTTTCTAAAGACTAATAGCATTATAAGCATAGTGACATAACTCAGAATAAATGTCTAGTTTAAATACTCTATCAAAAATGCTACCAATCTGTGGTGTGACAACACCACTCACACTCATGAAGGCAGAAGTGCCCCTAGGACATGTGATGGCAATTGTCTAAAAGCTCAAACTGTACTTCAACTGGCAAGCCATTCCTCTACACACTTCTAAATAGTGTCTACTTTGGAAACTTGCCAAATAATAGGAAAACAGAAACTTTTAAAGGAAACATGAATACTCCTTCAGTAAACTAACATTTTTTTCTAGAACAAGAAAATGTTTTCATAGATAAACAAAAGACTTTTATTCTGAGTTTAAAATAAAAATTAAAAACTATCACAGCCCCACTCAGAATCTGAACTCCTGCCTGCTAAAGTACTTAAAGGACAAGCCACTGCTGATGAATGTACAGCACTAGGCACAAGGAGCATCAACGTTATGTTGAAGGAGAAAACGTCAATTACAAAACGTATGGACCATCAAGACAGCACAGAACAGAAAAAGCACACAAGCAAAGGAACAATTGTGCAGGCATGTTGCTTCTCTGCTGATGGAAACACTCAGGTTCTAAGTACAAGCCATCCCTTGGTAAAGTGTAATTCACACAAGGAAGCACGTTTATCACAAAAGACCCATGTTATAAAAGCTGGCTTGCTCTGCAGTCATTGTTTTGTCAACTTTAGCACAGACTTGAAAATTGCATTGGAATCAAGGAATGCTCCTCCTAGCCAGCCAGCATCAGTGATCTGAAAAGCAAAAGGCTTCAATAATAAGTGCCATATTAACACAAATCTGTATGCTGCTCTTCATTAGGGGAGAGGGAGGCAGGGCTGTGTGCAGCAAACCAAGCTGCCTCACATTCTTGAATTTCTGATCTTCCTGACTCCACCCCCGAGAGCAGGATTATTACAGGTTGTGCCATCATGCCTAGCTCCCCGATGCTTTTACTTATAGAAAGCTACTAGTACTTGAAATATGATAGGCAAGATTAAATATAAACAGCACAAACGGAAACACAATTTTCACTACAGATCATCTTTTTATTAGGCTTTACACAGTGGAGCAAAACTAAAATATTTTAAATAAAACATGAGACAATTCTATTTCTCAAAAGTTAAGTATGATATAGCTCATCAAATTAATAACAGAAAAGTAGACATTAGTGAAAATATGTTTATAATTCCAAGGTCCATGAAAGTATAGAACCAACAATAATAAATGCTTAATGCCTCCCCTCATCTTATTCTGGTTTTTCTCATTTAAATGAAGCAGAAAATGGTTGGATATAAATGAACATAAAATACGTAGGCTATTTACTTATCACAGAGAAATACCTTTGTTACGATGATACAAAAACATTGGGGTTTTAGGTTATAAAAGTAGTAAAAATTTATTTTTTAAAATTCACCTAAAATTGTTCAGTAGCTATGAAACACACTGAGTGCATAGTGAATGGCAAGGATAAATTTAACATTTTTCAAGCACTGTTCTAAGTATTTATTTCACCTATATAATATGTAGTTCTTTTAAAATCTTCCTTCCAGGTAGACAATCAATGCTGTATGCAGTTTCCAAGCCAGCAAAGCTCCAGGCATCTAAACTTCACCTTCTATACCATGAAAACAACTTGAACAGAAGAGTAAAGCTGAATTGTAAATCACAATAAAAACATCTCAGTGACAATGAGGTACTTTTAAATATTTATATCTATGTTCTTCTAAATGCCAGCACTCATGCACTATTTGAAATTATTGTGTCTTTTCACAAAGCTAATTTCCAGAACACTATTGCTTTCTCTTAGTAACATAGGAAATGTATATGATTTTTTTAAAAATTTAGTGGGTTTGATAAAGTTATATCCAAGGTTGCATTTATTTAAATTCATCTTTTCTTTGTGGTTGAAAGTTGAATCTTGATAAAAGTTTCTGTTTGAATATGTTTATGTGTTGAACATGCTTTACAGAGTTCTGCAAACCACCGGAACCACAGGGAAGCAGCAGCAGCAGCACAGCCACCAGATGTTATCAAGTTCAATTACGTCAATGAGGTTTTACTTCATTTTTCTCAGTGTGGCTTAAAAGAAAAACATATGCACCACCAAAAAAAAAATCTCACAGAACTGCAGCACTCATGTCAAACTTTTAAAAAACACCTACTGTGGTGCACTCCCACGTGAACTGTGAAAACACACTGTGTCCTTATTTCTTGAGCTTCATGTTCATATCTATGCTGTTAAAACTGAACAAATTTCAGTACTTCAATTTTTCTAACTCTGTGCATTCCATCTTAAGTCCAGTGAAAAGACTCATTTAACTTGATGTTTATTGAATACAAAAACATAAAAGGGTAGACAAAATGTTAAACTAAAGCTGTAGTTTATAATAGACTCTAATATGCAAACGAAATTTGATCCCTTTGAAACAAACAAACAAACAAAAGCCCCATTCAGGAAATATAAAAGAGAAAAAAAAAAAGGGTCTGTGAGGGAGTTGGAGAGGGGACTGGACTAGTATTATGTTAATTTTATGTATTGTTCCTACTAACTGACTAATAGGAAGACGATAAGAGGACTCTGGCCACATGCTATATGCCAATGCATTGTTCAGCACTCAATATACATTGTCTCCTTTAATCATTACTATAATTACCCATATCCCTATAATTCTGAGCCTTCTCCTTTTCACATATAAAAAAATAGACTTTAGATTTAATTCTAGTGCTTTAGGGACTGTTAGCCATTAGGAAGTATCATGTTACACTTACCATTCCCTGCAGTGTGCTAACAACACGGTGGGTGCTGAGCAGAGCATGTAAACAGCACAGCAACTTGACCTGCTAGTCTGATTTCTGTGTGGGATAAGGAGGCAGGGTGTGCTACAGATGACTCTGCTCTGCCCTCCAGCCCCATTCTTCCTTCTCGTTAGAACCACAGGGAAGCTAAGCCCTACATTCTGTGTCACCTAAGCAACAGTACAGCTGGTTTCTGCTTAGACTTAACTTACACAGCAGCAAACAGAGTTTGTTCAGGAGGAGAAACTTAGGTAAATGCTTCTCTGCTGCTTCCCTGGATCTGCACGCCACTCCTCTGGGAACAGCTTGGTCCTCCATGGCTAGATGTTTTCACTAAATGATTCTTCCTTCTCAGCTTCAGCAATAAGCAGACTCTGAAAATGTCATGTACACTCATTCTTCAAGCCATAGCCTTCTACTGTTACAAGTCTCTGGTCATCTAGACTTCTCTTAGCCATGCTCTTAACTGCATTCCTTATCTAGTAGATTTTTAATTCAAACATTCTTATTTGAACCATCTTTGACTGAATTCTGTTTCTGCTGGGCCCCTAACTCACAGAAAGCTATCATAACTGTTTTTCTGTGACTGCAAAATGACACAATATGAAAGGAGGCTATTTCCTCTGGTTTCAATTCCTTCTACTATGCTAAACAGGCAATGATTTACGGGTTTTTTATTTATGCTTTTTAAATTTTGTTTGTTTGTTTGTTTGTTTGTTTTTCGAGACAGGGTTTCTCTATGTAGCCTTGGCTGTCCTGGACTCGCTTTGTAGACCAAGCTGGCCTTGAACTCACAGCAATCCACCTGCCTCTGCCTCCCAAGTGCTGGGATTAAAGGCGTGCACCACCATGCCTGGCTCTATTTATGCTTTTTTAAAAAAAACCTTTAAAAATTAAAAATCATCTCGATACTCTAAGAGCATATATAGGGGGAGGAGGTCTCCCTCAATCACAGACATAGGGGAGGGGAGAAGGGGGCAAGTGGGAGGGAGGGAGGAATAGGAGGAAACAAGGGAAGGGCTAACAATCGAGATGTAATATGAATAAATTAATAAAAAAATTAAAGATCATCTACCTAGATTGGTGGCTTTTTAAAATAGAGACGCTCCATGTCTACATACAATAATTCAGTCCCTCTAATGTGATAACCCAGGCTCTCTAATACTACACAGTTAAACCATCCACTGGTATCTGGTCCAAACAGATTAAGGAAGCCACCAGAGAAGCTCTGAACAATACACACAACTAAAAATATCCACAAACAGCTCAGACAATCAAGTGAAACAAATCAATTAGCCACCCTACATATATAATATATATAACATATATAACACAAATTCTGTCCTGATTTCCTGAAGATTGGTGGGCAAAAGCTATCAGACTTACTGGTAAAATAGTCATAACCCTAAACCCACCAAATGCAAACATATGATATCTGTCCAAATACAAACATCTGTCATCCCTAAGACCTTTGCTTAGGAACTCTGCTGCTAGTCTCTTTGATAGGTGTGTCTTTTGATTTGTCTGTAATCTCTGACCAAAGAAGAGGCAGCACACTCCCCTCAGCGTTCTATTGCAAAGTGCTAACCCTCTACAGTCTGCCCTCTCTAGCATGGGAACTGCCAATGCCAGCTGCCGTCCAGAAACAGAAAGACTGTTAGGTTTCCATTTGTAGACACAGAATAGAAAGAACTGTAGGTATACATAAGTACCACTGACGCCATGAATTTGAAAGAGAAAGCACTGTGAACGTGTATGCTAATCAAGCTCTGTTTTGTTTTTTTTTTAATGCCCTCAAATTTGTGTCTGTTTTCTATTTTAAAAAGACTGAGCTCAAACAAAGAATTCAGTCCAAGTCTGGCAAGCTATAGCATGCTACACACGTGCAAGAACACATGCACATGCGTGCAAACACACACAAACTCAACTTTAGTAACCATGAGATCAGAATCAGGATTGGTTTTTATGATTATTATAATAATATTTATATGAGTTAACTTGTTAAATAAACAAAACCTTTTTAAATTCCTCTCCTCTTTCTCATTTTACTCTAATTCAATCTAGATGTGTCTAGTTTCCTATTCCCACCATGACTTGAAATTTTAACAGTATCACTGTATTTTTTACTTCACATCACTTTCAACAACCTCTAACTTTCCTTTTAGAATTCTACTCACTTTATACAGTAAGAGCAGTTTGCAAATAAATGAAACTAGGACCAGAGTAACTGATCTTCCTTGTCTTTATAACTCTGTGCCTAGCCTTACTCAAAAGAAAACCCTGTATATAGGGAGACATTCAAGTAAACAAGTGAACTGTTTCTTCTTAGGTCAGGGAAGCCTTCTACAAAGAAAACTATAAATTTATAATAGTAGCAATTCACCTTCCGAACCAAATACCTGTTCTCCAAACAAATGAGAATGTGTCTAGCAATAAAAGCCTCTTTGGCACTTCCTGCATCCTATTAACACCCTTTTTCTTTGGTTTTTACTATCTACTTCCCGTTCTTTCCTCTCATTAATTTATCTATCCACTGAGAGGAAATAAAGTAACACAATTTGAACATGTACAATATGCAGAGTGTGGACCATAAAAAGGGGCTCAATGATTTTGTCAAGTGGCTAGTTTTCTAAAGAAATAAAAGGGATTCCTTCCAAAAAGGACTATATAGGAAAACAGTACTGTGCATGTAAAAATGTTTTCTTAACACTTGATCTTATGGGAGCCCTATCTCTAGAGAAACTTAAACCCATCTACTAACTCCTTACAGGGCACTGGCTAGCCACGTCCAGCTTACTGGGTTCCCTGAGTGTACAGGGCTACTCACAGAGCATGAACGAGGGTTACTTACAGAAGCAACCACAACAAAAAGCATCAAAAAGTCTTAACAGCATAAATACCCACATCTCCGTATCTGCATCAGTCAAGCCCCCACTAACCCTCCACAGTCTACTCTAGCAACCAGACCATCCACACTCAGGGCAGAGTGGCACCTGAAGGGGCGAGACTAGGAGGTGCAGCAGGAAGCAGAGAGTCTCGGGAGAGGAGTCAATCAGCAAACCCCTCCTTTATGGAGGGACCTCAAAAGACAAAGTCACACAAAGGGGGGGCTGCTCACAGAGTCACCGCTGTTCTGAGGAAGATGACAGCTGACAGGGTCAGCGGACCTGTGTGAGTTTAAGCACCAACTTTTCACATGAAAAATCTTGTTTTACAAAGATAAATTTATTTTGCCCTCATCTACCTTTATTTTAGAACTCAGTATTAAATTTAAGATGTCTAGTAAGCAAAATTAACACTAAAATAACAAAATTTTCACTTTAATTAACCAAGAAAAACTTAAAAATCAATTTCTAACCAATTAACTTTCCATTTAAAATATAAATTTGTCACTTTTATTTGTGACTTCTATTGGTCAAACAAAATTATTCAAGTGAGCAGCAGTATCTATTTGACACTGCTAGATATTAGCTGAGTAAATACATCTGTCATGGTAACCAAGCTTAAATTTAAGCAAACAAAGATACCGGATCCACAGCAACCTGATTTTAAAATGAAAACCAGGAATCTTTCACTTGTGTAAAAAGATCAAATTCTCCCAAAGACTGTCATGGTATCCAAGAGCTGTAAAGCAAAATTTTCTAAAGGTTTTATATTTTGCATAAGTATAAAAGTTTTTAAGAGAAGTTTTAAAATTACAGATAAACGTAACCCTATATCTAAAGAAAAAACTTTACAGAGTGGAAGACCACTAAATGCAAATATTCCATATTTAACAGAGACTGAAACAGTACAACCCAGGAATGCTTTAACACTGCATTGGTGGCTACTGCAGCGTGGCGAGACTCAGCTAGAGAACCTGGCAACCAAATCAGATTGCCAGTCACTTCTTTCAAGCACATCTAAATGAAAGCAACTGGAATAATTTGTTTTTCCAAACTGATCTTTTTGATAGTAACACTCAAATAAAATTAACATTTATAGCTTTAAACCACACTGAAAAAGAAAACCTGGTAGTTATATCAAGGTATAGCAATGGATTCTTAAATTTTAAAAATAATTTAATTAATAACAATGACCTTTTCTGGTCACTTATTAGTAGACAAATCC
Organism: Acomys russatus; assembly: GCF_903995435.1. Classification (NCBI taxonomy): domain Eukaryota; kingdom Metazoa; phylum Chordata; class Mammalia; order Rodentia; family Muridae; genus Acomys; species Acomys russatus. The sequence goes on along the minus strand of NC_067143.1, from coordinate 63,861,177 downwards.
ACAGGAATTTTGTGTTCTGCTGAGATTAAAGAGTCTAGTGCAGTGATAAACTGGTTTTTTTTAATCATAAAACTGTTAGAAAATAAACTCTTCAACACAGAACAAAAACAAAATCTGCATCTTCAGCCTGCAGAGGACAAAGACCTTTTTGTTCCTACTGGGATCTTGAACACAGCAAATACCTAGTGCATAATAATTGCTTAATAAGTACTTGTATAATGAATTAATTTATGCACACACTTGTACCATTTAGTACATTTTAAGATTGGGTTATAGAGTCTAATAATGTTACTAATGGTAGCTACTACTTATAAGAGCTACCATATTGTTTCACTCAAAACTATTACTTTCCTTAAAACTTGAAAATCAGTATTACGATTTTCACTATTTTTTTTTACAATAAAGTATGGATATATGACATATGACATTATATAGCAAGTGAATGAGTAGAGCCAGATCTTGCTGACTTAAAAAATTCCATTTTAATGACAAATTTACAGTTCATATTTATGCCACATATGAATCTCCAGTACACGAACGTATTTCATTTGATAAAAAGGTCAATTTCACAAACATTTTAGAAAATAAATTTTCAAGAGAAAAGCCACTGCAAAACACCTTTCCCAACCTTTAGGGTCAGCCTCCTCCCATTTCAGGGTTCTTTGCTCAGAAACACTGGCTTCTGTTGTAAAAGTGAACTGCCAGTCTATAACACCATGGACCCAGCTGCCTTTCTACGAGATGTCAGTGCAGAAAAGAACACACTGTCTTAAATTCATTATGCAGATGAACTGCATTTCATAAAATGTAAAGCACTACAGAAATGCTCCTAACACTTTGTGTTAATAAGCTACTGCCTTAAGTACATGCTGCCCAGATTCCTCACACTTAGAATGTGTTATTATTATACAAATAATCCCCCCCTTAGGCTCCATCTGTCCCTGAAGATTCACTCTACAAAAAATTCCCTTCTCTAAGATGCTAGTCTTTTTGACCTCCTATAACAGGCTACTTGTCATCTGGCTGGGGTGGGTTTAGGACTACGCCACACTAGGAGGCAAGGCAGGGGGATGAGGTCAGGCCGCTAATAAAGAGCACTGACCCCCTGTAAGCCAGGACAGGCTGACAACAGGGACAGTCCAAGAAAGGCAGCTCCTACTGCTGCCCTCAGCCACAGCTCCTGCAGCTCCCCTTGTCTCTTTTCAGGCCTTTAGTGACAGGGACTGTTTTTCCTCATATTATTATTCTTAGCATTAACATAAGCATGTACATATAAAGTGTACTAGAAAGGACACCAGACACACAATAACAATGTTCCATTAAACTTTGAATTCAAAAGAATGTGTTCTTGGTTAGAATAAATGATCATTTAAAACCTGCTTAAGGAATTTTGTAGATTTTTAAATTAATAGTTGAAACACTAACAACAGAAATTTATATCTAGTATTTGATAAGTATGAGCTCTCTAAAAAGCAAATGGCATTTACTTACTCTTAGGCTGACAAAATATTCCTTTTAGCTAGGGTTCACAGTTAGTATTCATCATCATAAATGTCAACATCTCACTGTTCTCATTGAAATTTTATGTATTTCATTTTTTCTTAAATCTCTTTTCACACCAAGAGGTGCTATCTGACAAACACAAGTGGCTCACATGTAAATAAATGGTGTTAACTAGACACATTCACCACTTGGGAGGCGCTAAAAAGTTCTTGGACTCTTCTCCTGAAACTTGCCTTTCAGCAAGTTATTACACTACAAATAACCAGTTGCAATTGAAAGTTACATGGAATTGCTAATACTACAGCTAAAAACTGAAATATGGCAAGTCCTTGATAGATGTCTGAAAATCATCAATATAAATACAATTAGACCTAAGAAATGCATTTACTACAAGCTGTAAGGGAATATGACCTTGTTATTTTGACAACATGTGATATACACAGCTTGATATTACTTGTGATTCAACCATCCACACTCATCAAAATTACTTTTACCATAGTATTAACCTTACTCTTTCACCTGCTTTACTCTCGTTTGTTTTTACAGCAGGTCACACAATGTGCAACCAAAAGCTTGCCTCAAATTTGCAATTTGTCTGCCCCTGCTTTTCCAGTTGTAGGATTAACAATGCCTACCACTTTGTTTCGCTTTCATTTTTGCATTTTAGGCTCTGCTACTCCTTGAAGTTTTACGTAGAACTTACTAGAAAACATTACGTCTATATTAAAAGGTAATTTTCAAAGTCATTTAGCATTCAACAATAGCAGCTAAGGATGGGTCTATTCACCCAGAAAAAAATTATTCTCAAGCCTGAACAATAAGAATATAAATAAAATTTTAAAGAATTTTCTAAATATTTATAAATTTAATTGGATAAAACTATAGAAAATGTGTCGCCAAAAATACAACTTCTTGGTTTGCGGAAAAGAAAAAAGAAAAAAAGAGAGGTGATGTCTGAACAGAAGACAATGCTGACAAGAATAAATTTAAATAAAAACATGAAGAAATCTAAAATCAAAGTCAACAGCACTACTAGGCACAAAATAGACAAACTAGGGTCACGGTGCCTGTACTCCATAGCACTGGCCACTTTTCCAAAGGGACTTAAAGATTTGCTAAACGTTATCAAGTAATCTCATCTATAAAATAAATGCGATAATAATAATACCTATATTTAGGCTGGTGAGGGATGAAGTGAGATGCTACCACAATTGTCTTACAGTCTTCCTTATAAAGGCTGATCTTAAGAAACACTCACAGAAGTTTCAGTACTGCTGATGTTCACCATAAGGAGTTCCCTTGATGATTTATGCATGTTTACATGAGTTTTTTTTTTTTTAAAGCAAACATTAAAACTAAATGTTAAAGACAATATCTCCCTTCAAGTTGTTGTTGGGAAAGATCAAAACTCTCCCAAAACAGTGTAAGCTATTGTCACTACCTTTGGCTGCCTCTCAGAACTGAAGAAGGTCAGATGCTATTGCTGAAGACACCATACGCTCTGGACACGGACCTAAAGAAGCAGGCTGGAGGCCTCATCCCTGAGGACGAGCTCACACAGTAGCCAACAACACTTGGTAAGCTGCCAAGGGAGAAAAGCGATCAATAGCCCTGTACATCTGTAAAGCCTGTGCACCACACCAACGGCCGCCAGGACGGGACACTCCCAAGGGTGCAATGGCAACAATGATGTGCTGAGGTTAACAACCGCAGTCTAGATGTACTGGAGCCCACTCAATAAGAGGGAACTCATGTCTGGTTCTGTAAATCCAGCCAACTGCCCGTGGCTGTGAGGTCATAAATCCTAGAGCAAACCTCCTACTGCTACGTTCCTAAACCAATACAATTCCCACACTCTACACAGCCTTTTTCTCACTCACAGGTAAGTGGATAAATTACTCCTGAGCAACAAAGCTTCTTTCTGCAGCCAATGGAAACCATCACAAAACCCCGCAATTGATGAAAATGTAAAGAACACTGACTATGGTTTGTCCAACCCAAGCTGTTCCATCTACCATACAACCTAACACTCAGGAATCACTATGGAAGGGAGCGGGGAGAAGAAAGGTTACAGAAGGCAGGGGACCCGGATGCTTATTGTAAGGTAGTCTTCTATTTATGACAGAACAGTTGAGGGCATGAAATCTCAACAATAATGGCTGCCTAAATAAGATCTGAACAATGACAACAGCAACTGACATGCCAGTGTTGATGGGGGAAATTTCACAAAGCCTCGCCCCTAGATGAAGATCTACATGCTGCTAAGGAAAGGGGAAAACAGCCATTTCTAGGGATGAGCCCCGTAACAGGTTATCCAGTCCTCAGTGGTCAGCCCTAAACACACACACACATATAAGCAACATCAAACGGCCTCAGTGGAGTGTGAGTGAGTGAGTGTGAGTGAGTGAGTGTGTGTGTGTGTGTGTGTGTGTGTGTGTGTGTGTACACGTATAAAACAGTAATTAAAGAAGATGCCATGATTTGAGAGAGAGTAAAAGAACACAACAAGAGTTCTAGGGGGGAGAAGGAGGAGTGAAATTATATAAATATAATTGCCATTTATGAAATTCTCAAAAATAATACAAAATTTAAAAAGAAAATAGCTCAGAAAGTTATAAAATTAAAAAACACATTTTAACTTCTACAAATATCTATGCAACACAGAAAAGAACAAATAATTCACAAAAAGTGGACCATCTCTATGCCATGAAATACTTTTCCAAGTTTTTAGCTACCTGAGTCAAGCACCATCTTATACTTTATCTAACACTTCACTTGTTTAGAAAAGTTGTTTTTCTATGACACTAACCAAGGACAACACAAGTAGTAAACATTGAACCCCTACTCTGATCTACCCAATGGACAGGACATTCTCCACAGTTATGTGAAGAGGGGGGACTGACTGTGACATGAACTCTGGTGCCCCATATTTGATCACTTCCCATTGGTGGGGAGGCCTGGTGGCACTCAAAGAAAGGATAAGCAGGCTACCAAGATGAGACTTGATAGCCTATGACCATATGGTGGGGGAGGAGGTCCCCTCAGTCATAGACCTAGGGGAGGGGACTAGGGTGAAAGCAGGAGGGAGGGAAGGAGGAACAGGAGGATACGAGTGATGAGATAGCAATTGAGTTGTAATCTGAATAAATTAATAAAATTAAAATTAAAAAAAGAAAAGTTGTTTTTCTTTAATGTGTCTGCTATTTAATACACACAGCACAGGAAGTTCCTAATACACACAGCACAGGAAGTTCCTAATACAATCTTCCACATTCACCATCATGTTCAAAAATAAAAACAGACACACCAGAGAGGTGCTTCTTGATGTGGAATAAACTCTTCTTATAATAAGTTGTTTTCCAACTTTAGTCATCTAATGTCAAGTGCAGTTTTTAAAATCTCCAAAGTCTACTTCTGTTTTCCAATAAATGCAGCGATTTAAGACACTGCATACATTCTGCTTGCTGAAATCTTTTGGCACTCTAGTTGAGTGAACATAGGAGAGAAAGATATACTATGGGAAAACATACATACACCCAGGGGGGAAATCATGCATTTGACCCTCCAACTTAAAGAAAAAATGTTTTAGAGCTATAATGCAGGCTATCAGCCATCTCTGCATTTTCTTCTGCGCTCTGTACTGTTTGCCTTATATTTTCATTTTAAATAACCATTAAAGAAAAGTGCATGGATATAGTCTCTTCTTTCTTCTTTTTCTTCTTTTTTTTTTTTTTGTTTGTTTGTTTGTTTTTTGTTTGTTTAGTTTTTCAAGATAGGGTTTCTCTGTGTAGCCTTAGCTGTCCTGCAACTCACTCTGTAGACTACGCTGGCCTTGAACTCATGGAGATCCATTTGCTTGTGCCTCCCAAGTGCTGGGATTAAAGGCGTGTGCCGCCATCAGGAGATGCATGAACATATTCCTAATTCTAAAATTACTGATAAGAAACTTCTGTACTTCTCTGCCCTCCAAATAACCAAATAATACCCATTTAAGCAAAAAAAAAATAATAGTTTATTTTCCCTCAAATGCAACAGCTGCTAGATGAGGCAGAAAAGTGAAAAAGAGAGAGCCCACATTCCTGAGGAAAAAATTATATTACACCTCTCAAGCACCTACATACATAAGCTCCACGTTGTTATGAGATCAGAGTTGCTGAGTCAGAGTCCTAAAGCAACAGAATGAATGAGACTATAGGAGAAAGAGTCCAGAGTGAAAGTCAGTAGACCATCCTAGAATACTAGACAACCTTTACGAGAAAGAAAAAGAAAAAGAAAAGAATTGTGTGGGAGAGCAAAACTGACAGAAGCTTTTCTAGTACACGAAGATGAAGAAACAGTGTCCACTAGAATCAAAAGAAAAAACAAAAAGCTACCATCTTAGCTCAGAGTTGAGATGGTCAGAAATAAAATAGTACTTATTTTAGGGCATGTCAAAATTTTCATAGCCACAATCATGATTCTAACCTAATTCAGTAACAAATAAAGTGCGTGGCTCATAGATAATAGTGAAATATAGTAAAAGAATAAATGAGAAAATAAATGATCCCAAAGAATAAAACGCGAAGGAAGGATGGATGGGAGGCAGAGGTGTGAGGAAGTTAAGGAAAGCAGTTTAATACTTAACCAACAGAAAAGGTCAATTATCAAAATTACTTATGATTGGAAAAAAATACAAAAGATAACAAAATTCTAGGTTTAACCAAGAATTATAAAATTGGTTTATCTCAGAAGATACTGTGATTTAAAAAAAAAAAAAAAAAAAAAAAAAAAAAAAAAAAAGAAGACGAGCAAACCTCTTTAGTTCCTTTACTATTTTACTTTTCTATGGCAGAGGCTAAAAAAGCTTACGAAAATACTTAAAAGTTCAGAATGGGAAAATCCAAGTCCCAAGTGAGGACAAATTACAGTAACGGGATACTGACAGAACTAGCAATGAGGTTGCTCATGGTCTTTGATGACCTAGAGAAACAAATACAAACAATAATTAAAGACAAGAAAAAGTTCCACAAAATAACATGAGTGGGCGAGTGTCACTAGCACCTCGTGTCAAAACCCTTCGGCCCATTTTTAGTAATAAATAAAGGCAGACCAACCTCAGACTGTCATGTCACACATACTGTCATGTCACACATACTGTCACGTCACACATGATGTGCCCAACTCTACCCTCTGCAGCAAGCTTGTCACAGCAGTGTTCTGCTGCCTTGGCTAAGAGCAGTAACAGCCTGGAAATGACCACTTCCTAGGTTGGGAGAATGTGACCATTCATACGTAAGAGCAGAAGGACAAATGGTCCTGTCACGTATCTTTCGTTAGTGATTCTAAAGGGCGTTCTAAGCACCTTTTCAGACATATCAATAGAATCTAGCTTCTACCTCCAAAACAAGCATGAAAAATAATGCATTCTTTTATTGGCTTCCCCTACTTTCCCCTCTTACTTTTCACTACTTTTATTTTTAATTCTGCTTCATAGAATCACAAATAAACTACTCTCTGACTCGATTGACGTTTAGAGAAACCCAAATCAAAATATTAGGGCTAATACTAATTGTTCACAAACAATATTTAAAGAATGTTTTACACAAAAAATAAGATGGGTTAACAATTACTAGATATTTGTCTCCGCCCACTAAGAAGCCACTGATCTTTTCCCTTTTGACAAGATCAGCTATTAAGTATCATATAAGATAAATGAAGCCTTAATCTCTCAAAGTTTGCTTAGCATGGAGAAGGGCCAATGTGATTGCTCAGTGGGTACAGGTACTTGCCGCCATCAAATCAGAAGACTCGGGCTGGATCCCTACGATTCACATGACGGAAGACAAGAATCAACACCTGACCTACACACACACACACACACACACACACACACACACAGAGGGCGGGGGAGGGAAGGGGACTCTGACAGACACAGAGTCACACCAAGCACCACATTTCACTTCTTTACAATGAAGCTAGCATGTTTTAATGCATCATCGTTTTAGTGAAGCTATTTCAACTATAAAAGAAAGATCACTGCCCCTTTACCTTAACTATAATGCCATTGCCTTGGAAACTGTCCAAAACTATAATTAATGATTTTTTAAAAGACAACTAGAAGGGCTGAAGAGATGGCTCCGCAAAAGAGAGCACCTATTGCTCTTGCCGAGGACCTGAATTTGGTTCCCAGCACCCGTATCCAATGGCTCCCAACAACCTCTGACTCCAGCTCCAGGAGATGTGGCATCTCTGGCCTCCATGTGTACCTGCACACAAACAGACACACACACACACATACACACATGAAATTAAAAATAAAAGCCATAAAAACAATAATGATTACAATCATTAGGTAAGAATTCCATTAGAAACAGCACTTGCAGCTTTGGAATGGTTAGAGTAGGAATGTAACTATTCTATTTAGATCTGAATTAATATTATTTGTATGAAGTATAATGTAAAAACATAATTACTACCTTTTTAATCTTAGTTCTGTTTTGAAATAATTGTTAATTCATAAAGTTAAAAACATTGCAAACAAAGTCCTACTTGCCATATACTGATGATGTGAAAATTAAAAAAAAACAGTATGACTTCAAAATTACTTTGTACTGAAAACCCTTCAGTTCTGGGAAAGACTTAAAAATACATAGGGAAGAGAGTTATGTTTTAATATATGGATGCTGCCTCTTCAGGCCATCTGCCTCAAATCAAAACAGCTGCTAGTGATCAAACAGGACTGTGTTCAACCTGAAACAAAAACAGCTATGCGTTCATGAGAACAAGTAATAAGCACAGAACAGCTACCTATTTGACAAATCAATTTCCAGAATGAGGCTCCAGTGTGAAATCACAATATGCTCTAAAGTAATCCTCAGTATCATGAAATTTAATTTTAAGATACATGATCCATTCTTATGAATAAGGTACATATTAAAGCATTTAAGTTATATAATTAGCTTATAACATTCATTTGCAACATGTTAAAGCATATACCATGACATGCAGTAAAATTATTAGATATAAAATTTAATCACTGAAAATAAAACTATACTTTTAAGTCATTTATATCCCATATATAATGACTATTTCTTTACAGAGGCTTTCAAACTCTGAACATAAAAATTTGTGTAGAACTATAAAATGGCATTGACGGCAGGAAGGTGGCAAATACCCATAATGCTATCTACTCAGTAGGCTGAGGCAGAATGATCATAGATTCAAGGCCTGCTTAGACGACAGAGTGAGTTCAAGACCAGCCCAGACACTTAATGAGTGACACCTTGTCTCAAAGTATAAAATAGCAAAAAAATAAATAAAAATAAAAGTTGAGCACTTGCCTAATAGTACAAAACTAAAGATATTTATAAGCTATTTGTTGCTTATATTATATATATACTTATATATATAACTATTTTATTTTTCCAAAATTTCTTTATTCAAACTATGAAAGGTAAAGGGCAAGAAATATTTTAAGAAGTTATTTTTTATTTAATTTTTTGTTTCTTTTTAACATATACATTTATATTATTACACATGGGTAAACTAAACTACATACAGCAGGAAGAACCACAAGTCAATCAGGAATTATAAAAATATTATATTCATAGTGATTTGGCTATTTATATTTGGTAAACTTGAAGTAAACATCTTTCCTATCTTGTTGGGTCTAAATTTCTGAATGGAGGTTAATTATCTCTATTAATTTAAAACATCAGTCTTGATATAAAAACATCTTAGCCCCTAACCTACTAAGCTTAATTCAAAGACTAACTATCTGGTCTTCCAACCTATCAGAGACTTGAGAAGGGATAAAACTTAAATATGTGGACCTGGAGTGCAGGTCAGCAGCTTTAGGAAGTTATTCCTGTTACTCCCTGGCATGCATACAGTGCTGTGTGTACAGTGACTACTATTAGACTTCATGTTACAGAAATTATATATACATTTCTTCTAAATATTTTATACAGCAGTAAAGGCTAGAAATGAAAAGCATGAACTTTGCTTTTGTCCCTCTGCAGTGCATTCAACCACAACTAATAGATTCTGTACGGACTGACTCTGGCTGTCCCAAATATAGTATAAAGTAATAACAGCACTCACCCTGCTGACTTACATATTTGTACGTTTTTAAAACTCAGGACTTTTCTGGGTCATACACCATTTATTTTATTATCTATGTGATGACTGATACTTTAAAGAATGGCTGATAGAACCGAAAACCCACTCAAATGTCTCAAAAGTATAACATTATTTTTAAAACATCATTTCACATGAGGCAAGAAAAAAAAAAACATTTGGGCAAGTTTTTGTACTCAAATTTCAAACTTACTTAAAGCCACAATGGAATGGTTAAGACATTGCTTCCAAGTTGCCTGAATTTGCGAAGGGTCTGGATTATATAATTCCACAACAGTAAGTCAAGTAATGTGCTGTTCACTACAAAGAGACTATCAGCTTCTTTAAGAAAAATGCCTTAAGAAAGTTCAACAATTTCAGGGCAGCCTTCCCTGCTGAGACAAACTAGTGAACAAGTTTCCCAGCCCTTGGGGGAATAAACATTTCAATCAGGGAGAAGCTGTCCCCCAAGTGACAAAGAATACACGTTGACAGTTGCCCTACATCCCATTCTTGCCCTGACTCATTCAGGTATCTAGCTCCACAAACGCAAGAGAATCCACAAAATAAACTCTCATTTTCCCCCAATTTCCTGCCAAACAAGATAAGCAGTAGTTAAATGTGCTGAGTACAGGCTGAGCACACCTTATCCCAAATGCTTAGAACCAGAAGTGTTTCAGGTTTCAGGATTGTTTAGATTCTGGCATGCTCTCACACACACACACACACACACACACACACACACACACACACACACACACACACATATACACACACGTTTAGGCGGGAATCATGTCTAGGCAAGAAACTCGTATTTCTTTTTTCTCCTTTTCTATCTATTTTAAGTTAGCAAATAAAATAACAAGCTTCATTGTGACATTCTGATACTTACTTGTCACTGTACTTTGCTCATATTCACGCTGAATACCATTTTGTTGCACCCCACTAGTCAGCATCCTCCTCTCCCATTTTACTATTGTGTTGTGTGTGTGTGTGTGTGTGTGTGTGCAGTTGATATGTGACACCTGTTTTTCTGAAATTGGCTTATAGTAACATCCTGATCTCTAGTTCTATCCATTTTTCTGAAACTGACAAAAAATGTCGTTCTTATTTATGGCCATGTAAAACTTCATTGTGTTTATGCATCGCACTCACCTGCTGGTGGGTATCCAGACGGACCCCGTCTCTGCTGTTAAGAGTAGTGACAAAAACACGCATAGCTATTCAGGTACCTCTGTGATACAGGCTGACCTAGATTCCATTGGGTATATACCCAGAAGTGGTGGCACCAAATCATAGGGAACTTCTGTTTTCAGTTTTAGGAGAAGCCTCCACCGTGGCTTCAGTAGTAAAGATATTAGTTTACACTACACTCAGTGGTGTGTAAAGGCTGTTCTCCTCCTCATCCGTCTGCCGCCATGCTGACTGATGGCTACTCTCACTGGTGCCAGATAAGCCCTCAGTAGATTTCTGATTTGCATTTCATGATAGCTAGGGAGGTTAAACATATATTCATACATATTGGAGGCCTGTATTTTTTCTTTGGAGAATTGTGGGTTCATTGGCCCATTTACTGATTGAAGATTTGTCTTTGATGTTTAACTTCTGGACTCCATTATACATTCTAGATATTAATCACCTGTCATTTGTATAGCTGGAAATGTTTTCTCGTTCTGGAGGCTGTCTCTTTACTGTTAACTGTAGCCAGTGCTGTATAGAAGATTTTTTAGTATCATGAAATCCTACTTATCAAATCTTCCTATACTTCCTCAGCCACTGGAATCCTTTTCATGAAGTCTTTACCTATATCTACAGCTTCGAGTTATCCCAGGTTTTCAAATTTTAGAAACTATAACTCACCCAAGTGTGATTCGTAACAAAATAACAATTGCTAAAGATTTCCTTTTATGGTTATGAGTATTTTGAGTATGTGTCCATAAGAGCACCACGTGCTGCAGTGCTCAGAAAAGCCAGGAGAGAGTGCTAGATCTCTTGGAACTGACATTACAGGTGGTTATAAGCCCCATGTAGGTGCTGGAAACCAAACCTCGGTCCTCTTCAAGTGCAGTCGTTTCTCTTAGCCTCTGAGCCATCTCTCCAGCTGTTGAATAACTAATTATTTTTAACATTAAACATAATCCATAATTGTTTAAGAGTTTATAAATTTAAGAATCGTGTTAAATAGGGCTAGTAGTTTTAAAACCTAATTTTTAAAAAAAAAAAAAGCTACTCTATAACAAATAAGGAATGTAATTTCTCAGCCAGGGGCAGGGAGGCGGGCTGGTTTCAATTGTGCAAAGTATAAATACCAATGTGTAATTATTTAAAGATAAGCAAAACTATAATTTAGGGATGAAAGGCTTTATAATTATAAGGTTTACTGTATGTATTCTATATAAGTTCTTCTAGTTCAAAATGTGGCAAGGAAAAAAAAGAAAATCCTTGAGTAGTTTAAAAAGTCAATATTTTTTTATCCTAGAAAATCACATGGAGAAGCTCTGGTTGCCGTTATTTTTCTTTTCCTGGATGACTGCCTGAAGACTTTCTAAAGGACAATAATGACAAACACGTGTTCAAGAAAACAGAAATGCCACAAACTGAGCAAGGGCAGACACATGACGTCAGGAGTGAACTCCATTCCACAACGGCACATTTCAAACATGAATACCATATTTCAGAAAACAATAGATGAGACAAGTTTGTCACCCTGTTTTTGACAGGAGGGGACTAGCACAAAGTTTGACTTGGTTCCACATGGCCAACCAGCGCAGTGACACTTTCCTGGTGTGACACAGTTCTGCCGCATCCTTCTCTGCCCCTGTTTGCCTCTTTCTGTTTCTTCCTTGAATTGTATTACTATGTCCTATTTTCCCTTGGTTCTGAGTACTCCAGCCTATGCTTCAGACCTCCCAGAAATAATCTTGGATGTTACTATGTTTAGCCAGTGTGCTTAAAGACAAGCACATTCTTAATTTCTTACTCTGTTCTAACTGTATCTTATCATCTTCTTGCCATAACTGCCATGGATTTAACTTTAATTTCAACAATTGCAGCAACGCTGCATCCTTCTCACGCACTCCCTGCTACATGTTGTTGACTATTAATGCTTAAAACCTAATGAATAAAAAGTTAAGATGTTGGAACATTTCAGAAAATTTTCATATTATTATCTCATTAAGTAATACACTACTAATAGTCAAGGTACATGAGAATGAATTTTTATACTAAGCATTTTTAAATATTTTAAGAATATTGGAGGCAGGCAAATAATTCAGTTAGTCAAGTGATTTGCCTTGCAAGCATGAAGACCTGAATAATGCCCAGAACCACAGGAAGTGAAACTTAGCACAGTGACACACGGTGGCAACCCCGGAGCCAAGGAGGCAGGAGAGCAGATCCCTGGGGACGGTGACTGGCCAGCCCACCTGTCAGCCGCAGAACCCCAGATCTGTGAGAGAACCTGTCTTGATTTAAAAGGCTCCTGAGAAACAGTGCCCAAGGCTGTCCTACACACACACACACACACACACACACACACACACACACACACACACACGCACGCACGCACCTGCATGTACACATGTACGCGCTTAGATAGACAGACAGACAGACAGATGATAGATAGATAGGGCGAGCTAAATCACACACAATGAACAATATGCTTTATCACTGAGAAAGAGGAAAGGGGCAAATTTCATTATACTTTTATAAAACAATACACAAAATAAGTATCATATTACCAATATACAGATCAAGAAGCATGCTAGGGAAGAAACAGAACTGCAGTACTAACCTCGACGGGAGATCTCGTCAGTTCTCCTCCATGGTTCTCATACAGGCATTCTCTTCCTCTTCGTCTCTATCTAAGCTAACTACTTTAAAACTAGTAGATAATAATGCGTGTGGGCTGAGGAGGTGGCTAAGCGTTTTCTTCTTCTGATGTTCTTGAGTCAAGCTTTAGCGCTCAGATGTCATCTTCCTAATTTTGTCTTCTTCAACAAACCTCTTAAAATTGCAATGCCCTCCTTCCCTTTCAGCCTTTTTTTTTTTTTTTTGGCCACTTCATTTAGTCATCTGTTTATTTTTACTGTCCAACTGTAGTTTTCCCCTCCTTCTCTCCTGCCAGTGCGTCCCCTCCACCACTACCACCCACCAAACCACCCCTCCTACATGTCTCTTCAGAAAGCGACAAGCCTGCCATGGCACATGAAGTTGCAGTGGACTAGGCACCTGGTCTCCTATTAAAGCTGGACAAGGCAGCCCAGGAGGAGGAAGGGGCTTCTGAAGCAAACAACAGCATCAGAGACAGCCAATGCCCTCAGGGTTAGGACTTCCGCAAGAACACCAAGCTACACAACTGTAACAAATGTGCAGGGGGCTCATGTCAGCCCATGGTGGCTCCCTGGTTGGCATTTGCTTCAGTGAGCCTCTATGAGCCCAGGTGAGTGGACTTTGTGGTTTCCTGTGGCGTTCTTGGCTACAGTCCTTCCTTCCCTCTTCTGCAGGGTTCTTCCTGATAAATGGCTCATATGGTTTTTTTAACATTAATTATCTGGTTTTCTCTACTGCTATATCAGCTCTAGAAAGAAAAAAAATACTTGTCTGACATGTGAACATCCCAGCATTTAACTGACACAAAAATACATTAGTTGGCAAATAACTATTCAATGAGTATCTAAATAAAGTTTTAAAATTTTTCTTACCATTATGATTATTTCTAATCACAAAAATTCTCAGACAACCATATTGTTCTGAGAAAAATAAACTGTCTTATAATTATAGACTGTAGCTAAAAAGCTACAGACAGTGACATATTTCTACTAAAAGCAAATATTTAAAATCAGTATCATATAATACATAAAACATATTTAATTACCTAGATCCCAAAACTTAAAGTACACAGTTTATGAGAATAGGAACAGACACACACCCACACACGGAGGCATGTGTGCGCACATGCATGCACACACACACAGAGAGACAGAGAGAGACACACACATACACAAATATTTAAAAAGAGAGTACTTGAGAAATATAGAGAATATATATGAGATAATACAAAAATCAGTATTAAATTTCTCAGTCAAGCATAGTAGTGCGCACCTGCAATCTGAGTACTTGATGGACGGAGGCAGGAGAATTGCTGTGAGTGGGAATGGGAGGCCAGCCTGGTCTCCAAAGGTGAGTTCCAGGCCATTCATAAATGCATGGGAAGACTATCTTCAAACACAAAAAAGGTCTCAGATGTGAAAATGATACATAAAAACTCAAGGTTTTGCTCTGTTTACCTCAGTTACTATAGCCATAAAATTTACATTACAAACTTGGTGTAATGGAAACTTCTGGAATCTAAGGTGACTCTACTGAAGACTTCTAGTAATGGGGACATGGAGCCTAAATTGGCCTCTTTCTAATCAGGCAAGGATTCCAGTGCAGGGATTAGGACATCAACCCAGCCACAAACCTTTGATTTACAATTTGTCCTGCCTCCAAGATGTGCTGGACCAACCAATGACCGGTCCAACATGAGGCCCATGCCATGAGAGGGAGTCCATACCTGACATTGCCTGGATGGCCAAGAACCAGAGGCTGGATGGACCAGAGATAGAACTAAATACAAGGGGTGGGGGTGGGGTGGGAATCAGTGACATGATCCTTAATGATATTGTTCTATACTCACAGATTGGTGCCTAGTCCAATCACCATCAGAGAGTCTTCAGTGAAAGGAACAAACGCAGAGACCCCGAGTTAAACATTAGGCAGAGCTCAGGGAACCCCATGGAAGGACTAAAGGAGACAGAGTGTCCAAAGATACCATGAGAACATGGCCTACAGAATCAACAAAGCAGGGCTCATGGGCTCACAGAGACTGAAGTGACAGTCACAGGCACTGTGTGGGTCTGATCTAGGTCTTCAGCTTATGTTATGGTGGCATAGTCTTCTTTTGGGACTAACAGTGGGAGTGGGGGTTACTCTGACTCTTTCACCTCCTCTTAGAATCTTTCTCCTCCCTCATCCAGCCTTGATATGAGGGCCTATGCCTAGTCTTATTGTAATTTGTTATGCCATGTTTGGTTGATATCCATGGGAGGATTGCTATTTTCTGAGGTAAAACAGAGAGAGGAGGAGTGAATCTGGGGGAGAGGGCAGGTTGGGGGGTATGGAGTGGGAGGAGCGAAGGAAGAGGAAACTGTGGTCAGGATGTAATATATGAGAGAAGAATACATTAAAAAATAAAGAGTAAATTCCTTTAAATTTAAAATATTTAACAAATACAAACTGATGGGGAAGGGACTTAACCAATGGTTATTATTTACTATACAAACAAAAGTCCCCCCAAAAAAATCTAAACACAAAAGCCAAGGAATTGAGACATACTGGCCTAACGTAATCAGCTGTTTTTATAAATAAGGCAAAATTAGACACTCATAAAAGGAACAGAGGTGTTCAGGATTTGTGGCAAATGTCTACTTGCTGATCCATTTCAGTGCATACTTAAAATGAACTGAAAAATATTTATGCAAGCCTGGTATGGTTTGGGGAGGGCTGTTCCTATCACTCCAGAGGCTGAAACAGCAAAGCCTCCTTGCAACATACTAAGAACAAGGCCAGCTTGAACTACAAAATAAGACACCACACCGCAAAAGAAAAAATCCAAACTGAAAAAAAAAAGGGAGTGTTAATTTTTCTGGCTACGTTTTATGGTCTAAACTCACTGAGTAAAAATGAAATTAACGTAAGGCATATTCAGTATAGTTTTGTTCATATGTGGCTGACGTCTACTTACAGCAGAAAAATCTCCAAGACAAGAAGGTGCTCTGTGATCCCGGCAAAGAGACAGGAATGAGACTGTCGTCCAGTCACTGCCATGGTAGGTAGGCATCACGCAAGCAGTGTGGAGCTGTTGAGAGGCTCAACACTTAAGAAGCAGAGCCAACCCAGGACTATCAGAAGAAGGGGCCATTATACACCCAAATATGCTTGTGTATGTGAACACTGAGATTAGCTATTTTATATAGCTGCCATAGTGGTAAAATTAGATGTCACTTCTGAATATCAATCATTTATTTCACACTAATTTCACCATGCAAATGTTTAAACAAAACTTTTTGCTCAAAATTAAAATAAAGGAAAGTATTAAATTTTTTTGGTATTTTATTATGTAGTAGTTCATTTCAGCAACCAGGAGAAATAAACAAAAGAAGCAGTGAAATGTGGGTCGTTTTCATTAGAGTAAAATATCTCACCAAGGAAATCTGAGAAACAACTACCCTAGTTCTACACAGGATAGAAGTTTATTGCTTTTGGCCAGAGGTCACTGGGAAAGTAAGCACAATGTAATCTTTGAAATATTAAAAAATAAATAAAAGTCAGCATATCCAAGCTAACCTCAGAAAGGAGCCGTCATGCTAATATATCATTGTCATTTAATCTGAAATTCTTAAAACATTTAAGCATGAATTTGATTCATAACAGTATTATGATATTTCATTTGCTCCCATCAGTCAATAATGCCATTATTGTTAGTGTTCTAAGGTACATGCTAGGGAAAATATGTTCAGCTAATATATGATTTTGTCCAAATTATCTGAAACTATGACAGAGAAGGCAGAAAATATTTTCTAGTCCTGAAACTCCTGCAAACACAAACAAACTGAGTGGGAGTCAAGATGAGGCAGCTGGAAAACAGCATGGTCTAGAGAGATCCTGTGATTACGTACACATGAAAGATCTACTCTAAGTATTTTAAATTATTCTACAGCACTTTGGTAGACATGTCAATATGAAGCATAATATAATTGAAAGGACAGGCTAATATAGGAGCAATAAAATATTTTGAGTTTATGACAAGAGAACAAAATTTAATACCTTGGTTCAAAAAAGAAATTCTGCTATGACACAAACTCTGCTTAAAGAGGCCCAAGAACACCTTCATAGAACAAGAGCGTGAGTGAGGCTTGAGTATTAAATAGATGTGTAATTCAGTTTACACGCTTGTCAGCCTTCGCCACGTCAACTTCCACATTTATACAGGGAAACCAATAATGCTTACTTGCACTGCGAGGCTTCTGTGAGAAGGACATGAAATGTGTGTAAGCTCCCTACAACTGACTGGACTAGAACACAAAGGGTCCTACAAAACACCACCTCCTCTTCATTTTCTCCCTAGATCTAACTCCGTAGGTCTTCCACTTTGCCTCTTTCTTTATAATGTCATCATAAAAAAAAACAGATCTTCCAAAATTGTTGCAGTAGGAATACTTTCATTAAGTTATAAGCAAATAATTTGTAGAAAAGCATGAAATATGTTTATACTATCATTATTAGAAAATAACCTTATAACACAATCAGCCACAGATACTTTGGTCAATTATATGAAATGAAGGAATTTAAGCTCATAACTTTAATTTTTTTTCTTTTTCTTTTTTTAATTTTAGTTTTTAACATACGCATTTATATTATTACACATATATAAAATAAACTATCTACAGCAAGAGGAACCACAAAACAATCAGGAATTATATTAATGTTGCATCCATAGTGTTTTAGCTATTTGTATTTGGCAGCCTTGAAGAGAACATCTTTCTTATCTTGGTGCACCTAAAATTCTGAATGTAAATCAATATCTATCATATCTCATCTCTATCAACTTAAAATATTTATCTAGACCTTAAAACATCTGAACCTCAAAACAACTAAGTTTACTTGTAAAACTAAACTATCTGGTCTTCAACCCCATCAGAGACTTGAGAAGGAATAAAATTGATTATCTGAGCAGATAGGAAGTGCAACTAAGCAGCTTCCACAATGAGAAAACAACAGGAACAGTTTCCTACCTGAAGAGTCACCCAAAACTCTCTATAACATTGGGGCATCATCTTCAGCCTTCTGGCCCAATATCTCGACAGACATATTTGTGAGGCAGGAACTATTGAGGACTTACTTGCCCTGTCTTGGCAGAGTTTGGCTATTGACTCTCCCTGCATCCAAGCTTGCCCATTTTTAGTCAGAATTCTGTCTGTGGCAGAAATGAAGACATTTTGCCCAGTGGCTTGTTTGCCACATTTGAAGCCATCTCCATAAGGAGGTTCTTTGATGCCGACCATCTTTGAGGTAGACTGGTGTTGCCAGGGGTTAAACTGTCTCATTGTCAAAGAATCTTTAAACTAATGAAAACATTTTTAAATGCCATATTCTGTAGGTCTCTGAGGTTTTTTAAGACCTTGTCTAACTACTTTACTTTATCTATCTATAGAATTCTATTTATCTGTTAAACCTAGGATGTACATTCTTGTGATAGAAATAGACTAGTAACTGACATGACCATGATTTGGTCAACTAACAATTAACCTGTATTATTTAATTATCCTAAGCAGTCTGCAACAGCACTTTTAAAGTATTAGGAATAAGCCTTGTATTACACTTGAGTTGTACGGGTTCAATACTTCATATTAGAATAACTTAAATATTATAATTCTGACATTCAAATAACATAAAAACTTAAATCCATGAACTCCATTTGCAATGTACACATTTTACTAACAAGAACTTTAATACATATTATAATGTTTACTAATATACAAATTAAAATTTTCTATGCTAGACCAATAGAGTTCCCCTAGGAAGATCCTCAGCGATGCCTGTGAGCACGTTCTTCATCACTGTCAAATGGAATGTCACAAAACCAAAAGCACATTTAGGAAGGGTAGACTGATAGCCTACTCTACTATTGTACAAACGGCAAACCATGTAAAGAATATCGAAACAAGGCAGGAAATAAATGTTGCTCATTGCTATGTGCACAAATCCATAAAACTCAAGTTCACAGCTATCAAGGTAAATAACACAAAGAAGGAATGAAATAGATCAACAAACAACTCTGCTTCTTTGTAAAATTGCTCCCGTTATTATTTAATTAAATGTCTTATCTAGCTCTAGGACTTGATTATTTCAAAATAATAGTTACAAACAATCCAACACTAAATACAGATTGTATAATAGAAATAAAAGCACAAAATTATCTGCTGAAATAATTCATCAAAGAGATATATAGTGAACATAATTACAAGGTGAGAATTTTGCTGTGTAAGTGCAGAGCCCAGTAAATACGGTGACTGCGAAGAAAAGCTCTACAGTCACACAACCTGTTTCCCTGGTTCACAGTTTCTCTGTTAATAACCATACTTGCCTTTTGTGACTTTCAATATTAAAAATTTTAAACCAAGGATCAGCAAGAAGGGCCATTTGGTAAAAATGTCATGCAAGCCTGATGACCTGACTTCAATCCTCTGAACCAACTGAACCAACTGAAAGGGCAGATGCAGTTAATGTCAGCACTCTCCTAACAACGGGAGGTGAACCCGGAGAAATCACACGGAAGCACATGGGCCATCTGGAGTACACAGCATGACAGGAGAAAGATGAGAGACTGTGCTTCAGAGACAAGGTGAAGAGGAGGAAAGTGAGAGAGCTCTGACTTCTACATGTTCACTGTTGCATCATATGCCTGGTGTCAAGGATGGAAGAGAGGTGGGGACCAGGGGTGGGAGGGACGAAACAGTTGAACATGTGAGTCTTTTCAAATACTCCACATGACCAGTAAATGTCACAATATGTTATCTAATTCCCTCCTAGAGAGCAGAGGAAGATTAACAAGACTCTGTAAGTTAAAGAAACCCAAGATATTTTTAAATATCCAGGAATCTCAAATAAGTTTAATAATCAAAAGTTCCCTTCCTAAGACTGCACAGGCAGGAAGCAACTGCTGGAATATGGAAGACTCTTTAGTGGAGCAACCTGCCACCTGGGCATGGAGATACGAGCGCATAGCTCTCCTGAGTTTCTATCCATGCTGCTGTCTAGGGATTCTCAATGGTGCAGCTGCCTACATTTCCCACACTGCTGGAAGTAAACTCTTACATATGTACTTGCAAACAACCACAATAAACCCCTTGGTTCACCAAGCCAGCCTTGAGTGAAAATACTTCTTCGATCTTTGTCAGTGCCCTATCTGGGGTGAAAAGACGTTTATCCACAAGACCCCAGGAAATGTAACACAAAAAGTGTATTCTCTGACATGCATCTCATTTATCAGCTTTGCGGGGGGAGATCAATATCACTAATATATCAAATTTAGAGTCTGCGGTGGTTTGAATAAGAACATCTCCCATAGGTTTATGTATCTGAATACTTAGTCGTAAGGGAGTGGTAATACTTCAGAAGAACTGGTCGGTATCGCCTTCCTTGTTAGAGGAAGTACGTCACTGGCAGTGAGCACTGAGGTTTCAAAAGTCCAAGCCAGGTCCAGTGTCTTTGTCTTCCTGCTGCCTGAAGATCCAGATGTAGCGCTCTCAGCTACCTCTCCAGCACCATGTCTGCCTGCATGCCGCCATGTTCCCCACCATGATGACAATGCACCAACCCTCTGAACTGTAACCCAGCCCCAATTAAATGCTTTCTTTTACGGGAGCTGCCCTGGTCATGCTGTCTCTTCGCAGCACTAGCTTACTGTGATGGCTATTCTTGGTTGGCAACTTGGTATCTGCAGTTAACTAAAACTCAAATCACTGGGAAAATCCTATGAGGGACTTTTTTGTTAAAGACCTACTTCTACTCCAAATCTTTGAGATGGGAAGAACAGCCTTTCACCGAGGCCTTTTGACATGGGAAGATGCACCTTTAATCTGGAGCACACCGTCTGCTGCTAGTTTATATAAAGGACATAGAAGAAGGAAGCTTCCCTCACTTGATGGTTCTCACACTCAATAGCAAGTTCATTCCTGCATTAGCGCCCACTTCTGCTGTATTCTGCCATATACCGAGGACACACTCACATAGCCAAGTTCACGGAATGAGCCAGTGTTGGACTAGCTGGACCACTTACAGCCTGTAAGTTGTTCTAATAAATTCCCTTTCCAAATATATATATTTATTCTGTAAGTGGTTCCTCTAGATAACCCTAATACACAGTCCAAGTTCAATCTTGCCGTAGCTTAATAACATTGTGATAGTGTATTTTTAAAGGATCCAGTCAAGAAGTAGGTATTATACTTATTTTCTTCAATCTCCTTTAATCTCAAACATTTTTTTTTAAATTTTCATTGTAACTTAGAACATAGACATTTCCTAATTAAGTTCTTATGGCTGAGGTATAGCTCAGTGGTAGAAAAAGGTAATCAGAGTGTAAAACCCAGTCCTCACTCAATCCTTAGCCCCATCAAAAAAGAAAGTGTGTGTGTGTGTGTGTGTGCGCGCGCGTGCGCACATGTACACACACAAGATGTTGTGAACAAATCTGTAATCTCATAACCCAAGTACTCTGCACAGTTGAAGTTAGAAGCCAGTAAGGACAGCATAACGAGTGCAAAACTAGCTTACTAAGTCATAAGACCCTTTCTGGGAACAGCAAAATTAACGGGGGTTCCCTGTGTAGCTCAGGCTTGCTGTGCATGCCATGTGTGGCAGAGGCTGGCCTCCCACTCCACAGTGTCTAGCTTTCCACTCCTTGAGAACTGGGATTTCCCAAAAAAGACTGTGTTCTTTCAGGGAATTTCTTGATATGACAAATTATGTTTCATACTGATTCTCTGGAAGTTAGTCACCTAAGACACTTCCATATTAACCAAAGTATCTAATCCAAAAGTACAATTGATTTACCTATATGGCAGAAAGTTATTACTAACACTAGAGAGGTAATGAGTTTTTAACAAGGCACAAAACTGAAAATAGTGCAGATTAAAGCAGACTAAAAATGAAAGAAAAACCTGCTGATTTCCATAAAGTTTATCCCTTAGGTAGTAAAAACTGACCTAAATACTTACTTTATATGTTTTAACTTATATAACCATCATAATATAAATTTTCCTATCTTCAAATTACAGGTGAATAAACAAAGGTTAAGTGACTAGCCCAATTTCAACAGCTAACAAGTGCAGCCAAGGCTCCAGGGCTCGCGGTCTGGCTCCCAGCAATGGAGCATCAGGGTAAGGACTATAAACAACGACGTGAAGCAAGCGCGTGTTGTCTGGTTTTACCGGTGTCAGCTGTGGGGCTTAAAGAAGTTTGAAGGAACTGGCTCCCTGAGAGCTGCCCACCCTCCCCTACTCTAGCACCTGGAGTGCTGCAGTGCTAGGTAGCAGATGAGATGTATCCAGGATAATGTATATAAAGTAATTAGCATGGGACATGGCCAAAGCATTCAATATGGGCCATGACAATCATAATCATGGAAGTTATTTTTAACAAACCAACCGGAAATATAAACATTGAAGAAGCCAGAAATTTTCCAGGGGAAAAATGGCATGTTTCTTAAATGTATACTTTTAGGGAAATTAAAAAGTATATGAAAATCCTGAGTTCATTTTATGCATATATGCATTTTAAAATATTATTTTGATGGTTAGTTTTTTTAAAAGGCTGGTTAAATGTCATATACTTAGTGTTTATATTCTATATTTCAAGAATAATATAAATAGTAATAATTACTTTAAAAATACTTCTAAACCATTCCTCTCCAAAAAAAATTTAATTATTGACATTACCATAGTAAATGCATTCATTCTACCATTAAAGCTAAAATGCCAATTTTTATTTTACAGGCTCTCTGTGTGAGTTCCTGCTGGCTATAGTTAGAAAAAGGTCATTTTTTACATTTATAACTTATCTGTTGCATATGTGCATGTGTATAGATCTGTGTGCCATGGCACATGTATCTAGGTCAGAGAAAAAACACTGTAGGAGTCGGTCCTCTCTTCCTCCACCACAGGTTCTGGGAATCAAAAGGCCGCGGGGCTTTGTATAAGCACCTTACTCACTGAGCCACCTTGTTGGCCTAAAAACAGTCGTAAAGGAATCAGAGATGAAGGCCAGCTGAGGTAAGATTGGATTGCGAACTCAGGAACAGCTAGGTAGAGGTTAACTAAAAATCATGTAACACCTGAAACAAATTCAGGATTGACACAGATGGAGAAATTAAGTTTAACAATAATAGAATTTGTCAGATGTTGTCCTTCAACTGACAGGACAAGCGAAGAAAACACTGAGCCATACAGTTGCATAAACAACAGTATACGCAACAATGATGAATTCAAATTGTGTCCCATAGGCATGGAATGTGTCCATAAATTAGTCATATGATTGTATATAAATAAAGCATGAAGAATTTTCAAATTATTCAGAGCATGCTGTGACTCCAATATTATTAACCCATGGATAACAGAAAAACATTTTCAAATCCCTCTGATATTTAGAAACTAAGCAACAACCTTAATAATCTATAAAAAAAAAAAAATCAGGATTCAAGAAACCATATCAATCTGGATGAGAACAAAGATACCACAATTAAAGCTAGAGGAATACAGCTATTGTGCTTCTGGAGCAGATAAAGAAGCCACCTACAGTATTTATTGCATGCTGATACCATGTTCCTGATATATACTAACCTCAATAAGCTGACAGGTCAGTTTGGGCCTTCCTGTAAATTTGATGGGCATGGAGCTAGAGATATGGCAAAGCAGTAAAAAGCACTGGCGGCTGCTCTTTTAGAGGACCCAGGTTTGATTCTAGGCACCCCCACTGTGGCTCATATCTACCTGAAACTCTAGTTCTAGGAAATCTAATACACCCTTTTGGCTTCCACAGGCACCATACATTCATGTAGTATACAAATATACATGTAAATAAAACATCCATACACATGAAATAATGAAAATATTAATATAAATGAATGTTATATCATGACAGAATTCCCAAACTAAATGATGTCCTTTTCCTATATCCACCACTCTCTGAAAACATATGTGCCTATGAGTTCTGTTGATAAAAACCTACCAAAAAATAGCATTTTGGATCACAGTACACCAATGCTCCCACCATATGGTTTTAAAATAAAAGCATGCCCCTTACCACAGAAAGCACAAGCTTTGCTATTGCACCACAGTGACATCACTGTGAAGAAGAAAACGCTGCTGTAATCATCATCAAGACCAAAGGTGCCACAGAGTTTGTAGGAAGAGACCCCACTTATTTCCAGGTGGGCATTAATTACCAGACTCTCACTGTAGTAACTGGTAAAAACCTGATCAACATTCAGTAAACATGGGCATGCTGGGAAACACAGTCATTTCTGGGGCCTAAACTCTCATCTGGATGATCTAATTGATGCCAGGGTGGGTAAGAAGAGAGGAGAAAAGTTTCTGAGGAACACGGTTTTCAATACATATGGTTTTATGATCTACTTAGATGCCAAGCTCACCATATTTAATAGGCAGATTATGCTCCACTAACTAGAAAATCCACTCTCTCGGTCCTTCTTGAAAATAACTACTGATCATTCAAAGCATGAAACAAATATCCTCTCACAATATCCTGCAGAACAGCCAACTTAAAGGTCATTCCAGGAGGAAAAGAGACCTTTCCTACAGATGCCCACAGTAAAGATTACACACATGCACAAGTTAAAAACAACACATGCTATCACTCTTAAAATTCAGCTTTGATGTGTTTTTATAAATTATAGTAGCATTACAAATCTGTGTTATCAGACTCATACATAGAGCTTATAAACAGGACACAAACATATATTATGCTACGTAGGCAAGAACATGAGATTATCCAATGTCCTCTCTATAACTGTCATTTTGAAGCAGGGTCTCACTGCATTTCCCAAGCTGGTGTTCACCTTGTAATCATCTGCCTCTGCTTACTGAGTAACTGGGGTGACAGCGCTTCGTCACCAGGCCCGGATAGCTTGATTACTTTTGATAAATGTTATTGTTGTGTAATCACTATGACAATTAAACTATGTTTCCATTACCAAAAAAAGCCTCTGCAGTTGAGTCTACCTACCAATGGCCCCAGGAATACTTTAAGTCATAATTTTCTATAACCTTACATAAAAGGCATTACACAACATGTACTTTATTGTGTAGTTGATGGTTTCTTGTGGACACAAAACAACAAAAAAATGCACCCATGCTGTCAATATCTGTAATCAAATTCCTTTCACCAGGAAGGATAATATACAATTTACTTATTGCTCATCTACATCATCTTGTAAGTGGTTTCCCCATTCAAGGCTATCACAAATAAAGCTGCTATAAACAAGTGAGAACAATTTTCTACAGAAAGTACAGCTTTCTTTCTCTTGAGCAGAGTATTTAGGAAAGGATTCCACCCTCATATACTAAACTGCCCAATATTTTCCTAGAAAGTGAACCATTTTATATATTCCTATAGGCAATATTTAAATGTTCTATTTTTAATTAAATCACTTAATTCATTTTACTGAATTGTAGCAGTTATTTATATGTTATGAATATAAATTATTTCTCAGACATATGTATTCTGAATATTTTTTTCTTCTACTAGGTGGGGTTTGCTTTTTCATTTTCTTAAGGATAAGTTCTAAAAATCAGATTTTTAATTATTAATAGAACAGACACCAGAAGCAGTTGAAGAGAGAGAACAGGAAGGAAGCCTACCATAGAGGTCCTCTGAAAGACCCCACCCAGCAGAGATCAATGCAGATGCTGAAACACACACCCAAACTTTGGGCAGAACATAGGGAGTATTATGGAACAGTTGAGAGATAGAAAGTATGACCTGGAAGTGACAGGAGCTCCAAAGGAGACCAATGGAGCCAAAAATATCTGAGTCCAAGGGTCCTGCAGAGCCTGACGCACCAACGAGGATCATGCTTGGAAAGGACCTAGACCCTCTGCTCAGATGTAGCCGATAGGCAGCACAGCTTCCTTGTGGGTCCCATGATATAGGGAGCAGGGGCCACCTCCGACATGGACTCTGGTCCCCACTTGTTGATCCCTTCTCCCTAATGGGGCAGCCTTGCCAGGCCACAGAGGATGAGGGTGCAGGCAGTTCTGATGAGACTTGATAGGCTGGAGTCAGATGGTATGGGAGGAGGGCTGCCCCTTTCTAAGGACTAAGGGAGGGGGGAGGAGGAAGGGAGGGTGGGACCAGAAGGAGACAAGGGAGGGGCTACAATAGGAATATAAAGTGAATGAACTAAAAAGAAAGGTTTTTTAAAAAATCAGTTTAACTGTTTTCTTCTGAAGCTGTGATTTTGTGGGCTCTATTTTCTCCTGGGTTTTTTGTCCTTCTTTTAAATTCAAGACAATAAAGCACTTTGAGTTCAAATTTGTACACTGTATGAGGTAAATACCAATGCTTCAATATTTTCCACATACAATACATATTTCATTCTGTAAATTTATTTGAAAAAATTAATTTCTATTTCAAATTACACATTTGAAATACACACACACACACACACACACACACACACACCGTCTATCACTAGGAAACCACAAAGTGAAGCACTATAAGTCAAGCTATATCTTGTGGTATGTATTGTATGTCTTTCCATTGAAATCATAAAATTAGTATTTTGCTATCCTTAAGAGGAAGAGAAAGTGTACTGAGATTTGTATTAGGATTTCACTGAAG
Source organism: Acomys russatus (assembly GCF_903995435.1). NCBI lineage: Eukaryota > Metazoa > Chordata > Mammalia > Rodentia > Muridae > Acomys > Acomys russatus. The sequence goes on along the minus strand of NC_067143.1, from coordinate 63,834,114 downwards.
CTAAGAACAATGTTAATTTGTTTCTTAATGCCTGTTTACAATTTAAAATTATCTAGGCCCAGTTTTTAAAAACTGAGGCTAGCATCCTCACCCCAAATCAATTATAGCATTGCATTTTTCATTAATAGTTATGATTCATAAATGCTGGTATAAGCACTTAAAAAGAAGTAAATTTTATCTATTAAACTTAAATATACCCGAAGCTAAAAGTATGTTTTGTCATAACCCTTGCTACTATCTAATTGGAAACTAGAATACATATTATAATAATTAATTTCCATTTAAACCTATTATAAGTAAACTTCAGATTAAGTATCAAGCAACTTGGTAACTATGCCAAAGTTCAAAAGCAGATACAAACCTCTGTCCCTAGAGGTGTTGCAGATGTGGTTGCTGTGTCGTGTATGTCAGTAGGTGGCAGAGAGGCAAGAGGCTGTCTAAGCCCAGTGTTCTAACCTATAAACAACTGAATGATTAGCAGCCTAACACTCGGAGATGACCCCCAGTCCAGCACCAGGGGACTGAAACAGGAAGCTAGCTTGAGACGACCATCAATCGGTGCCTCACAGGCATAGGAGGGGGCAGAGCATGCCCAAGATGACCCCTGCTTGGCACCATAGAGTACAGGCGGGGCACAGTACTCCTAAGACAATCTCAGACACTCAGAGATCCCAGGTGCCACTAAAGAGGAGCAAGTAAGTGATGGAGAATGGAAGAGAAAGAGAGACAGAAGAACATGGGCACAATGAACAGAGGACAGTGAGGAACAGCCTAGTGTGAGTAGCCTATGGTGCTACTTTGGAGCATCCTAGTGCCCTGGCCTGCATCACCACTAGGGGCCACATCTGGGTCCATGGCGCTGTGGCAGCAGGGTTCTGTTACTACCAAAGGCCAGGCAGATATACCTGGTCTGGGCTGCCACCAAGGGACTTACTGACATCTGAGGGCTGTGTAGAACTAGCCCCACCCCTCACCTGGGCATCATGGGAGAGCTGGCCCTGCCCCTAGCCAGCTGCAGTACTTTGGAGAGCAGGATGAGCCAGTCCCGAAGATTCCAGCTTAGGACCACTCATCTCCCATGCAGTGACATGGACGAGGGAGAGATACCTGTCTCGTCCTTCACCACCTGTGGCAGACACAAGACCTGGTCCTGGAGTCATAAGAGCAGGAGAACTGGCCCTGATCTTCACTAGCTACCACACTCTGGAGAGCGAGCACTGCACCTTGCCTGAGTAATACAGTAGAGATGACCCTGGTGGGGGTGAGGGGGAAGGGAGCTGGCCCTGAGGGTGTGAGTGTGGGAGAGCTGGCCTCACCACTTGTCTACTGTGTGGTGACATGGGTAAGAGAGAGATGCCACACCACCACCACCACCACCACATCTTGCTACCTACACAGGCAGGAGAGCTGGCCCCAGGTCATCAGAGCAGGAAAGCTGGCCCCCAGGTCATCAGAGCAGGAAAGCTGTCCCCAAGGTCATCAGAGCAGGAAAGCTGGCCCCAAGGTCATCAGAGCAGGAGAGCTGGCCCCAAGGTCATCAGAGCAGGAAAGCTGGCCCTGGCCCTCACCTGCTGTAGCAGTTGGGAGAACAGGCTCTGCACCTCACCTGGGCAGCACAGCAGAGCTGGCCCTGGATGTGGGGGTTGCAGGTGAGCAAGCCCCGAGGACTTGAGCACAGGAAAAGCAGCCCCTGATGCTTCTCTACGGGGCGGTGGCACAGAAAAAGGAGAGACATCCTACTACCCTCCCTTGTTCCTTAGCACCTATTGTAGGAGAGAGTGCTGGCACCTGAGTCCTAACAGTGGGAGAACTGGATGTCCCTTACCAGCTGCAACACTCAGGAGAGCAGGCCCTACACTTCGCCTGGGTGACGGGTGGGGAGAGCCGACCCCAGCGGCGAGGACTGCTGGTGAGCTGCCTTCAGGATGTGAGGGTGTGAGCGCCAGCAGCTTGACCAGCTCAGATATCTCTCAGGCCCAGATCCAGCTCTTTGACTTGGTCCGCCCCAACATCTATGCCATGGATGAACTCCCGCAGTTCATGAAGGGGTTGGTCCTACCGATCCAAAACTGTAGAATCTCCATGACAACAGAATATCCGAAAGGACTCCCAGTGATGTTCCAGTATTGATAGAGCAGCAGAAGACAGAAACCTCCTAGCAGACCAATGAGTCTTTGCAATGAACATTTACAAGCAAATAAGTGTGGACGAAAGTGTATACTGTGGGACACACTGTGACACACTATAGCTTCCACAAAAAGATGGGTTTTTTTCTCTGTTGGGGGAGGTTGCAAAGATGGATGGCAGGAACAAGGGAAGTGGGAGATGAGTGGGATTGGAGTGCATGATGTAAAATTCACAAAGAACTAATAAAAGGTTAAAAAAAATAGGTACAAATATATAAACCCCACCCCACCCCAAAAAAACGATTTGAGGAAGAAAACAGGGTAATGAGGGGATAGCATGAGACTCTATACTTAGCTAACATTCAAAAGCTAAAGTCTAAAAGTTGTCAGGACCAGTCACTTGGCTCAAAGATTAGTATTTGCCCTGCAAGTCTGATGACCTGAGTTCAATCCCAAGAACCTAGGTAAAGGCAGAACAAGAAAGCCAACCCCACACGCCTGTACTCATATATACACACGTGTACACACATGCATACATGCATGCACGCACACACACCATGTATGTACATACATTCCCAAATAATATTTTAAACTTTAAAAAGAAATCTTCAGACATACAAGAAAGAAAGAAAAAAAAGAATGAATCTGACCAACAACAGACCTTAATTAAAAGGGCTATTTTTTAATGTATCTTATGAAGCATCAAACCAGAGAGAAAAAAATGTAACACACAAAACACATGCAGATCCAAAGGAGGTGTTAAATCAAGCATCCAAGGAATAACTTATCTCAAGTCTAGGTAGCCAAGAAAGAGGTAATCCTTGTTTTCATAAGTTTGGTATTACCTTAACATCTAAAGTAAATGGGGTAGCCATTTAAAAAGTGAACATGATAGGTCAAGATGGTTATGCAAATAGATATGAAATATTTGCCAACAAAACAGCAAAATGGGAGAAAAAACATACAGCCTTACCAAGAAGAGACTTGACACTCTATGAGCATATACAGGGGGAGGAGGTCCCCTCAGTCACAGACATAGGGGAGGGGAGTAGGGGGAAAGCGGGAGGGAAGGAATGGGAGGATACAAGGGATGAGATAACAATTTAGATGTAATATGAATAAATTAATAAAATATTTTTAAAACATACAGCCTTGATGTTAAAGAATGGAGACAGGCTCCCTGAAATTTAATCAAGTAAAGTATTTTTCCAGACAGCTTAGAACCTAGTTGGATTTATACTTGCAGTCTACAAATTGTACATATGCTTTTCTTTATGTTTGAAACACTATCCATTATAGTTTTTCTTAAGCTGTGAGGAGTAGTAATTTTCAAATCAGACCTCTGGAAAAGGGGAAAAAACAATAAGACAATTTATTCCAGAGACCCCAGCAAAGATTCAGAACTTAGCAATACTAACTGGGTGGTAGAGTAAGACTTCCCCCTAAAATCTGGACAATTATGTTCTAAATCTGTTGAGACTCTCTGTCCCTCCACCACACCTAGTCAAGTAAATACTTTCCTTGTGTTAACAAAAGATCTTATATTTATGGTTGTGAGCCTAGCCTTTAATGGCTGAGCCATCTCTCCTGGTCAGGCAGTAAACTGTCTTAGGTCAATTTGTACATTTTGGAGACTGCTAACCCACCCTGCTGGTTCACTCAGGAATTAAAGTTTTATTCCTTCTCAAATCTCTGAGGGGCATTGAAGACAAGATAGTATAGTTTTACAACCAAGTTTAGCTGATTAGGGGACAAGATCGTCTTAGATCAAGATAAAGAAGTTAAGCTATTGGAGTTGTGATAGGATGGATATTGAATCGTATTCGGAAATTTAGGCCCAGCAAGACAGGAAAAACACTTCAAACTAGACGAATGCAGACGGCCAAGTCACTATGAATGTAACATGTACAAAACTCATTATTCTCATGATGGTCACATGATTCTCCCTGCTGTATGTAGTTTGTTTTATACATGTGTAATAAAATAAAAGTATTTTTTTAAAAGATCTTAATTTTGGTCTCTGAAAAAAAACTGGACTCGAGAACTATCAACGTACCTCAGTGGTACAGTGCTTATCTAGCAGGTACAAGGCCATGAGTTCAATCCCCAGTAGGGGTAGATGGCAAGAGGTGCGGCAGAACAAAAGAGTCTCAATATTAAGGTTATTAAATATTAAAAAGCAACCTGAGGTTCAGTAGCAGTATGGCCAAGCCCCCATTGGAAGCCCAGAAATAGCAGTTATATCCAGGAACAACCCTTAGCCACCAAGAGGCAGAGACTGGTAGGTACACAGCCCTGGTTTCCTGTAGCACAATGAGACCACTGGGGTATTGTCTTAACTAGGATGCGAATGTTCCTTCTGTGCTTAACAACTCATCAGTCACATGTGCATACTCAGTAATGAATATATGCCTAGTGTGAATAGAAACTCATTTTCTCATTTTAGTTAACTTAATTTTAATATGTAGAACCACATGGAGTTACTAATGAATAGTGGCCAGTACAGCTCTACACAGTTAAAAGGATCTCCAACAGAACTGAGCCCCACATAGAAGATAATGTACTCTCTGTATTGTCTTCCCCCCCTTCTCTCTCTCACAAATCTAGCCATGGGATAATTTGTTGACTTACCTCCCAATTAACCAAGGGAAGTAACTTAAGGTCAGTTTTGGAGAAATTCAAGACTTCAAGAATCTGATAAAGTTTCTAATAAAAAGGCAAAGGTCAAATGAGCAAAATAAGTTAAGAACAAGAACAGAGAGGAGGAAACATCAGTATTACTGAGCACTGTACAAAGACGGAAACTGACGCGGCAGCTTGGGGAGATGGGTCAGTGGGTGATGTGCTGCCAGCACTGGTACCAGAGCCTAGATCCCCATCACTGGCTGTGGCCGCCTTCTGGCACCCGAGAGGTGAAGCCAGGGGAACCCTGGGGCAAAGAGACTAGCAAGGCTAGATAAAGTAGGGAACCCCAAGTTCAGGAAGAGATCCCAATACAGTAGATACAGTGACCAAGGATTGAGAAAGGTTTCTACTGTCAACTCCTAACCTCCATGTGCACAAAGACACATCCTCACACATGCAAACACACACATAAGACAAAGGAGGGAACAGCTGGTACTTGTCTAACATAAGCAAGACCCACAAAAAGTTAGTGTATGGAGACACTGTATTCAAGAAACCAATGCATAATGTTGAGAGAGAGAGAGAGAGAGAGAGAGAGAGAGAGAGAGAGAGAGAGAGAGAATATATAACACTGGAATGAAACCTGGTGGTAGAACACTTGCCTAGCTTACACAAAGCCCTATGTCCAGCCTAAACACCACAAAATCAAAAAACAAAGTAAGGATGGAGAAGATACTGAGAAATTAAAACTAGAGTAACAAAATTTTTATAATTTAGTAGAAATGTAAAAATAAAGCAAAGATGACTAGAAAAATAATAAAAAAAAAACTAAGAAATGGACTAACACAGGGATATTTTTAAATTAATAATCTAGAAATTAGCCGGGCATGGTGGCACATGCCTTTAATCCCAGCACTCAGGAGGCAGAGGCAGGAGAATCGCTGTGAGTTCTAGGCCAGCCTGGTCTACAAAGCGAGTCTGGGACAGCCAAAGCTACACAGAGAGACCCTGTCTCAAACAACAACAACAACAAAGTCTAGAAATTACAATGTCTAACACATAGAACCCCTTAAAAAGATGCAAAAGGGGACAGAAATTACCAACACACACAAACACATAAAAATAATTACCCCAAATCAAAATATAGGAATCTCCTAAATAAAAAGACTGAGCAAATACCAGCACAAAGATTTTTAAGTCACATTATCAAGGCACCACATAACAAAATTTGTGAACATTCAAAGTAAATGAAATCTTAAACACTTCTCCAAAGAGAAGTCAGATGATTCTTGACTTGATAATAGTAATCTTGGATGACCAGAGAAATATGGACTATTTCATCAGTAAACAGTATTTTCATAATCAAAAATATAAATAAAGACAATGAATTTTAAATTTGTGATATAATTGTAGTTTTTTAAAAACAGGAAAAAAGCACAATCTTCCCAGAGTCTGCTGACCGTCCCTTGCAAGCACCTTCACTGGCCCCCATATCCAGCCCTAACCCAACAGCCAATGCCCCAGCATTGTCTTCTCGCCTCTGCCTGCACTGCCCACAACCTCTGGGCTTCCCTTAGGACCCTCACTCCCACTCTGCAACTGACCTCTCTGCCACCCATATCCCGCACATCCTTCACCAGGGTCTAGCACAGCAGATCAGCCTGATCTTCCAACTATGTACCCTCAACCCCCAGGGCTACCCTCAAGCTACAAGATTACCCCTGGATGCACATCTTGCATGCCATCTCAGATCCCTGTCTCCAACTAGCTTCATTCCACCTGAGCTACATCCAACTTTTAGGCCCCACCGCCATGGCACATCCTAAGCTCTGCCCCAAGCTTCCCTGTCCATTACCAGATGCAGGATTAACAAAAGAAGTCCTCAAGGGATTGCCAAAAGAAGTGCCTCGATCTCATTGCAAATATATATAAATATGAAAGATCAAGACAGTATCTCCCTGACAAAATCATTCAGTCCTACATAAATGTTTACCAATGAAAACTCCTTAGATGAACTTTGAGACACAGAATTGTAAAAAGAACAAAATGTGTTGATCAAATAATTCAATGAGTTTAAAGAAGACACAAAGAGTTCAATGAACTTAAAAGAAAATTAACTTAAAATGGAAGAATAAAAGAAGAGGTAGTAAGAGTTTAGTCTAAATTATTATAAGATAACTATATAAGCCAAGAAATGGGTAGAGAGCCTGGACTACTCATTAAGTACATTTAAAAAGAAAACTCAGCAACATAGGAAAGAGGAAAGAGAACTAGCAAAGACTGTTCTGGGGGCAGGACCAGATTAATAAGGAAGAACTAAGCAGAGTTTTATTAGTTTTCATCTTATATCCTTTAATGCTACTTGATTTTTAAATATGTATATACACTACTTTAACAATTCAAATTATAAAATTAAACATCAATGTTACATTTAAACTTTTCAAATTTTTGAAACTATTTTTATTATAAAATAACCAGAAAATGGGTATTATTCATTTTATGCAATTATAAAAGTGTTAAGAAAACACAGTTAAAGCTGTTCATTCATAACCATAGCAGGGTTACAAGATAAATAACTCTACTTATTTTGCCAGTGAAATACACAAAATAAAATTTGTGGGAAGATTAAATCTCATATGTGAAGAAAACTAAGCTCTGTAGGTTTTATAAAAGTAGAATTAAAAGTATTGATCATCACTTCAACATAAGCAGTGAACTTGATAGTCACAGAAATCAGATTTAGGTCTGTTAACTAAATGATGAAACTGATTTTAAATGAAGAACCCTAAAGAACAAAAAATAGTACAAGTCTAAGCATTATGGGTAACACACAATTAGGAACTGACAACTCGCTAGTGTACTTTTAACCACTTTTAGTTTCATTTTCATCTTATTTTTCTCCAACTGACCTTTTGCCCCCTCTGTCAGGTTCTCATAATTAAAGCAAGATAAAATACAGACAAAGAGCAATGGCATCCGGACATGCACAAGAGTGAAGCACACAGTCTGAGACACTGCTGCACACAGCTCCCCACACACGCATGGGTCTTAGAATTACAACATCTAGAAGAAACACTTCAACTGGATTTTTTTCAGAAAATATTTTGAGAAATAATTTCCTTAAATATGGAGGAATAGTTAAGCCTTTTCTACAGAACTCTTTAAAGCATACTATAATTTTTTAAACAAAGAATTATAGATACCAGCTCCTAAGTAACTTAAAATCCAAATCTCTCTTTTCTCATACTTATTTCTGGTAGCTGATTGATGGCATCTCTTTTTCCCTGTTTCACAGTACTGGCAGACTAAAATCAATCAACTTTTAAGATTTTAGAGCTTTAAAATAATTTCTAGAACAAATATTTCCAATCCCAATGTATGGAACCTCTGAAACTAAGCTTGTTATTCAACACAAGTAATTACACAATTAACTAACATTTTACAAAAAAAAAAAAAAAAAGGCTTCTCATACTAATTAACCTTGCTAAACATTTGGATCCCATATATTATAACCTACTGCATATACGGAAGAGTAAGAAGATTATCTTTACTACAAGAATTACAAGGAAGGAAAAGGACCTGGAATTCCATCTTCAGGTGACACCACATAATGCCATTAAACTGACAACATCACAATGACTGGAGATATACAGAAATAACAACTTTTTTAAATATAGGTTATTTTTAAGTATTTAATACTACATTTGTCAGGGGATTTAACCTACTTGAGATAGCAATATCACGAGCTCTAGAAAACAAGCGACCTCTTTTTCTAGCTTTAATATTCTAAGAGCTAAAGAACTTTTTCAATTCAAAGCATCATCTTTGCTGACATTATTCTCACAGATTTCCCTACATAACACTTTATGTTTTAAAATGAGGAGCTATTACAAAGGGAGCCGGACTTTCTAATAAAGTTAACTGGAAATGAGATCAGCTTAGTGAGGCTCCCATATGAAGCAAATCAGATCACACAGTACAAGTTGTAGCCACTGAGTAGCATTAAGACCTGCTGTAGTCACACAGAACACAAACGTTTCTAATACAATCCTGCCGAAAAACCTGCAATAACTATAGAGTAATTTATTCGTAATTAATTTTCTGAACAGTAGACTTTTAAAATAATTACAAAACAAGGAACAGCTTTTCAAATATTTTGTGTGACTTAACTAAAAGAAAAAAAGTGTTTCCATAAGAAGTACACTGCAACTTCTGTCTCTAAGGAAGGCCCGGGGTTGCAGGAAGCCTCTGCCCTTCCTTTACCCTGTCACACGCTGGGAAAGAGAGAGAAAAGAAGAGGGGTTCCAATACAGGGCAAGTGAGTAGTTGTTCCTCACAGAGAAATAAAACGTCAAGTCTTGGAATGGACAGACTTTTATTGAAGAGAGACAGGAGAGTCACCAAGCTTAGCCAAGTCACAGACGACCAAGAAACATTCCTCAAAAGGACTCCTCTTAGCCTGGCTCAGAGTTTTCGAGAGATGTCTGCTAAGTGTTCAAAAGAACAACTTCTAATATTCCTTAGGACCCATACAGCATAGCTACCTAGCCTCTTTCTTCCACCTGCACTATGCAATATTGGTTTTGAAGTTAAGCAGAATTAGATTTTGGTTTGGTTTGAACTTGCAACAGTCAGAAGCCAAGATGACTTCAAATCTGATATCCTCCTATCTCAGCCTCTCTAGTGTTAGGATTATAGGCCTAAGTCTAGTGGTTCTCAACTTCTCTAAGATCCAGTTTCTCAACTTAAATAAAGAAAATAAAATCATGACCTATTTTGATAACTATTGCATCAATGTTAAACTAGAAGAGATGATAAAAATTAAATGTAACAGAAATCAATCTCATGTAGGCAACAAACAGAGGAGGAAGGGGACACTTCTTCAATCACCACATGAAGCCACCATGATCCAAATACCAGGACCAGACTTGACCATAAAAAAGTTACAGACCAGAATCTATTATGAGCGCAGATGAAAAAAAATTTAAATGAAAATAGAAATTTAAGAAACAGCATTATATACATAACATAACCAGAATTTATTCCAGAAAGTAACATTTGATTCAAGATTCAAAAATACAGTAACTCATCACATTAACAAAATAAAAAGGAAACGTCTAGGGGCCTCTCTATCAATTCAGGGAAAGCACTTCAAGACTCAACACTCACTACTCCTCTATAAAGAGAACTGTCAGCATCCTAAAATAGAACAAACCTTCCCTTACCTGATCAAAAGCATCTAATACCAGCAATAGTAACACACAAACCACCTTCAGCTAACACCAATTTCAATTGTAAAACCCAGAGCATTTCCCACCGTGTCTAGGGAGAGGAAAGGGTTTTCAATATCATCACTTCTATTCAATATTAAACTATAGGTTCTAACCAGGAAAACAGGTGATAAGATTATGATAAAGCACAAAGACTGAGTACAAATAAAACACACTGCTAACACACACACAGAAAACCCAATGGAGCCGGGTGTGGTGCACGCGCCTTTAATCCCAGCACTCGGGAGGCAGAGGCAGGTGGATCGCTGTGAGTTCGAGGCCAACCTGGCCTACAAAGTGAGTCCAGGACAGCCAAGTCAACACAGAGAAACCCTGTCTTGAAAAAAAAAGAAAAGAAAAGAAAAAAGAAAACCCAATGGAATCTACAAATACAAAGCTATTTTAGTATAAAGTTTTTGATGCAAGTTCATGACTTAACTACTATTACATTGTTATGTAGATTGTATGTAGAATATAGATTGTATGTACAATCTAATGAAATATAAAATTTGTGAAACATTTATTATATGATGATAAAAAAGCAAATTCTAACAAAACAGTAAAATAGTAAATAAAAGTAAAAATAAAAGCTATAAACCTACTATGGAGTCTGCTGAGTCAAAGGACAGATATGTGATTAACTACAATCTTCCAGAGTCACACCAGCTCACTAACCCAACAGTCGTAAGTGAGAGCCCCAGTTGCTTCACATCCATGGACTCTCTGAGCAAAGTGTTTACGTGTTCTATGCGGTGTGCCTCCTGTGTCTCTTTATCTCTTTACTTGGTCTGTCCTTGATGTTAATGACGCTTGAGTACATTTATGGACGGTCACTTGCTGACTGAATGTTCTCTTTAAGTGTTAGGATCAGGTCTTTGTGCTCCTTGTGTATTCTGTGTATAAAGCTTTTGCTGTGCTCTTTTACTGGTTTGTTGTGGTCTTTTACTGGTTTGTTGTGGTCTTTTACTGGTTTGTTGTGGTCTTTTACTGGTTTGTGCCAGTGTAAGTCCTCTAACTCTTCTTTAAAATAGGCATAAACTGAAACTAAAAAAAAAAAAATTAGAAATTTTCAATCTGTATACATCAGAAAATGCAAATTAAACCTATTAGAGTCCATAATGCCCATCGAGGAAATAAATGAAAGAACCCTTACTCGCTGTTGGTAAGCGTGTAAGCTGCTGTAGTCTCCCTAGCAGAGGGGGGTGGAGAGATGGCTCAGTTGGTAACTGCCTGCTACACAAGCATGAAGGCTTGCGTTTAGATCCACAGCTACTACAAAATGCAAACACAAATACAAACAAATAAGTGTAGCAGGCCACATCCCAGAGCTGACAAGCAGACCGGAGGGTACCTGAGTTTTCTGCCTACCAACCTAGGAGAATAGGTAAGCTCCAGGGTTAGTAAGAGACTCTGCTGCAGAAACAGAAGGTGGAGCGCCTAGGACGGGAGCCTGCACAAACAGGATTCCAGGCGATGGGGAGACATAGCACTCCTAGTCAGCATACCAGGCCCTACTACATAGGTCCGAACCCAGAGTCACACATACCTAGATTAAACTCTGTAGGCCACAAAACAAACAAAATTAAGTAGTAACGATGGACAAAGCTTTTTTTAAGTAAAGGGTAACCAGAGAAGGTTAGGGGAAATAAACTACCTATACGTACATTGTGCGTGTGTGTGTGTGTGTGTGTGTGTGTGTGTGTGTGTGTGTGTGTGTGTGTGTGTGTGTGCGCGCGTGTGCATGTGTGTCTGGGTGCATGTGTGTGCTTGTGTGTGCATGTGTGCATGTGTGCGTGCACATGTATGCCTATGCGTGTGCGCATGCCTGTCTATGTGTTTGTGAAATTGTCCAAGAAGAAATTCTGTTGATAAAAATATAAAGAAATAAACAAATACATAATATGCAAAAATGACTGAGGATAACATACAACATTGATCTCTGTCCTCCATACACTCAAGAGTAGCGGAGAGGAGGAATAAGCAAACAAACAAACAAACAAAATACGAATTTCTTGAAAGCAAGCAAAAATAGTAAATGAAAGTCAAATATTATATAAATATATTATAAGTTGCAATAAATATACACCCATGTGACATATACATACATATACATATGTGAGTATAAAGCAGCCATGACATAGCAATGACTAAATCCCACTGCTCATTGCTATGCCTGCCTCTTTCTCCCCCTACATCTTGATCCCATTTCTTTGGCCTACCCGACCGGTTAGTATTTCTGCTTTACTTTCACCTACTTGGATATTATCTTTTTCTCCCTGCTGTGCTATTTTACTATATTTGGATGTCCATCAGCCTACATTCTTTGAAAGATACATACGCGAAAAACTTCACTGAACTTCATTTTTTTTTTTTTTTACTAGAACCACCGCTCTTGGAGTCTAGTACTACTTTCCTTAAGAGCACGTAGCCATCATCTCCTGTCCCCACATGTCCGTTCGGTCCTGAAGTGCATCATCAATCCCCGTGCATCAAATCCCCATAACCTCCCCAGTCGCCTCAATTACTATTACAACAAAGCGGCGTCCTCTTCCTACACACCGTCTTCGCCAGCTTCTTTGATGACATCTCTACAGAGCTTTTCCCCTCATGTGTGAGATTTTGGGCTCAATTTCTAGCACCAAAACAAACAAATAACATCTCCCCACTCCCAAAATATAATGTCTTAGAATTGCAACATAGATATCTTGCCCTTTTTTTTTTTTTTTTTTTTTTTTTTTTTTTGCTTAGCCTGCTTATATAATCTCAAATTTGCATTTGTACAGTTAAAATAAAGTGCCTGTTTCATGAAACACATTGAAGTCTATTAACTACATTACTTTAAAGCCACATCAAACCATGTTCCCAAAGTTTTGCGATTGTTTTAACAGCTTTAAATTATATACATAGACCATGGGTTTTGCTCATTTGGTTTTTAAAGCAAATAATAGAAATACTGTTTTCTTAGTTTGTAAACAGTATGGGGAGGGTACAGACCTGAGGGTGTTGCGGCACACAGCACTTGTTATGTGAAGACACAGGTTTAGGCTGTGGACATAGCTGCATGACCAGCAACAAAGCCTGCCTCATTACAGCTTAAGTTGTAGCTGGGGGGGTGGGAAATAAGCAACGAGAATACATATGAGCATACACATATGTGCTGTCGTGTATTCTTTGTTATGAAGAAAGAAAAGAGAACACAAAACACTGCATTTGGCCAATGTATTTGGGAAAAAAATGGCTTCTGCAAACCAAACTCTGGTCACTAAGGTAAAATCACTTACATTTTAATTGGAGCAACATCTACTTCTTACCTTGTTTTTCTTGTCTCTAGAACTTACTAACACCTGACTATAGGTTTGCTGCATGTTTTGTATGGATTGTCTAAGCAGCACTGACAGATTTCTCAATTTCCTAACTCTAAATGAGCGGTAGGAGCCTCTCCTGCGGCATGCCTACTCTCAATAGTGTGCACGTGCGCCTTGGATGAGCCAAGAGGAGGACAGTTTATTCCTCTACCAAACACCTACCTCACCGTGTACACCTCCCAATTCTAGACCGAAGCTTCTGTTTTCTTCCCCCAATTTTGAGATTTCTTTTTATTCAAGCACCCAAATATACTATAAGTACATTCATTCTAGATGTATAATCCATGATTAGTTTCATAGACGTATGCTTCGAGTCACCACACAGGCCTAGAAATGCTTAATCTGTAACATATCAGAATTTTCTATTCACTCTGAGCCATTACTGCCTAGACAGCTGTCATTATTATGATTTCTGGGTTTTCTACTTTTTGAATTTCATATAAGTTCAATTATATGATAAATCATCTTTGAGATGTTATTTTTGACGAACTCTGCCTATAAAGCTTATCAACAGTGTGTCACTAGTCTATTGTACTTTTCTGTCGTGTTCTGCGGCATAAACATGCCACGTGCTGTTCGTTTGCTCTTTAGTTATGGGCATTTGGGACATTTTCATTCGGGGAGTCAGTAATAAATATAGCTATAATGGAGATTCACATAGCTGTTGGTGTGAGCTACTTTTGTTGACTATAAATCACGGTTTTTGTGCTTGTCACAGTTTGCTGAATCTGAGCATCATACAATTCAGAGATTGATCTCTTCAGGGGGAAAAAAAAATACAAGTCAAAATTAGGGTAAAGCCAATCTAAACTGAGAAGAAGTCATGACACCACAAAAATCCATAAAATAGAATTTTTTATCAATAATACCCCAAGACACTTCTATTTATTGCTTCTACATTTTTTTTTTGGGTTTTATTGTGTATCTTTTGTGAACACTCTTTATATGATAAGAATATTACATATTTTTATAATAAATATATTAAAATTTTTCAAAAACTGAATTCTTTATATTTTAGAAAATACAGTTTGGAATTCTCAAACTGTTGACATACATATATTTAGTACTGCCATCAAAGGGAATTTAAGGAAACTCACATTGTTTCTTTCATTTATACAATAACAAACCAAAAATGGTTTCCTAGACTAGCTTCTAGCTCTATTTACTTCAAACTTTGTCTCTACCTCATTCTTCTAGTGCAGTGCACATCAGCTTCATCGCCCTAGGACCTCTGGCTTTGCATCACTGGCCCTAGCTATGAGCCAGCAGAGGGGTTGGAGGACCGTCTCCAGATATCATTCTATAAAAACACTCCAGAATCACAAAGGTTCAACATACAATGCTCAGCTTTTTAAAGGCATAAAATGATAATTCAAGAGAAACTGTACTTTTGAATCCTGAATTTTCACCTTTATTCGAGCTAGCATACACAGTTGTGTAAGACAAGCATGCACAACACAGGACAGCAGCAGTGAACTCCCAGTCGTCAGAATCTCAAACATAAACCACCACTGCTCCGTTGTACACTAAAATTACTAGCAGTTTGGGGATACTGTTTTGTGGTTTCCTTGTGTACAAAATGCTCATCTGTGTCTCCTGAATTCATACAGCCACCTTCAGTACAATACTCAATAAATTGCATAAGATACTGCATACTTTATTTTAATATAGGCTTTATTGCTAGATGAGTGTATCCAACTGGAGGCTAATGGCATGTTCTAGGCATACTTAACAAGGCTGAGATGAGCTCCGGTGTTTAGTAGGTTAAGTGGATTACAGTACATTTTAACAAATTTTGGAGTTATGTCTTGGGTAAGATAGAACTCCACAGCAAGTCGAGATGTATCTGTCCTCGGCAACAGCACATAAGTATGTGGGGCCTAAAAGAAGTGTAAGCCCAAACTCAACTTCCCTTCAGTTGGTTTCCCAAATTGCCTAACGTTACTCCAATGCTACATGCCATGGAGATAATGAAAATTAGTAACAATATTTAAATACTTTTAAATTTTTTTTTAAATCTCACCCGTTAATGTCAACCATAATTTTCAAAAATAATCTTGTGACTGTACAATCAACTTGACAGAAAAAGAGGATGGCTAGTTTGTATTCTGCATGAATTCCAAAATCTTGGAAGCACATGGCTGTCAATAAAACATACTGAATAACTGCCTAACACAATTTCCAATTGCTTATTGGTCTTTCCTACCTAGACAAGAAATAAAAACCACAAAAACAATCCCATAATATTTGCAGTACTTTCAACTTCTCTTAAATGTTCGATGTTAAGTTTTTTGTTTGGTTGGTTTTTGTTTGTTTGTTTGGTTGGTTGGTTGGTTGGTTGATTTGGTTTTTTTTTTTTTTTTTTTTTTTAAAGACAGAGTTTCTCCAATATGTGCAGTAAACTTCGAACCCCTACCCAGATCTAGCCAATGGACAGGACATTCTCCACAGTTGAGTGGAGAGCAGGGACTGACTTCCACATGAACTCTGGTGACCCATATTTGACCACGTCCCCTTGATGAGGAGGCCTGGTGGCACTCAGAGGAAGGATAGCAGGATACCAAGAAGAGACTTGATACCCTATGAGCATATACAGGGAGAAGAAGTCCCCCTCAGTCACAGTCATAGGGGAGGGGAGTAAGGGGAAAATGGGAGGGAGGGAGGAATGGGAGGATACAAGGGATGGAATAACAATTTAGATATAATATGAATAAATTAATAAAATATATTATTAAAAAAATTAAAAAGACAGTTTCTCTGTGCAGCCTTGGCTGTCTTAGACTCACTTTGTAGACCAGGCTGGCCTCGAACTCACAGTGATCCACCTGCCTCTGCCTCCCAACAATGCTAAGTTTTAAATGAATAGTTAATAGTAATAATCATTAAGAAGAAGGACACAATTAAATTGTAGGCCTTAATCAAGCCAAACCCAAATGATGGGTTATCAATCACGTAGATTTGGTTTAATAATTTATCCAGAATCATATTCAGTGTCCTACACAAAGATACCATATTAGAAACACAGCCGATAGCCTGCTGCTGGCTAGCAAAGAGGGACAGTAATATGCTCTTGATAAAGAAAATAAATAAAACTAAACATCAATACCAAGTAGCAATAAATAGGCCTGTATAACATATCCTAAAGTTTGTAATCAGAACATACTTGGACAATACAGAGAACAGATTCAGTCGTGTAGCCATGCTCCCCTGAAAGACCTCACTGTAAACGCACAACTGAACAAGAGTTCCCAAGTAAACACGACAAACTGCTGACACTGTCAGCTCTTATACACAGGTAATGACGTAGCTCTATTTGCTTTCAGTTGCTAGGATTCAAGGTCCATTTTTCTCTAAGCCTAAAAACATGCAACTGACTCCCTGAAGATTTTACACACAAAGGATCAATGAATTGTTTGAGACATAAAAAGAAATTGCTAGTTTTGAAAATACTCATGGTTTCCCTATGGTTAAAAACAAATGAAAGTGAAAATTTTAATTTTTTTCAGTAGAAACAGCATAATTTCCATATAATGAAATGAAAGCACATACTTTCCAATTATTAGCATAGAAATAAAATTCTGAGTGTAAATTTTAGGGAAAATGTTTCTTATCAATTGTCATTAATATATTAAATTATTTAAACTTACATATTTTGTATTATCCAATAAAAGCAAATTATATAGTAATCTGAGAAAGTACTGACTAGTAACTCTTATTAGCATAGATTTTTAATCTTTTGAATCATAATTTAAGACTATTAATCAGCTAGATACTAATAAACTGAATAGTAAAACCACCTGACCAGTGAAAGAATGTTTATTAGGCAAACATATATATATGTATATATATTATATATATAGTAAAAATTAATTCCAGAATTATTTTCATAGCTCCTAATCTCATCATAGTCCAATTTATGGATTGAGTTGGACTGTCCCTTCAGGAACGTCTATCTACTCTTGGGTCTGTCCAGGTATTCTTCTGCTATTTCTGAGTGCAGATACATTTCAACTTGCCATGAGTTAGATACCAGTAAGCACACTGTAAGTTTAAAACAGAAGTTAAAATGCACTTTAACTGTCTTAGCCTACCAAGGATCAGTGTTCAGGCCAGCTAATTCATTTGCATGCCTATAAGCAAAGAGTATCTGGGAGAATTTTGGTTGGATTTAAAAAAAGTTTCATGTTACCAAAGGGAATCAAGACAACATTGTGGGCTTACATTTGGGCTTACATTTACGGGTTCTTACTTTTAATGACTTACTTACTGTGTAAGAATACAGGCTCACACGTGTCATGTGCACATGTGATGTTCACAGGATAAGTTGCAGGAAGGCTCTGTTCAAGGCATGGGCTCCAAACACAGAAACTGTGTCCAGAATGGCACGTGGTCGCCTAATTTTAAAAATAATTGTCAAGTTCACAATAAAAACTAACCACTACAAGCTAGGCGCAATTACACACACCTATAAGCCCAGCACTTGCAGAGGCAGGCAGATCACTGTGAGTTCGAGGCCAGCCCGGCCTACAAAGTGAGTCCAGGACAGCCAAGGCCACACAGAGAAACCCTGTCTCAAAAAGAAGAAAAAAAAAAGTGCAATAATTTTGTGCTAGCTGCAATGAGACTTTTACCCTGTGCTTAAGAAACCACAAATCTAATGGTGACAGCAGTTGCACGTCTAACTAACACTGCAATGTAAAGGTTTTTTGACAATACTTTAAGCACTATGAAATACTTTTAAAAGAATATTTTATCTATATATCAATAAGCAGAGATAGAGAGGAAAAATTACCTCAGAAAGTGTAAACCACGATTACCTCTCACTTGAGCAGCTACGACAGCCTCCCATCCTCCCACTTCCACTATGGCTGCTCTGTCAACAGCCCATTAAAAAAACAAAAACAAAAAGCCGGAACACCCTTTCTAAAAATATAAATTGTTACTTCTCTTTAAGAGTCAATTATTATGAAATGCAAAGGCACTCTGAGACCACACTGACCACTCCTACACTCCCTCAACACTCAAGTTTTCTTTCTAATCCTAAAGCATTTCCCACGATGGATCCTTTGCTTTGCTAGTCTTCCCTCGGATTAGGTGCTCTCCCAACATGACAGTGCCTAATCAACGTTCATGTGCCAGTTAAGACACCACCTCTTTGAGGGTTTTTTTGGTTTGGTTTGGTTTGGTTTGGTTTGGTGGTTTTTGGGTTTTGGTGGTGGTGGTGGTGGTGGTATTTTTGTGGCTATTGTGAAGGATGTTGTTTTCCTAATTTCTTTCTCAGCCTGTTTGTCTTTTGTATAAAGAAGGACCAATAGCTCAGGCTCTAAGATTAACTATTTAAAAAAATGCGACCTCATGAAATTGAAAAGCTTCTGTAAGGCAGAGGACACTGTCAATAGAACAAAACCACAGCCTAATATCCAAAATATATAAAGAACTCAAGAAATTAAACACCACCAAACCAAATAATGCATTTAAAAATGGGGTACAGAATTAAATGCATTCTCAATAGAGGAATATCGAATAGCCAAGAAACATTTAAAGAAATGCTCAACATCCCTAGTCGTCAGGGAATTGCAAATCAAAACGACTCTGAGATTCCATTTTACATCTATCAGAATGGCTAAGATCAAAAACTCAAGTGACAGCTTATGCTGGCAAGGATGTAGGGAAAGGGGAACACTCCTCCATTGCTGGGAGAGCAAACCTGTACAATCACTTTGGAAATCAATCTGGCACTTTCTCATAAAATTAGGAATAAGTCTACCTCAAAACCCAGTCATTCCACTCCTGGCATATACCCAAAAGATGCTCCACCTTCAAGGACATTTATTTGTTCAACTATTTTCATAGCAGATTTATCTGTAATAGCCAGAATCTGGAAACAATCTAGATCTTCCTCAACTGAAGAAAGGATAAAGAAACTGTGCTACACTGACACAATGGGATACTACTCAGCTATTAAAAACAAGGAAACCTTGAAATTTTCAGGCAAGTTGTTGGACCTACAAAAGATCATCCTGAGTGAGGTAACCCACTCAAGCAGATACTCACTTATAAGCAGGTAATAGGCAACTAATACAGGATAACCACACTACAATACACAGAGCTAAAGAAACTAAATAACAAGGAGACCCTAGGGAGGATGCTTAATTCTCATTCAGAAGGACAAATAGAGTAGACACCAGAAGCAGGTGACGAGAAGGAACAGGATGGGAGCCTGCCATAGATGTCCTCTGAAAGATTCCTCCCAGCAGGGAATCAAAGCAGAAGCTGAGATACACAGGCCAACCTCCGGGGTGGAGCGCAGAGAGTCTTATGGAAGAGTTGGGAAACAGAAGGACCTGGAGAGGGTCACGAGCTCCACCAGGAGACCAGTGAGCCAACATATCTGGGCAGAGGACAGGGGTGCTGCAGAGACTGATACACCAAGCAAGGTCCATGCACGGTGAGGACCTAGACCCTCCGCTCAGATGCAGTAGATAGGCAGCTCAGTCTCCTTGTGGGTCCCATAATATGGGGAGTGGAGGCTACTTCTGTCGTGGACTCTGGCCTCCACATGCTGCTCACTTCTCTCTGGCGGGACAGCCTAGCT